>NC_067493.1:53084343-53426843 GCF_947179515.1 Apodemus sylvaticus | reverse complement strand
ACTCAACTGTAGCATTTTGTTACACGTGTGTCTTGTATATTTACAGTTTAGGCCCCTTCTTTGGGTTACACAGAATTAACAATGTTTTATTAAAAAGATTTTAGTGAAAAGGTATTCTTCGAGGTTTACAGTAAGTCATTTAGTCAGAATTTAAAGGGAAGGTTTCAAGGTCAGCCACCTCTGAGGTGGAAGCTCCACTCGGGGACTGTGTGGTGACCTTGGGTGATACATTCAGCATCTCTGAGACTCGTCCATTTCACTGTGAAGAAATAAGAGGTGACTTCATACCACACTGGGCTGATATGGATCAAAGGGGAGAAGGCATGTAGCACAGTATAGGGTACAAGGGAGCCATGCAACACCTCTTCTGCTGGAAAGATGTCACTGTTACCTAATCCTGCAGCAGTAGCACAGAAACACCCATCTAGAACACTGCTTCTGCACAGCATAGTTATGGTGAGAGCTCTGGGATCCACACAGGGCTGATGTAGTTGGGGAGATAGACAGTAATCTAAAACATTGCCAGACAACACTGAGGTGCTGGAAATGGGACAGAGCCTTGCTCTTGCTGACCTCGAGAGAGCCAACAGCTATGCTGAGGACTGCCTGTGCCTCAGGAGCAGCCTCTAGGAGGCAAGGGTGTGAGCCCTGCAGAGGTAAGGAAAACAACTAGCTAATGAGTTTTAGAGACCTTGAGCTCTAGATGAGAAGAACCCTTGACTTCCTTGTGAAACCTCAAGCAGAGGGCTCAGTTAAGCCATGCTGATCCTTGACCTTTTGCAAAGGTGAGATAATAAATAATAAAAAGTTTGCTCACCCTACATCCCTTTGAAAGGAGTTGGTGAGTGAAGCCAAATTCTAATAATGGAGCTTCAGAGTGTCTGGAAGCTCTTACCTCACACACAGGGTCAGGAGGTAACAGGGTCTGCCTGCCGGGTTCAGGTGTCTGTCCAAGCTCAGTGCTCCACCTGAGAAAGGAGAACTGTGCCAGACAGCGGCTCTCAAACCCCTTTGTGTTAATTATAGAATCATAATTTGAGTTAAAAATATGTCCAGTCATACCTTCTTGAGTTACTCTCAAATAACCTTAATTGCATCTGCAGGCTCTAAGATCCATCTTCATTAAAAACTGTCTTTTCATAAAACCAGTTTTTAGTTTGTCCTTTCCGCTGACAGCAGATCTCACTTACTAGGTTGCAATCCCCCCATTCCAGTCTTTCAGATAAGCATAATTCCCATTATCCGACAACAAACACCGGTTCATTTCCTAACACCAGAGCGCAAGCTCTAGAAGTCAAAACCACATCCAACAGTGAACATGTAAAATGTCACTAGTGATATACCATTTTTAGAAGAAATTTTTAAAAGCTAATCCATCCCTATCTTGTTCAACTCGGAAAAATGAAGTACAAGCAGGGAGGTCGTCATCTCATCAGATCTAAGCTCAGCGAGGGAGAAAGCCAGCTGCTTGTTGACTGATACACCGGGCCTCAGAAGGGCAAATCTGCTATAGCCCAGATCCGTTAAACTATATACAACCTCCCGTTAACAAGAACAGCTAGGGAACAGAGGATGTAGATGTCACCATAAGGAAGTGGCCAGGCAAATGCAAAAGCTGAAGCTGGCTGCAGGAAAACTGACCCAGTTTTTTCAACTTACCATTAGAACAGAAAAAGACTGAACTCACGTAACACCTGAGGGACCAGACACAAGACAGAGTGAAAGAAAGGGAAGCTGTCTGTAAGCCAATTAGGAAAGGCAGCTTTTGAGGTCATTTGGAAGATGAATGAAATTTGAATTTCTATGTAAAAAATTATCAAACTGCAAAATGAAAATATCTGTTTTAAAATACATCACTACATAGCCTGTGTGACCTATCACAGGGTCTTATAGCCAGGCTTGGCCATATGAACTCAAGACTCAGAAGCCTGAAGCGGAGATACTGAGTCTGGGGCCACAGCTTTGAGTTCCATGCTAGCCTGGAATATACACCAAGTCTCTTCTTCAAAAAACGATTTTGTCTTTTAAAAAAAATGTACAGACATATTTATATGTGCTGAGAGGGTCCCTAAATATTGACTACATTTTTTCCAGTGGTGATCTCCACTTAGAAGGTAGAAACATGATTTTATTTTTCAATTACATGACTTATATACTTCACTTTTTCTCAATTCATATATATCATTTTTTATAATAATAAAAGGTTAGTTAAAAAAAGAAAGAAAACAAAATCTCTCAGAACATTGTATTATTGGAGCCAAGCAATAATGTGCTCAGAATGAACCACTCCCACTGTGTGCTAGAATGAAACAAACACTCCCACTGTGTGCTAGAATGAACTTAACTGAGAGGGCCTTGGGCAACAGGAAAGTCTGGCCAGATAGAAGCTGCTGACTCATCATGTCACCCATCAGTCTGCAAGTGACAGGGCTGTGACAGCAACAGCTCAGCAAGGCCATGGCATACCTGAGCCAAGCCCCCGTGTCCCATTTAGCTGAGTGTGCTGTTACATCCGTAACGCATATTCAGGAAGCTGAAGAGGGAAAGTTAAGGCCTGCATAGGCTACACAAACCAAAGTAAATCTCCCTCTCAGGCACAGGCAGCTGCCCCTTTTTGCCAATCAAAGCTTTATTCCAAACCTGTCATTACTACAAGAGGAAACAAACTGATTTCAGCCTCCTCAGACTCTTCCTTCCCTTTCTCAAATCCAGCAGGCATTTAACAAGCGTCTCTTCTGTGGCTGGAACACCCCGAGAAGCTTACAAACAAAAGGAACTATAAACTGAACTCTAAGGAAATACACCCTGAGTATGTAGGCACCAGATCTTAGTTTTTAAAAGCCTTCTTGGGAAGTGTTCGATGCCTGTAGTCTACACCGAAATGTAGAAAAATCAGATGGAGTTGAGGATGGCTGTATAAATGGGCAGGTGTATGATAACATAAAATGACAGGCTATCTATAAAACACAGGGGGAAGTGGGTATGTGGTGTTTTCTGAAGAAGTCTTTTAAATTTAATGGGTTTAGGTTTTTGGGTTTTTTGTTTTGTTTTATTTTGTTTTGTTTTTTTGCTTGTTGAGACAGTTGCTGGCCAGTGGCTAGCTGCTAGCCAAGGTTGATCTCAAACTCCTGATTCTCCTGCCACAGCTTTCTAAGACTAGGATTACTCAAGTGCGCAACTCCAACACCAGGTTTGAGCATTTTTAGAAAAAAAAAATCTTAGGAGAATGTAGAAAAAAATCTTAGGAGAACTAGGAGACCCTTCCTAGTTGGGTTTACACATCTGCGTCCCACTCTTCACCTGCCCTACTCTTTATCTTGCTTCTTAGGTATTGACTGAGTTCCATCATTTTTGTGCCCATGAATTTGCCTTCTTGCCTGTAGTTGTAACATGTCCTTAACCAAAACCAAAAAAGGTTTTAACTCAGGCTTGGAAATGAGATGTATAAGAGAAATTTGAAATATATTCAAGCCCAAAAACTGTGAAACTCTCAGACCAACACCAGCCTAGCAATAACAGTAGCATCTGTTGTATCTAGACCATCCAGGAATTTACTTGCTCTGGGACTAGTGAAGATAAAAAAAACTTGGGAGGAATGCTTGCCAGGGAGAGGTGAAGTAAGAGAAGGACTCCAGGCCATCCGGTAATGTAGGTGAGCCTGAGTCCTGGACTTGGAGGCTGAAGCTCCAGGGGCAGACTGGCTTTGGGGCATGGAGTCAGGGTGTGGGAGTCAGGCCCGAGGCTCCTCCTTTGTAAAGAGAACAGCATTTACTTTTCTACTTCACAGTCCTGCTCACACAGACAAGAGCAACTCCTGAGGAGGATCCTTGGGTTCCACATTCCAGCACCCACCTACCCTTCACAAAGTACAGGCTCCTCTCTTGGTGGGTTCTCACCCCTTTAAGAAAGGTTTGAGCTTTCCTCTCTGTGTGCTAAGCACTGACAACAACCTATATTCCCCCTCCCTTCTTGTTTTTAGTTCTGTTCACTTGGCATTTAGCTATGATTCCAGGACTGTGTTCTGTTCCTGTTGTTTAAGAAATACAGCTAATAATACAATAATGTTTATTCGAAATTTTCTGCCGGGTGGTGGTGGCGCACGCCTGTAATCCCAGCACTCTGGGAGACAGAGGCAGGCGGATTTCTGAGTTCGAGGCCAGCCTGGTCTACAGAGTGAGTTCCAGGACAGCCAGGGCTATGCAGAGAAACCCTGTCTCGAGAAAACCAAAAAACAAAACAAACAAACAAAAAAAGAAATTTTCTAAGAGGGTAGCTTTTAAGTATTCTTTTCTCACACCTTAAACACAAATAGTGGTTAAATGTGATGTTGAATGTGCTAATTAATTTGATGGCAGCAATCATTTTGTACACATATTAATTCAGTCTTTATTTCTCAATTACTTTTCATATAGCTTGGGAAAAAACTCAGATTAGTAGGTATTGGCACCAACAACTAAATAACTCTGGGGTAATAAAGAAAACACTGGCTTATAAAAGTTATTTGTAAACTAATAATATGCACTGCGAATCTCCAAAAGAGAGGCAGAATATTAAATGTTTCCTGGATTCATTCAACCATAGAACCTCTTTTATTCTGAGACAATCACTTTCGGCTGATGCTAATAAAGGGTACTGTTTGAAAAGAGTGCAATAAACACTTGAACATTCTAAAAAGACCCAACTTTTTATGCATAATTCATTGATAGAAACCAAGTTAAAATGAAAAAGAACACTTAGTTTTAATAATCACAGTCAGTCTGTGTTCTATACACTGAAAACAAAGGAGCTTGTCCACCCTCCTGAAGTTAAAATAGGGTGCTAACCCTCAGGCAAATGTATAGCTCTATAATCCCCAGCACACAACAGAACAATGCCCCGACCTTCATGGTACATTCTGTGTGTACCCAGAGATCTGTTCTTATTTTTGTTTCAAGATGAGGTGTCATGTGGCCCAGGCTAGTTAGTCTCAAACTAGCTGCAGAGCCATGGCCGTTTTTCTTAGTAATTCTTGTACTGCTGTGAGAGAATACCACAACGAAGACAATTTAGAAAAGACAGCCTTTAACTAGGCTTTCTGTTTCAGAGGGTCAGAGCTCGTGATGTGGAACAAGGGGACAGCTAAAGGCTCCGACCTTGTCACACAACCATGGCAGAGGCCCACTGTGAATGGGGTGTGTCATTTGAAATGTCACAGCCCACCTCAGTGACAAAGCTTCCCATCCTCCTGGCTCCAACACCTGAGATCCGGGATTATGAGTATATGCCACTTGTGGTGGGGATTTATTTTTAAAGATTTTTTTAATTTTATGTATACGAGTACACTGTCACTCTCTTCAGACACACCTGAAGAAGGTGCCAGATTCCATTACAGATGGTTGTGAGCCACCATGTGGTTGCTGGGAATTGAACTCAGGGACCTCTGGAAGAGCAGTCAGTGCACTTAACCTCTGAGCCATCTCTCTACCCTGTGGTGGGGAATCTTAACACTGTATCCTTGTAAGATTCAGAGGGATAAAAACAGTGAGAGAGAGGGAGGAAGGAGAGAAGAAGAGAGAGAGAGACAGAGAGACAGAGAGACTGACTGAACCTGCTCCTGGTGTTCTCACTAGCGATGCATGTCACTGCCTGTAGGTCCCCTGAGGATAGATCAGGAGAGAAGGTCTGAGCTGCACTCACATGTTCTGGCTGATGGTATCTTACTTATCCTGCTTTGGCCTCTACTATACTGATGGTTGTTCTTTTCAACTGTGCTTCAAGCCTACCTCATTGCTCAGACTGTATCTGCTCTAATGAAGCATCTCCAGCCAAATACCAAGGTGCTACTATGCTTGTCTTTGGGTTTTATAACATTGGATGACTTTGACCACGAATCTCACACAATAAAAATGAAAGGCTATGCCATTCAAATGATATGTAGCATCTTTTAATTAATTACTGAGCACTGATGTGATAAATCCACATATGTTAATCATTTAACTAGGACATCAGCCACATTGGAATTTTGTTCTGCTTTCTTAGTCATCACATTTTGTAATGTCTGAGTCCATGATGCTACCTGGCACTGCAGATACAGAGAAGTCTTCACCAGTGTCTCCCTTCAGTCCTGACGCTTTCGCAGTTAGCATGGTGAGAGCAGTGTAACTGTACTCACTGTCTGAAGTCACAGGGCTTAAGGACAGTCTGCAGTTCTAACATCCCTGACAGGTGTACAAGTTCCTGTCTTATGTTTCAGGAGTCAAGTATGCAAATTCAAACTCCCCAAACTGCAACAAATACAGTTATCAATCAACAGGACCAAAATAAAGTGAGATTCACCTGGCACCATTTCCTGGTGCTGGAATGCTTCCTAGAGAGTGAGCATTGGGTGCAATGGCCCTGACTTTAACGAGGTTTAAGGGTTTTACTTTCATTCCACATGATCTTCCCACACCCTGACAGAGCTACTGAGGTAAAGGAAAGGCTTATCTGAGAGGGTCCAGTGATGTGGTACAAGTCTAACCAGGACTGAAGGCAAGTCTACTTTGTTCCTTACTGATGAAGGAACAGAGATACTTTAGTATCAGCTGCTGATACTAAATTAGGCAAGAACAGCTGTCTCCAATTCTGGGTTCACATTAGAACAGTAACACTCACCCTTGGATACACTTATTAATCAACTGGTTTAGCAAACCCTGGTGCCTGGGTCTCCTCCAGGGGAGCCCTCTTGCCGCATCTCAGCGGGACCCAGGTGTCCCACTGTCCCAACAGTTGCTCAGGTGCTGCTGCTAAGCAACCAAAATGAGAGTGTCAACTTCAGAACACAGAGCTAACATTTACTGAGTGACTTTGATAAGGCAGGGACTAGGAAGAAAACGTTTCCTATCCTGTCCCCTTCCCCAAAACGACATAAAAGGAACACAGATACAAACAATAATCTGAAATATGTAAGAGTTAAGCATGGACACAGATGTCTGCAGTTATCCATAGTCTCCATTGCAAAGACTATTACCTAAGTCCAGTGAACTGGAATGCACACCTCTAAGGCTTCTCAGCCCATGCAGTTTCTATTAAATTACACTGCTACTTACACCAGCTGCTGTGAATTGAGCAACTGTGACAGGGCCAAGTTTGGCATTTTCATTTCATCTTCACTTGACTTTACAGGCAGGTCTCTGTCTTACAGAGAGTGCATAAACAGACACAAGGGTGGAAATCTACTCAGTGACACAGGGCTTGCCTAACCTGCACAAGGCCCAGGCTCCATCCCCAAGCTCATGCTTTTTCTGCTTTTGGCTGTTTGGCTTTGAGACAGACAGACTGTCATTGTATAGTTCTGGCTGCTAGGAACTTGAAGTGATCCCCTGCCTCTGAACCCCTACCCCCACCCCCAAGTCTGGGATCATGGGTACACCCCACTATACCCAAAGAGCTTGCATTTATTTCCAGTGTGTCCAATTTATAAATTCTCTACGGTTGTTTATTTGTTTTTTAGGTATGATTGCTCTGTCTGCATGCATGCCTGCATGCCAAAAGAGGGAATCAGATTCTGTTACAGATGGTTTGTGAGCCAATAGCCAGTGAAGATTGAACTCAGGACTTCTGGAGCAGCCAGACAGTTGTCTCTCCAGTCCCATTGCGTCCAATCTATAAGTCATGGGTCCTCTGGGAAAAATAGTTGCTATGTGTACTCACGAAGCCCTAGGAACCAGTGATCTAGTCACAGGGAAAGGAATTTTCAGCTGGAGTGAGTATGTACAAAAAAGAACAAGTCTTTTTTTTTGGATTTGGTTTTTTCAAGACAGGGTTTCTCTGTATAGCCTTGGCTGTTCTGGAACTCACTCTGTAGACCAGGCTGGCCTCGAACTCAGAAATCCGCCTGCCTCTGCCTCCCAAGTGCTGGGATTACAGGCATGTGCCACCACCACCTGGCTAGAGAACAAGTCTTAATTCTGTGGTATGTAAACATTTTAGTAAACAGTCACATGTGCTACATACCTGAACCACAAAACTATGCAGTATGTGCTTAACTTCAAGTCTAGTTCTGAGACACACTAAACTTTGGACGTGTCCTGGGAACACATCCTGACCACATAAAATCAAAGAGTATACTAACCACAGCAGATAGAATGTACAGACAAAAGAAGATACTCGAGTACTGCTGGCCACTAAGAGGAGGAATTAAAACTGGAGGAAGAAATATGTCGTCTGTGTAATCCTAGTGCATGGAAGGCTGAGCCGGGTGAATGCTGAGTTCAAGGGCAACCTGGGCTACATGGTGAGTTCCAGGTCAGCCTAGACTATTAAAGACCCTGCCTCAGATATGAAACATACAAGCAAACAAGAACCAAAGGCTTCATGACGGAAGTGTCAACTGAGCTTGTCCTTAAGGTCTAGGGAAATTTCAAGTAGTACTGGGAGGGGATATGCCAGAGGGAAAGCCCCAGCTTTCCCAGGAAATAGACTGACTTGGTTGACACATAGGCACTAACACACCGGTGGTAAAAGACAGAGTTGGAAGTGACTGTCAAGTCCAGATGGCGCATGACCTTCCTGGGTATGCAAAGGAGACCACACTCCTGACACTGGATCTGCTCATCAGAGGTTCCAGAAAGGTTTTCCACAGCAAGAAAAAGCAATGGGTAGAAAGTTAGGAGGGAGAGAAGGGAAAAGAGGGGCAGACTCTTGAGTTCTTTAGCTCTGATGGGTGGGTAGGCTCACCTGGAATCAGCATCCTCGTCCTCTTCATGGTTTTTGCTTTCTCACTTTCTGACTTTGAGGGGGTTTTCCTCTCCAATTTGCAGTTAAAAATGTGTATGTATGTGTGTGTCTGTGTGCATGAGGGAGGGAGAAACCGAGACAGAGAGAGACTGACTGAGACTGAACTGACAACCACAGAGCCTGTGTGGACTTCTTGGTCTTCTTGTAGGACTCCTCACAGCAGGAGCAGGGACTGTCTAAGACTCTGTTCTCTGCTTGTGGGACCCCCCTTTGCCTCCTACTTGTTTGGTTCGTTCATTCAGCCTTAATGAGTTGCCTAGTCTTAGTGCAACTTGCTGTGTCATGTTTAGTTGACACCCCTAGGAGGCCTGGCCTTTTCTGAAGGGAAAGGGAGGAGTGGAGGATCTGGGGGAGAAAGGAAGTCTGGGTGAGGGACTGGGAGGAGAGGAGAAAGGAAAATCTTTAGTTGATGGGATGTAATATATGAGACAAGAATTTAAAAAAGTGTGTGTGATTAATGTCTGTGTGTCTGTTTTTCAAACAAAAAGGATTCTATTTGGTAAATAAATTCCTCTCTTTAAGAAAGTAACATCCCATGAGAAGAATGTGTTTTTAATTAAAATCTTGCCAGTTTGAGATGATAATTTCAAAAGACTGGCTGCAATTTTATGCTATGTTTAATTTCAGTTTGGTTTGAGGAATAAGTCAAATATTTCTCAGAATAAGTCAAAATAAAAGAACCCTGAGTGACTTGACTCTTAATGCTTTCCAAAGAGCTCCTGTTCAACAGGACGTTCCTCTTCAGTAACAGGCGCATGTCTGTCAGCCTTTGCTAAACAGGCCACAGAGTAAAACACCACTGGCTTAGCAAACAGAATCTTTATCTCAAAGAGGGTTAGACAAAAGTTTGTTTGTTTTTTAGATAGTACTTGTACTAGCTACAGCTCCACAAGCTCTCTGACTTTAGATGAGTCACATCCTCTGACTCCTTAGTTGTTTAACTGTGAACTCAAAAAGGGTCAGACTAGATATCATGTATTAACACATCCTTTATCCACTATAATTTCTAGGGGGTTTCTACCTTGATATAAAGCTATTTCCCCCAACTTTTAAAAAACATCTGGGGGAGGAACATATGCCACAGAATAAGTGTGGTGACCAGAGACAGTTAGCAGAAGTCAGTTCTCTCCTTCAACCACATGGTTTCTGAGATTAGGACTTGGGTCATCAGGCTTGGTGGCATGCACCTTTACCTGCTGGCACATCATGCCAGACCTACCAACTTCAAATCTTAAGTCAAAATAGCCATTTTTTCAGTTTTCAGAGCAAATTGATAAGCTTTTTCCTAAATTTCTGCCTACTAGGTATATGTATGGCACCAAACACCACTGGGAATGAAACTTGTTCAGGGGAGTAGCAGCTCACACTTGTAACACCAGCTCTTAGATGCAGAGGTCTCTGAGTTTAAGTCCAGCCTGGTCTATACAGTGAGTTTCAGGCCAGCTAGGGCTACACAACAAAAACCCTTTCTTTCACAGTATGGGATGAAGCACTAACCACAAGCTCAAACAAAAAATCCCATAATCAAGCAATGAGAAGCTTCCAGTTAGACACAGTCTCTGCTTTCAGGTGCCCAAAACCTTGCCTGAAAACAAACATAAAAACCATACAGTACTGAATGGTAAATAAGGTTTTGAACGCAGGCTTTACCGTTTCAACAATCTGAAAGAAGGGGCTGGAAAGACGGCTCAGAGGTCAAGAGCACTCACTACTCCTGTGGAGGACCTAGATTCAGTTCCTGACACTACCAAGACAGTTAAAGTACCCCAATTTCCCCTATCTCTAAGGTAATATCAAGGATAATGGTTATATTTCAAGTCCAGCACAGGAGGTGCAAAGTTGGTTTGTGTGGATCATGAGCTGGACACCAGACAGCAGGTCTCATTTATATTATGGTGGTTTTGTTTCTGTATCATGCAATGCAATTCAGGTTTTTTTTTGTTTTGTTTTTGTTTGTTTGTTTGTTTTTTTCGAGACAGGGTTTCTCTGTATAGCCCTGGCTGTCCTGGAACTCACTCTATAGACCAGGCTGGCCTCGAACTCAGAAATCCGACTGCCTCTACGTCCCAAGTGCTGGGATTACAGGCATGTGCCACCGCCACCACCACCTGGCTGCAATTCAGGTTTTAAGTGATGGATTATGTCAAGCATTTAGCAATTATATCATTTCTTAAATTTAGATAATATTACAACATACAGAACCTGTTTCTGCCAAAGTTAATGGCATTAACAATGTTAATGTTAATGGAAGAACTTATGCTATACCTCTGACATCATGATTACATGTTTTGCACTCTGAGCCTTATCAGAACAATGTCACAGAAGAGAAATCACTGGTATCCATAGCAACATCAGCAGACTGGGACAATGTAAAAAGCTGTAACCTAGCAACTGATGACTAGAGGTGTGTAGGGGGAATTCTGCAGACTCTGAACATGCAGCCAAGAATGCAACTAATCACGTAAGGCAATGTGGGACTGACGTGCTTGCAGGAGGCTGGAGAACTGCAACCGTGGTTCTATGATGCCTCATTTTAACGTAACACCCCACTCCTGATATCATTAATAGTACGCATGGAAAGTAAGTACCTTATGTATTTTGCTCATAATGGGAAATAAATTTAGTCAAGCTACCTACCGAAAAAAGCTATCACTGTTTCAAAGGAGGAATATTTTCTACATGCAAAGAAGGAAACATTACAAGCTCCCCCCCCCGCCCCCCCCCCCCCCCCCGATTCACAATGCACCACATCCTGTGAGTTTTCCCCAAAGAACTTTCTTTCTTATAGAGATCACACATACAGAGGAGAGGTTCAGAGAGCGAGGGAGCCAGCCGGCTCAACCTCCTCATTTGACTAACACAGAAACTGAGATGCAGAGTCATTCAGAATCAAAACAGAGCAGACAAGCTAAAAACCCAGTTCTTCTGTTTCCCAAGCCAATACTTTCCTGTAAAATACAGTGTTATTTTCCCTTTTGGTTAAACGGAACACTTTATCAAAAATGAGAAATACATTTTCACTCTGTGAAGAGTGAAACCAGTGTTTGGGAACTGGAGAGATGGCTCAGTCGTTAAGAGCACTCACTGGCTGCTCTTTCAGAGGATATGGGTTCAACTCCCAAGCCCCTGCTTGGCAGTCACAACTGTCTCCAGTTCCAGGAGATTCAACACCCTCACAGATATGGATGCAGGTAAAACCACCAATGTACATAAAATCAAATAAATTTTGGGGGGAAAAGCTTGGAAAAAAGAAATCAGTGTTTATCTGTTCTGACAGTCACCTTACTTAACATAACATGAACATATTTTCCTTACTTAGAGCAATCTAAAAAACACCCTAGGCAGGGTTGGGTTGGGTTGGTATAAGGATCAATTTCAAGACAACTTCTCTCATTATCAGAGATATTATTTGATATAAAAAGACCAAGTTTCCCTATTTGGGATACAATGGTGGAAAAAAACCCAACCCCCCACCATCACCCCCCTCCCACACACACATTCACCACAGGGCTGGGCTTTAGCGCAGTGGTAGAGGACTTGCAAGGCCCTGGGTTCATTTCTCAGCTCCAAAAGGGGGTGGGGTGGGGTGTGGAATTACAACAACAACAAACCCCACAACACAACAACACAACACGGCAATGACAAATCCTGCAATACTGTTATACCCACTGGTGCCCTGGAATGCCACCTAACTAGACTAGAAGAGTCATAGCTACTCAGCTCCAGAAAAATCAAAGTCCAAGATCCTCTCCTTGAGGATTGCCTGTCTCTCCAGCCCTTCTCCTAAGCACAAAACTGGCCTGTACATCCCAGCTCCCTCAGAAACTAAATGTGTCCCCGTTCCCAAGCTCTGAACCAACATCCAAGCAATAAAAGCAAGACACCGAATTTCCATGTATGGTCCAGAGAAATCATCCGGGCTTTCCCCCATGCTGTGTGTTTGAGAACAACCCACGGAGGGCATGGTTACAAGGCGGAAGATGCTTGAATCGTTACCTGAATTGTCTGCTGTACCCCAGAGGATGCCTGACAGACTCAGGGTTTATATGCTGCAGTGATGCCAGCATTGACTGACAAAGCCATAACTGAGTGACTTGCACTCACTAAATACAACCTCTGTCTTTTTTTTTCCTTAATCAGTATTGTTTATTCCCAAAGAGGTGGCTTATCCTACCTGTAGAGTCACTAGGAGTCCCACTGGAAGGGCAAAGGGCTGGGACCACAGACTTATGCAAGCATTTAGCTTCCCTGATGCTGCTTCCTTTACTAGTAATAGGTTAGTGACTCACAAGGCATGTTTTTCTATAATTATCAGCTGAAAATACTATCCATTTCTCCCACATAAGCTATTACATAGAACCTCAGTATATAAAAGAGAAAAAGGCTCAGGGTGAAAATAGAAACAGGGGAGAAGAGCATTAGATGCCTCCAGGTATCCTCACAGGCTTACTGAGCATTCCTGGAGATCAGGGGCTCCTGAGAACCACTAATTTAAGTAGTGGTTTTCTTAATTATATGGTGGAAAGTAGAGTAAATATGACGAGACATTCCAACAAACAGAACAGGTAAAGCAATCTTACACTAATGCAAAACAAGTGAAAATTATAACACATTTAAATGTATAACTGCAATAAAAACAGATCTTTTAACAATAATTTAAAATCTAAGGATAAGAACAGTGGCAGTCTTAGTAATGATCCCTGTGGATTTAATTTTGATTTTGAATACTTAATGCAATTTAAATAAGTAGTTACAGATGCAACTGGTTTTTCCACAGCTTACTTACAAAATCCTCCCTAGTAACAGAGATGGGGAGATAGGCTGCAGGCCAGTGTCTCTCTCTACACAGGCAAGGTTAGCTGGCAGCACAGCTGAGCTCTTTATAGTCTCAGTGTTTTGTTTTGTTTTGTTTTTAAGATTTATTTATTATTATTTCTAAGTGCACTGTAGCTGTCTTCAGACACTCCAGAAGAGGACATCAGATCTCATTACAGATGGTTGTCAGCCACCAAATGGTTGCTGGGATTTGAACTCAGGACCTCTGGAAGAGCAGTCGGTGCTCTTAACCGCTGAGCCTCTCTCCAGCTCCCAGTCTCAGTGTTAAATGGATGTGTGCATGGGTCTCAGAGTCCTATGATGGCTGTGTTTGTAATGTTTTTCACAGCATTCAAAGATTTAAAAAGTACAGATGTGAAAAGTCACTGGTCCAGATGTTAGACGCTTTCTTAGCACTCTGAGTGACATAGCTCTGGGTTATTGCCCCCGACTCTAAAGAGAAACAGCAAAGATAGGATCTGTATGTCAAAAAAAAAATCAGCCGGGCGGTGGTGGCGCCCCCAGCACTTGGGAGGCAGAGGCAGGCGGATTTCTGAGTTCGAGGCCAGCCTGGTCTACAGAGTGAGTTCTGGGACAGCCAGGGCTATACAGAGAAACCCTGTCTCGAAAAAACCAAAAAATCAAAAAAACCATAAATAAATAAAAAAATCGCCTGCTTTTCTTTTCCTTTCTTTTTATGCATATGAACCAATTAAGTATTTTTTAATTGGATATTTGTTTACATTTCAAATGTTATCCCCTTTCCTGGTTTCCCCTCTGCTAACCCCCTCTCCCATCCCCCCTTCCCCTGCTTCTATGAGGGTGCTCTCCCACCCACCCATTCCTGCCTCAGTGCCCTAGCATTCCTCTATACTGGGGCATCAAGCCTTCACAGGACTGAGGGCCTCTCCTCCCATTGATAATCACCTGCTTTCCTAATGATTGTATTTATTTACCAAGCACAGTGTTTTATTTCTCACTGTGTCAGGTATTTCAGACCTGAAGTCAGTGGCTGGTGGCCCAGATAACAAAACAACACATAGGTTGCTGGTGGCGCCACTTATTCCCTCCGCCTGCCATTAAACCCAGAAGCCCGGTGCAAGAGCTCACAGGCTCACAGCATTGAACTAGTTTCACCTTTCTGATCTACTAATTTTTTTTTTTTACAAGAAACAAGGAAATCCACATTTCAATTTCAAAAAGATAAAATCCTAGTTTACCAGGTAAAATCTAGCAACACTATGCTTTACCCATACAAAAATCATTTGACTTTTGAGCCACACAAACTCCAAATTTTAGGTTTAATATGCTAGAACCTAGTCTCTCTTTTTCTTAAAAAGCAAAGTTAGAGCCTGGTGCGGTGGTGGCGCACGCCTTTAATCCCAGCACTTGGGAGGCAGAGGCAGGCAGATTTCTGAGTTCGAGGCCAGCCTGGTCTACAGAGTGAGTTCCAGGACAGCCAGGGCTACACAGGGAAACCCTGTCTCGAAAAACAAAAAACAAACAAACAAACAAACAAAACAGAGCTCTATACAGCCAAGTTCAATAAAGCCAACTTGGAATACTCAGATCAGGCATGACTCTCCCAATGTAAATAGTTAAGAACAGGCTCCCTCAGTTAAGACAACACCAATAGAAACACCCAGGTGCTGAGAGCATACACAGTTACCACCCCACCCCCATTTAACTTACTAATTAGCAATAGCAGCCACCGAGAAATGCTGGGATTTATTTCGGAGATGAATGCTGCTTTATGCAAATCTGTTCTCGCTTAGCTGTCAAGATCAACACTTTCCAATCCTGCTAGAACATTTTTGATATAATACATAGAAATTGTTAAAATCAAACCTGAGACCTTTGACTCAAGAGTCTCTTTAGCTAAGGCAATACAAAACAGGATCAACCAGCAAGTATCAAATGCCTAAAATGTCAAAGGAATCAGGAAAGGTAGAAATACATGTAAGGACGTGATTTCTTTCTTACTGACTCCCCATCCCTGAAGAGATTCGAAAGCTGATTTCAAATCAGCTGTTAGCTGGTAAACTACTACATGAGGCTAGAGTAAGCGTCAAAAACCAGTGATCTGGGCTGGTGAGATGGGCTGGTGAGTGCTGACTGTTCTTCCGGAGGTCCTGAGTTCAAATCCCAGCAACCACATGGTGGCTCACAACCATCTGTAATGAAATCTGACGCCTTCTTCTGGTGTGTCTGAAGACAGCTACAGTGTACTTACATATAATAAATAAATCCTTAAAAACAAACAAACAAACAAAAACCAGTGATCCTCCTCAAAAAACCAGCGATCCTCGGAAATCCTGTGGCAGTCCTTCCATCCCAGGTGGGGCTGAGAGCAGAGGCATTCAAAAGGAACGCCCTTTTGAAATTTAAATTACTGCTATTTGGATGGGATAATTAACATATTTACTTAGTGTGTGTGCCCCATAAGGATAAAACCTAGGGCTCCAGGCAAGCTAGGCAAACACTATCTTTGCTACACCCCAAACCTAGTAAGCCTAGTAAGTTTGTCTTTCCATGTTCTGACATGGGCAGGGTGACTAAAAGACTGTCTTGATGTCTTTTCCTTCACCACAAAACAAAAACAAACAAAAAACAACAAAAAACTGTTAATGTATAACAGGTGTTTGTTGGTTTTTTTTTTTTTTTCTTGTCTTAAAACTGGGTCTCACTGTGTAGACTTGGCTTAGCTGGAACTCCCTATGTAGACCAGGCTGGCCTTGAGTATAAGCAAATAGTACACCCCAACTCAAAAAGAACTGAACTCTATTCAGCCATCGATGATACTTCTGATGAGCAGCTGTTGTTTACTTTAAAATGTTCCAAGAACACGGCCAGCTACGCATCACCCAATGCAGACTGACTCCTACAACAGTCATCATGTTAAAGACTGAAATCCTGAAAAGGAGACCTGGTAAAGAGTTGTTTCAGGGAATGTTCCAGAAGCTGCTAACCGCAAATTGACTGTTCATTTTTCTCTGAAAAACGAAGTATTTTCAAGAAAGGTTAGTTTTGGCTCATGTGCCAAGTACGTTTGTTCTGTAGGCGTTAGACAGCAGAAGCTGACCAAGGGTGGCCTCCTCCAGCAGGCAGGAAACAGACAAAGCACCTGCTTGCGTCAGCTTCCTCCTAGACACCTCACACCTAACACCTCAGGACAGGGACCCACAGCAGTACTTGCTCTTTGTAGGTGTGGGGGTGGGGAGGGATGAGGGCACTGAAATAAGAGTAGGTAAAGCAATGAGGACTGAGCATGCTCGAGTCCTCTGGGCAGATGTGTGTACTCTGCCTGTCTACTGCACCGTCACCAAAAGCATGGGGAAGGAAGTGCTACACAACTGGCTTACAGCTGTAGTCCAGCACGAAGGGAAGTCAGAGCCAGAGAGAAGGAAGACCATGGAGGAGCACTATTCCTTACTGGCTTGCTCAGCTTGTTTTAGACAACATAGGAGCACCTGCCTAGGGATAGCACCACCCATGGTGGGCTGGCCTCTCCTATATCAATCTTGATTAATCAAGACTGCCGATAGGCCAGTTTTAAATCTACCCTGGGTTTAGTCCCTGAAAATATATAAAAATAACAATCTATAAGACTTGAGAAACTTGAAGCCACCCCACTCTAGCTAGTTACAGCACAGGGCCCTTAGAGACATCACTCAGGTGCTGAGACCTTGCACACACACATTTTAGACTATCTGGCATCACCTGAACTGCCCACAGTGGGTCTTCATGTCCATCTCTCCATGACCATTTTTACACAATTCCTCTGCCTGTCTGTCATCATGGTCCCTCTAGTCTAATAGGAAGCCTTTGAACCACCTTACTACCTCAGTGAGTTCACGGTGATGGCCCCTTCTGGCTTCATGCAGCCTTTGGAACAGCCCTTTTGTATACTGTCCCAAATACAGCTTTGAACTTTGGCACAGTTAGATCTGCTCATAGCCAGAACAACCAGGTGCTCATTACGATGTCTAGGGTGTGAGAAACTGAGGAGGTGCCCGGATGGTTCTAGTGAGAAGAAACAAACAACTTACAGGGTGTGCCCTGTGAAAATGAGCAGAGATTACAGCTCAAAAGCAGAACAAAAGAGAAGGGGAAAGGTTGTTTTAAGGTGAATTCTCAGGAGCTTTACTCTAGGAAGAAGCCGTCTTCGGGCTGCACAACCTCAATGAGGCAGCTGTCCCCAGGTCACTTCTGCAGCTGCCTCCTCCAAACCACAGACCACCATGGTCTGTAAGAAGGGTGAACACAGCACAGAGCTGGGCGGGGTGTTCCCTGGTCCTCCACAGCGTGCTCCAGAGCGGATGGACGGCAGTGCATATACAAACCAAACAAAGGCTTTTTTTTTTTTTTTTTTTTGGTGATAAGCTAGAATGTTCATTTCCCATATGAGAAGGCTACGAGCCACTCACCCAGAGAGTGACTGACCTACAGGGCAGGGAGTCGCACCACTGTTCAACTGAGGACCTGCAGGGTGCAAATCAACACCACAGTTGATGGCTCTTAGCTCCCAGCAGCTTTAGGTATTTCACAGTCTCCTCAGTACCTATGAAGATGGCACTATCTTTTTAAGCAACTGTGTCACCACTCTCTTCTATGGCTCACCAGCCCAAGTGTTGACATCCATAGCTCCTCTGACCACTAGGTTTCAAATATATATTGTGTGAATATGAAACGGCTCACATTACAGTCTACGCATAGGAGTTAAGTCTTCAGAAAAGTATAGTTCTAAACATGCTATTTATAATTTATTTAAAATGATTTAACAGCAACCAACACCTGTTGTTGACTGCCCATCCTGATGGGTCCTTGTCTGTTTCCACAGGCGGTCATCCGAGATGGCTGCTCCTCTGGCTCTTCCAGGAAGTTGCCGCTCTCTCAGGATGTCGTTTCAGACATAACCTCCAACTGAACTGAACACTGAATTAAACAAGACCCCACCCCCTAAAAGAAACCCTTCACTTGTACTCAAGAGAACAGAATGTAGGTAAGTCCTTAGAGGAGAAAAACAAGACTGGTGAACTTAGAACTTCCCAAGGGATAAAGTATTCTAGGTATCGCCCCACTGGCCACTAGTTCCTTAGTTGTCTGGTGGTAGAGGATTGAGTCTTTAGTATACAAATGTGTTACATGGAGAATGGAACCCTCCAAGAAAGTGGCATTATCCAAGAGTATCTCCCTCAGACAGCACCAACAGGATCCAGTGTTACTGGCGAAAACGAAAGTACCCCAAAATGTTATTACAGGTTGGATTGTGTCCTTTTTCAAAGCCCAAATACCATTTTGTCAGAATATCAACTTATTTGGAGAAAAGGTCTTTACAAATGTAGAGAAATTAAATTTTACTTTATGTATATGGGTATTTTGTCCGATGGTTGGGAGAAGTCATATGGATGCTAGGATTCAAACCTGGGTCCTGTTCAAGAGCAGGGAGTGCTCTTAACCCTGAGCCATCTCTCCAGCCCCCTTTAGAAATGTAAACAAACTAAAATGGGGTCCTAAGTCATCATAACTGGTAGTCTTATGTAAGGAGAGTAGATCTCAAAACAGAGATAAGCTGGGCATGATGATGAACCTTTAAAGGCAGCACACAAGAGGCAGAGGCAGATGAAGGACCTCTGTGAGTTCAAAGTCAGCCTGGTCCATATGGTGAGTTCCAGGACAGCTAGAGCTAGCTACACAATGAGACCCTGTCTTAAACAACAAAATGAAACAAAACAAAACAGAAAGAAAACAGAGACAGAGGGTAGACAAATACCAAGAGGCACAGGGAGGCACCATCTATCGGTTGAAAGGACAGGACTGAAAGAGATCCTCTTGTCAGAAGGAACTGACCCTGGCCACACTCTGACTGTGTACTTCCAGCCTCTAGAACTGAGAGCCAACAACTCTGTGGCATGCCGTTGTGTCAGCCTTAGCAAACTAGTCAGATTTCTACAAACTTCTAAAAATTTAAAAAGTTGGGTGTGGCACCACCTTTGACATCAACATTCCTTTGGAGGCAAAAGCAGGAGAATCTCTGTGACTTTAAGACAAGCCTGGTCTACAGAGAGGGGACCCTGCCTTAAAAACAAACCAAACCGAAACAGAAAACCTGCCTCCATTTTGTTTTCAACTTTTAGCTGGCAAAAAGGAAAAATAAACCCTATTTCATATCATACAAACAATTTATTCCAGGTAGATAAAATTCAAACATTAAAGTGTGTTTATGTTTTTATTAGAATATGGAGGGAGCAGCTTTATAATCTAGAGGATAGAATTAATCAAAACACAAAAGAAAAACCATTTAGGACATGTAGTCATGTTTGACTTTACCTGGTGCCGGCTGGATGACTCAGCAGTTAAAGGCATATTCTGTTATCCAGAGGACAATTCCTAGCTTCCACACTGGGCAGCTGCCCAGCCCCAGATCCAGCAAGATTCTCCCCCCGCCCCCCCCACCCCCAGGCACTGAACTCCAATGCACAGGCCCATACACACACAGGTGATTAAAATGTTTAAAAGCCTACATACTTCTTTGTAGTACAAGACCCCTTTAAAATAAAACTATCAGAGCACTGAAAGTTGAAAACAAGGACAAATAAAACTCCCTCTTATTTGCCAATAGAGTATGTAAGGAACTTGAACAAGTAATCTATAAGAAAGACACAGTAAAAGATGCTTAACCTCACAAGTAATTCATGAAATGGAATTAAAACAATGAAGTTTTCATTTTTCACATAGGGATTATTAGGAATGTTTAGAATCTGATGATGATGAAGAGGCTGTGCACATGTACTGACTCTCACACTGCTCATCTGTAAGAATGCAAATCTGTACCAAGGCTTTCAAGAATTTGGCAATATCGAACTAAGCTGAGATGGGTTTATATTCAGACACAGTAATTCCTGTTAATAGATTCATCTGCAGAGAAATTAAAATATATGTGCATATGAAGAAAAGATGTGGAAATATTTACCACAGAAAAATTGTAACAACGGTAGGAAAACTAGAAATTAAATCTCACCAATAGAATACATATATTTTATGTATACATACTGTATCTGCATAATGGAATACTACGTAACAGTTAATATAAATGAACTGAAGCTATATTATCAACCTGTGTAAAATTCAAGAACACAGTATTGAATCCTGACAAGGTGTTATAAATCATTTTAGATTATGCTTCCATTTATCAAATGTCTATAATATGGAAAACTTATATACTCTTAATAGGTGTATATGTAAACATATATTTATATATAACATTAATAAACATCTATGTATGTGCATGTTCAAAGATTATGATTAGAATGCTGATACTAAAAAAGCAGAGAGCAGTGAGAGATAGATGTAAAAATAATATTTTAATCTTCTAAACCCTTGACACACAAAAATGTTTTCTTCGTATTTAAAACATGCACAGATGTGAGAGGCCCTGGGTCCTAACTTCAGTACTGCAAAAAAAACATATACACACATACCCATAGTAAATCTCAACCAAATAAAGCAAAGTGTTAAGACTTGGGTGGGAGGCGCGTGAGAGGAAACGTACTGCTACACAGTCCAAGGCTGACGTCAGTCTTGCAAGCCCTGATAGTATAGGCATGTGCCACCACAGCTGGCTTCAAAAATTTAAATGTTGGGCTTGTACTTTTCTCTGCAGTTTCCTGTATCACTGAAATATTTTGGTAAGTTTTTAAGTAGATAAAGCAAACGTCTATACCATAATCCCACCCAAAGAGTCACTACCACCACATAATATGGTCCTGTAGAGAACCGAAATCCTGGGCAGGTCGAGTAAGTAAAATAGTTCCAGCCCCAGCCTGTCGCTCTAAGGCTGGCAGTGCACATGAGGGAGGAGAGGGAATGATGTACCTGGCACAGCATGTATACGCCCAGGCATGTTTAAAGTGATGACCTGACCAATTTCTCCACACTCTAGAGCTGTGCATTTGAGGAGGAAAAGCTCAGAATTCCCTAAGCAATTTTAAATCTCGCTCTTCAGAAGAAGTCAATTTTCCATTCTTTGGTCAACAGGTGCTCAAGCCTGTCGCTCATGTTTCGGATCGTGTGTGAGCAGTATTTAACAGAAATGTGGAAATGCCTTATTTTAACTCTGACTAAAGTTACCAACACTACTGACATTCATTTTGAAAATGATATCTTACTGCAAGTGCTTCTGAAGATGGAGAAGGCTACACAGCAGCCTGCTGCTACTGTTGTCACTGTCATTAGAAACCAGGCTCTTTCCACAGCCTTCAAACCACTGCTCTGGCTTCAGCTGTCAAGTGAGCTTTAGGAACATTCCATGGTGCCTCAACAGCGTCTGGATACAGACTCAGCCCAAGAGCAGAACTCACATCTTTGCTCTTGCTATCTGAGAGAGAAGCTCTAGCACCAGACAGTATGTAGCAGGATAACAATCCTCCCATTTAACCTTAGAAGATATTAGCCCAGGTAAAGATCATTACCGGTGTCTCTCCTCTCTTGGACGGCAAGTCCCACTGTTCTCTTTCTGCTGTGAATACTTACGATTAGAGAACCTACCAGGGAGGAATGGATACAGAAAATGTGGTATATTTACACAATGGAATACTACTCAGCAATTAAAAACAATGAATTTATGAAATTCATAGGCAAATGGTTGGAACTAGAAAATATCATACTAAGTGATGTAACTCATTCACAAAAGAACACACATGGAACGCAGTCACTGATAAGTGGATATTAGCCCAGAAGCTCAGAATACCCAAAACATAGCCCACATATCAAATCATTCCCAAGAAGGAAGGAGAGGGCCCAGGTTCTGAAAAGGCTTGATTAGGCATTGTAGGGGATTGCCAGGACAGAGGAGTGGGAGGGGGTTGATTGGGGAACTGGCAGAGGAAAGAGGACTTATGGGACTTAGGGGGAGGGAGGAACGGGAAAGGGAAAATCATTCGGAATGTAAACAAAGAATATAGAAAATAATAAATTAATAAATAATAAATAAATAAATAGAAGAGAGCACTTACCAGGTCCTAGTAAACAAGTGGCCCTCACCCTTCCTAACGCTGCGACCCTTTAACACAGCTCCTCATGTAGTGGTGACCCCAACCATGAAATTAGGTTCTTCCTACTCCATAACTGTAATTCTGCTGCCGTTATGAATTGTAATATAAGTATCTGAGCTTTCCTGATGGTCTTGGGTGACTCCTGTGAAAAGGTCAGTCAACTCCTAAAGGGGTTATGACCCACAGGTTGAGAACCACTGTATTAAACATACTGTCAACTGCTATTGTGGTGTCACTTTCTAATTTAGAAAGTGAATTTACACTTTGCTCAGATATCTCAGCCTGAGTTTTAAAAAAAAAAAAGGATAAACTTCAGAGAGAACTCGGGATTATTTTGTTCAAATGGCCAAATAAATTGGAGAAAATAACTCCAGCATATGAAACAATGACCAGAAGATACAGGGTATCGCAGAATAAAATACAACCAGTTCCTACCTTACTTTTGAGTATCAATCTAACAGCTAAATATTGTAGGCAATGGTAAAATGAAAAAAAAAAACAAAACATCATATTAGAACATACTTAGAATCCTAATTGAGAGGTGAGGTGGGAAGATCCCAAGTTCAAAACTCACCTGAGTTACATAGGGAGACCTTCGAATTTCAAGAACACAATCCTCACCAGTTATGACTTAAAGTAAAAAACTCTCATGAACTTATAAAGTAATATATATTTAATAACTTTAAAAAAAAACTTTTTGCTTGTTTGTTTTTTTGTTTTTGAGACAGGGTTTCTCTGTGTAGTCCTGGCTATCCTGGAACTCACTCTGTAGACCAGGCTGGTCTCAAACTCACAGAGATCCATTGCCTCTGTCTCCAAGTGCTGAGATTAAGGGGTTACATCACTACACCCTGAATGGTTTTTACTTTCATATTCGTCCACTATTAAAATGTCAAAGTCTGAGCAGATGCAGAAAGCCCATGCACATGGGACATGGCGCTGTGGACACATGGGACATGGCACTGTGGGCACATGGGACATGGCACTGTGGGCACATGGGACATGGCGCTGTGGAAACACGGGACATGGCGCTGTGCGCACACGGGACATGGAGCTGTGGGCACACGGGACATGGCGCTGTGGGCACACGGGACATGGCGCTGTGCGCACACGGGACATGGCGCTGTGGGCACACGGGACATGGCGCTGTGCGCACACGGGACATGGCGCTGTGCGCACACGGGACATGGCGCTGTGGGCACACGGGACATGGCGCTGTGGGCACACGGGACATGGCGCTGTGCGCACACGGGACATGGCGCTGTGGGCACACGGGACATGGCGCTGTGGGCACACGGGACATGGCGTTGTGGGCACACGGGACATGGCGCTGTGGGCACACGGGACATGGCACAGTGCGCACACGGGACATGGTGCCGTGGACACATGGGACATGGCGCTGTGGGCACACGGGACATGGCACAGTGCGCACACGGGACATGGCACTGTGGACACATGGGACATGGTACCATGGACACATGGGACATGGCGCTGTGGACACATGGGACATGACACCATTTATCAAGCACTCTCTCCACACGCTTGGCAATGAGGGTTGAGCCTTACACACATTTATTACTTATCCATCACAACATGACCTGGTTAACAACAACATAGCTGATTCTATCCTACAAAGGAGGGAGGGCACTGAAGGTAAAATAACTCTCCTGCCTTCAACCACCTAGTAAATGCCAGAACTGGTGTCTGGCCCCAGGGCTGTCTGGCTTCAAAGCCTGTGATCTTAATTGCTGCCTTAGAAGTCTGGAATGGAGGGTACAGAAAATCTAATCAGTCCTGAATTGAAATAAAGTTAATCAAGTCATGTATCTTTCTTCCCTGAAGTTTTTCCCAGATGTAAAGTGAGAGCGGTATCAATTCCTTTCCTCATAATAATGAGGTGCTGGAAGCTCAAGGGATATATACTGGCAACATCCCATTTCGGCTAAAAAAGATCTGTGTGCACGCAAAATAGCTCCATAAACATTCACGGCAGCTCTAGTCACACTGAGAATAGACACGGCAAATGTGCATCAGCTTATGACTGGATAAACAATTGCTACCTCCCTGTAACATGGGTACCTCCCTGTAACAATCTGTTACAGGTTCTTTCTCTGTCATAACACGGGGTAAAGTACCGGTACATGCTTCAACATGGATGAACCTGGTAAATACTACACTAAGTCAAGGAAGTCAAACATACATTGCCACTTACAGCAGAATTTCACTGAAGAAAACTCTAAAGCAAGGGAAAGCACAGGGATCAGGGACAATTAAAAGTTGCCAGGGGTTGAGACATGGGGCTTTTGAATTATAAAGAAGTGGTTGCTAATGGCTACCACATTTCTTTTGGAAAGCTGAAATGTAGTGAAAAGTAGAAAGTAGTGATGGATGTATAACTCTGTAAACAGTAAACACCACCCGACTGCACACCTTTAAAGGGTAACATATATGGGTATAAATTACATCTCAATACAGCTGCTGTTTTGTTTATTGCTAAGAGCAACCTTGGAGACTATGGCAGCCAAAGCAAATAAACTCAAATATGCTGAGGAAATAGATTTTTGACACTATATATTTATTACATGGTTATAAAAAGACATGGTGGCACATGCTTTTAGTGCCAGCATTGGGGAGGCAGAGGCAAGAGGATCTCTGACTTCAAGGCCAGCCTGGTCTGCAGAGAAAACCCCAGGACATCTAGGGCTACAGAGAGAAGCCCTGCCTTGAGGGAAAAAGCAATCATGCAAACTTCATTACACACATCCAACACAACCACAACAAGCCCGTGGCCTTCTACCACTTCTGGTGGCTGCTATCTTGTCCTATGAGAATTTAATTCCCTTCCAAGTACTTAGCTCCTCTGGCTCCTGAACACCCAGTTAATAAAACAATAATAAAATGCAATCTAAGCCTGCTGCAGATGGAAACCTCAGGGACTTGTCCTGCTTCCAAGCAGAGAGTAGAGGAAGCCACAAAACCACTAGGGCCCACACTCAAGGCCAGGAGAGGATAAGAAGAATCTAGATCTAGTGGAAATAGCTAGAAGCTCATTATCAGGATTTCTACAGTGAAACCAGACAGCGGGACAACTAGAAAGACACCGCTGTAGTGAACAATCTGCACCTGCACATGCAGATCAACGCAAACACCGCATTTCTCCTCTGTGCCTTCTCACTGGGACACTGGCTCTCAACCTTCCTAATGCTGCGACCCTTTAATGCAGTTCTTCATGCTGTGCTGACCTCAACCATCAAATTCATGTCCTCGATACTTCATGATGTAAACACTAGTGTTTTCTGATGGTCTACCCCTGTGAAAGGGCACTGGACCCCAGAGCAGTCATAACCCACAGGGTTGAGAACCACGGTAGTAGAAAGTAAGCACGGGGCCTCTCTGGCAAGCCGGCCAAGCATTCTGCCTCTGAGCTATGCCCACAGCACATATTTCCACAGTACTCGTCTGTCTGCAGCACAAAGTTTAACTTCACTCTAAGTTAAGGAAACCGATTCATGAGCAATGTGCCAGTTCTACGTTCTGCGCCGCAGCACATTAGCATCTGTGTTCTGACGCCCTCCGTTCTGCTCACCTGACTCTCCCCAGATCACAGAACAGCAGCGTTGATTCTGCATTTGTTGCATGAACTCGGCCCAAGAAACTGTAATTTCCCTTTGGTTGCTCTGTTTCTTTCTTTCTTTCTTTCTTTCTTTCTTTCTTTCTTTCTTTCTTTCTTTCTTTCTTTTTTTTTTTTTTGGTTTTTTTTGAGACAGGGTTTCTCTGTTGTAGCCCTGGCTGTCCTGGAACTCATTCTGTAGACCAGGCTGGCCTTGAACTCAGAAATCCGACTGCCTCTGCTTCCCAAGTACTGGGATCACAGGCGTGCGCCACCACTGCCCGGCTTACTCTGTTTTTTTTTTTTTTTTTAAATTTGGAATTCCACTACATAAATTTCATTCGAAACATTTGCTTGGGATTATATTAAATGTTTTTAAACAAATAAAGCAATCTGGCCAGATGCGTTATGGTTAATCTCTCATGAATAATGAATGAAAGACTCAAAAACCTATAAAATTTTTACAAGGATAGAGATTCCCTTCCCAGTTCCTAAAAAGGGTTTCGGCACGGACCCAGAAGTGTAGCTGTGAAGCCGGCCCCGTGGACCGCCTGCTGGACCATGCCTACTCTTGCTACTGCTGATCCAGGGGTGATTTACTGACGTCAGGGACGCCCTTGCCCTCAGCTCCTCCAGCTCCTCCTCCTCCTCCTCCTCCTCCTCCTCCTCCTCCTCAGCTATCCTCGCCTTTCTCAGCCTGGCTGGGATTTCTCTGTAAGCTGCTGTTTCTCAAGTTACCAGGCACCATCTCTGTATCTTCCTCCCTCCCCACTGATGGTATTTAGCCCACACTTGTTTAGAAGTCAGGAAGACACTTACACCTGTCTCACAATCCTAAAGAAAGGCAAGCAACCGTGATGCCATCAGCAAACACCATCACAAGCAGTCAGCTATTGCCTCAGTTCAAGATCTGGGGATTTACCACAGCTGCCTTTAGCCTGTCTCCAAAACCACAGAAGGCACAGGGATTAGGACTGGATAAGAGGCCACAGTTTTTTTTTTTCTAGTCACTAGAGAACAGATAGTTTTGTTTTTAATCTATGAGAAGAATTGAGGTAAACCCAGGTCCTTTTTGGTTTTCATTTGTTTAAGACAGGGTTTCACGGGTGTGGTGGTGCATGCCTGTAATCCCAGCACTTGGGAGGCAGAGGCAGGCAGATTTGAGTTCGAGGCCAGCCTGGTCTGAGTTCCAGGACAGCCAGGACTCCACAGAGAAATCCTGTCTCGAAAAACAAAATAAAACAAAAAGACAGGATTTCTCTGTGTAGCCCTGGCTATCCTAGAACTTGCTTGGGCCCCAACTCAGAGATCTACCTGCCTCTGTCTCTACCTCCCCAATGCTGAGATTAAAGATGTATGCCACCACTACCTGGCTTTACTAGGTCTTAACTGTCTTAAAAATGTGAATTTATAGACCACTCTCATATTTATTTAAAAGAAATGTACTTTAGATTAGATTTCTTTTTTTATTTTTATTTTTTTAGATTAGATTTCTACACACTCAACCTTCTTTGCCATGTCCCATAAATGTGTAAGGATTTTTGTTTACTTGATGTGGCGATAAAACTTAAATATAGACCCCTTTTTCATAATGTACACTCATTTTCCCAAGCTGTTCAGCTAAAGACAGCAACTCGAAGCATAGAATTAATTAACAACTTTACAGGTGATGACGGACTTTCCCTGGCACAGATTGTTAAGGCTCTTACACACAGATATCATCGAGTGCAGCTGAGAAGAGGCCACGCCCTACAGACAGACGGCCTAGTCATGGGCCTGGCTCCAGACTCCTTTAACCTTCTTGTCCATACCCTGGGTTCCACACTCAACGGCTGTTCAATTCCCCAATCACTGGCTCCAGCAAGTTCTACTGGGGGGAGGGGCTGGAATGGCCCCAAGCACATATATCCCACCAGCACAGAGAAGCAGTTTCTCCCTTGCTGTTTTATAATTAAATTCCCTCGACTCACCCTGCTGAGTTGATCCAATAGCCTTTGGTTCTGTTCTGACAGTTCCTGGACAGCTCGCGTTTTTTCCCGATCGGCTTCCCGAAGGTGGACCTGCTGCCTCTCCAGCTCATCCTGCAGCTGCTTCACATCAGTCTCCAGCTCAGACACACGGCCTTCCCACTCCCCTTCCCGGTTCTCAAATCGCCTTCTCAGTTCGTGCTTCTCTTGTTCTAGGTGCTGGGGGGAAAAAAAGGATTAAACACATTAAAATTCCTAGCCTTTTTTCTTTCCCATTTTCACGTTTTTTTTTTTCCCCAGACAGGGAACACAACAAAACACCCTGCCTGCCACACAAGGCATGTTGCCCAATTCACAGTTACAGAAATATTCTCTTCTTCTAGAACACGGGACTTGCCTCACAAAGAAAACATCATTCCTACTGGAAACGCTTAATGTTTTGTTTATTCTTCCAGGGCAGGACCTGGTTCTAGACTTGAGAATTCACTTGAAATTTAACAAGTCATCTTTTGATTAAATTACAAATTTAAACAATTAGAAATTATCCCGACACCAAATTATTTGGTACCTTTTTAAAAGAGGCTTCTCCTGGAGCCATCTTTTATGCTTCACGGTTACAAGACGTGAAGTGACTAGTCCAGGGTCAGGACGAGAAAATGGAGGGGGGGAGCAGATTTGTGTTTATGTTACCTGATGTATTTAGTGTTCCAAATCACAGCTTTTACATATATATATATATATATATATATATATATATATATACACACACACACTACATTTCAAAAGTATTAAGGCAAGTTTAGTTTTGGGCCTTTTTTTTAATTCGATATATTTTTTATTTACATTTCAAATGATTTCCCCTTTTCTGGCCCCCCACTTCCCGAAAGTCCCATAAGTCCCTTTCCCTCCCCCTGTTCTCCCACCCACCCCTTCCCACTTCCCTGTTCTGGTTTTGCCCTATACTGCTACACTGAGTCTTTCCAGAACCAGGGGCCACTCCTCCATTCTTCTTGTACCTCATTTGATGTGTGGATTATGTTTTGGGTATTCCAGTTTTCTAGGTTAATATCCACTTATTAGTGAGTGCATACCATGATTGATCTTTTGAGATTGGGTTACCTCACTTAGCATGATGTTCTCCAGCTCCATCGATTTGCCTAAGAATTTCATGAATTCATTGTTTCTAACGGCTGAAGAGTACTCCATTGTGTATATATACCACATTTTTTGCATCCATTCTTCTGTTGAGGGATACCCAGGTAGTTTTGGGCCTGCTTATGTGTATGTGTTGCCTGGGTTGTGTGTGTGTGCACACACAGGCCTGGTGCTGGACATGACAAAGTGTTAGATTCCCTGGAATTGGAGCTACAGGTGGTAACGAGGTGCCATGTGGGTGCCAGGAACCAGGTCCAGGTCCTCAGGAAGAACAGCCACTGAACGCCTTCTGCAGCCCGGCCACACCTGCTTTGAGTCATGCATTAGTAATAAGCCGCACATGCTGATTTCTGTCCCATCCACTCCTTCCCAAGTGGTTAATAAGGCAGAGAAACTTTACCAGAGACATTGGTGATGGACAAGACGGACATGGTCATTGTCTCCATGGGCCTCCGTGCAAGTGGTGGACAATAATAAAATGGTGTGACAGGCAAAGATGTTCTGAAGTAACAACTCAATCTAAACAGAGTCCTTTGGTGTGAAGGAAATAAGCACGCCTTTCCATCTGTATGAAACAAGTATGTCCAATACCAAGCAGTGTGTCTAATGCCAAACCGACACTTGAATCTAATTAAAGGAACAATTCTAAGCCTTTGTTGAGCTTAGCAAAGTTCTAGTGTAACTCTTCAAAATGCACTGACTTGAGCTGGCATGGCGGCTCCTGCTGTAATGCAGCCACGGGAAAGCTCGGGCAAGGCCGCCATGAGTGGGAGGCCTCCTCAGGCTACAGCGAGAGAACCTGTCTCAAACGCAAACAATACTGACTTGGATCCCACTTCCTAACGCTGAGATCCAGTTAGGACTGGAGCAAGGTGATTTTGACGCCCTAAAATATAAGCTTCGCAGTGCTTGGTCATCTCTTCCTGGGAAAACAAGCTCTTAATTGAAGTCTTTATCTTTCAACATATTTTTTGGAATGTTTCTTTTGGAAACCTCAGGCACCAGCTTACGGTCACGTAAGAGAGCCAGCCACACTCTGTCAACCCTGAGGTGAGCCTTAATATTGAGATTTCCCTGCTCCATCCTGTCATCTTCCTCCTCTTACTCTGCTGAGTGACCTGTAAATATCTCTAAAAACCAAATTTACTCCCCCAAGATGCTTGAGGGGACTTGCAGAAGATTAAAAACAACCCAACATAAAATTCTGAGCACATCAGCGAAGGCCGTGCTCAGGGAAAACCGTTGGAAATGATCACACTGAGGGACCATTCATTTGTTAGTCTCTCCAGTCCTCAGGCTGGAAAAGCCGCACAGCTTTATAACTTAAACCCTTTGGGTGTGGAGCATGAGGGAGGCAGGATACCAAGGGAGACACTTCCACTGCCCAGCACCTAAACAGCTTGTCCTATGCTATCATGACACCATAGAACTTTCCAAACCGAGGAGTTTCTAGTTACTCTAGAAACTTCACAAAGATAGAAGGTAGAAATAAGAGCTGACTGCAACCCTAAAAGTGTGAGACTGAGTTTTACCCAAGGTGAAAACAACTGAGCAAGCCGGGTGGTGGCACATGCCTTTAATCCCAGCACTTGGGAGGCAGAGACAGGCGGATTTCTGAGTTTGAGGCCAGCCTGGTCTACAGAGTGAGTTCCTGGGCAGCCAGGGCTACACAGAGAAACCCTATCTCGAAAAACCCAAACAACAACAACAACAACAACAACAACAACAAAAAACCAACTGAGCAGAAGGTAGAAGAACTCAGTAACCACAGTGTTACTGAGAGGCCAGATAAATTAGGCTTGAGCTCTAAAAGAACAGAGAGACTTAAAAATATTCAGCAAACAGCTGCTAGTGAGCAGCCCATGTAAGCAAAGCAAGCAGTCCAATCCACTCGCAGGGCGGGGCCGAGACAGGTGGTGCTGATTGATCTAATCCGTCCTGATATTTAACAAGAAATACACTTCCTATTTCAGGGTCCCAAGCCTTTGACAAAGGGAAGGAGGCAGAATCCGACCTTTTGGATAGGATTCAACCTTTGGTCTACTCTTAGAAATTTCTCCTAGAATTATATTTTCATGTAAGCTTTAAATTAACCAGTAAAGTCTAGGAAGCATTTTCACATATATAGGTCTCTATCTACCCCTGCTTTCGTATTTTCCAGGGTTATATGGTATACTTTGAAAATTAACACCAAACTTATCAAGAAAACTCTAAAAGGAGCCTAAGACATAAAGAACTAAATGTACCATGGGGTTCTGGAACAGAAGAGAAGACATTTGGTACAGACTCCGGAAATGTAAGGACTTTATTAATTATGACACATGTTAATGCAGAATGTTGGCCGAGAGATGGGCCTGGACGTAGAAAATGTGGATACTCTATTATGATTCCAATTTTTCTCTATAAATAAAATCAACCATTAAAAAAAAGAACAAATCAACCAACTTTTAAAACAAAACAAAAAAAAATTAGCGTTACTAAGTAAAATAGATACTTGTTGAAATGGATTTTGTGCAAAAATGAGTAGTAACACCATTCTCCTAAGTCCAGGCTCATGAAAAATACCAGAGCAAAACTCTGTTCTCTAGAGCAGCAAGTACTGCATGCACACCAGGACTCCTGGGCCTTTCTCCAAGTCTAGTAGACGCCCAGAGACTCATTTCCACCTCCCTCCATCCCTCACCGGGGAAAAATAAAGGAATCTGTACAACAATCCCCAGAGAACAAAAGTGCAAGTTAGTAAAGACCTGGGTAGATATGTTTTCAAATCATAAGAGCTAATTATAGATCTAGAAGAGACCACCAAAAATGCCTTTCAACTAGACTTTTAAGCACATTGGCAATATATTCTAGCCAAGCCACAAAACATTTATATCTGTTAACCTTTAAACAATTAAAGACAACTAATATGCCTAAATGAATCAAATGCTTTTATATTAAAAAAAAACTGATAAATCTTAGGTGTGGCATATAGAACTAGAAAGATACTAGGCTGAAAGATCTTGAAGATGGATTGTTTGTTGCAAAATTAGAAAAGTAACAATTTTGATGAGAGCAATATAAAAATCTGTCTCTGAGACTACCACCAGCATTACTAATCTTTTTTAAACTTTGGATATGGTATCCCACTATGTTGCCCACATTGCCTGGGATTAGATTACATACCACATGTTTAACCTCCAAACCAACTTGTCAGAAAATGTGTTTGATGTCAATGTCTGATAATAATAAACCCTTCTCATTAAAGTAGACTAGTTTTCTACTGCCAAGTATTTAATTTAAAATGCAGCTGCAAGCCGGGTGGTGGTGGTGGTGCACGCCTATAATCCCAGCACTCTAGGAGGCAGAGGCAGGCAGATTTCTGAGTTCGAGGCCAGCCTGGTCTACAGAGTGAGTTGCAGGATAGTCAGGGCTATACAGAGAAACCCTGTCTCGGAAAAAAAAAACAAAAACAAAAAAAACAAAAAAACAAAAAAATAAAAAAAAAATAATAAAATGCAGCTGCTACATTAAACTTTAGAAAATAGTTTGTCCAAATAGGCATTACAATATCTAATTTGTTAAAAAAAAAAAAAATACAGTGGTAGTGGGGTGGCAGGAGAGAAGGCTCTGAGGTTAAAATCACTCTTTGTTCTTTCAGAGTTTGATTCCCAGTTCCCATATGGTGGCCCATAGTCATCTGTAACTCCTGTTCTAGATTTGACCTTTGTGGGCACTAGGCATGCATCTGGTACACATACATACATGCAGGCAAACACTCATGCACATACAGTAAAATAAACTAAGTCTAAAAAGAATAAACTATGGGGAAAATTCACATGTAGGCATCACATGAAACAGACGGTAATAAATTCGTCCTCTCAATTGTAGCCCTAGAAGAATTAACATGGGCAGACGGTATATGCTTAGTGGCAATGCAAGCCTCAGCGTCACCAAATAAATACATCCATTAGTTAACCAGCAACTAGTGAATATATCTTCAAGTGTACACAAAGAATTTTTAGAGTCAGGTACACTGCACACCTATGGTCCAGTTAGTTGGGGACTGAGGCAGGAGAATTGCATAAGTACTGGAGTTCAGGACCAACATGGGCAACACAGGCCATGTACAGGCCAGCAGTGTTGGGCAACACTGGGCAATACTCTCCCATACCTCTTCCTCCAGTTATAAAACTTTAACACTGTTATTCACAAGCAGACCTGCACCAGAGTGAAGATCTTAGATGATAGTATCTTAAATGATAGTTTAAGCAGGTTAAGCTATTTTAGTCTCACCCGTGGAGTCAATTACAGAATGTCAAAGGTCGTTTATTTAGCCCTTTACAGTAGAACCTTTTTTGTAGCTGTGGAATTTTGAAATCCTTCCCTTACTGAAAGCGCCACATAGAAACCAGGATTTGTGTAACTGTACACCATGAAATCTGTCGCTCATCAAACTGATAGGATGCTCTTTTCAAGCTCACAGTTTCTTCACTCAAGTCCCTCACTGAAGGAATTTCCAATCTTCAGTACAAATCTCGGAGGTAGTACTCCTTTACAGTGTCATGTAACTGAATCGATTTGGAGAGAAAGGGACACCCTTTTATTTCCAGACCTCAACTTCAAGTGAAGATTAAACAAGCCAATTCATTAAGGCCGCAGCGCTCTGTTGCATTCTGGCTGTCTAGGCCCAGGTTCCACAGACAACTTTTCAAGCCGTGTATCGAGTCCATCAACTGGCAGGCCTCGCTAAGAGGCCGGCTAAAACACAGGCCGCTCACTGATTTCCTTTCTTCTTCTGACTTAGCTTTCCATAGGGGACTAGACTACAGACACATATCAATCCCACTGCAGAAGCGTTTCTCCATTCACATTCTGACCAAACAGAAGCAGTGAGGAGAACCTGACCAGGGCTGGTTTCGGGCCTGGTCACATCAACACTACGATGTTCTCATAATGAGAACAAGAAGTAGTAGCCCAAGACAAATGGGTAGCGATGCTGAACGCAGGGGCAGAGAGGCCTGGCTGTCCTGTCCCCGTTGCCCCCACCCCCACCCACCCCCCACCTGCCAAGCTCCACTCTGCTCTCCTTTATGGTTTGAAAATCTGCTACTTTACAACCGCTATGGTTCTGTGCCTTCTGTGCCTTCTTCTAGGCACCCTCTGCCACCGTTCAAGGCTCTCTCTGCTTAGGAGCAAAGTCCCAAAATACATAGTTGTACAAGATTTTGTTGCATGGAATTAATAGAAATATACTAATTTGAAAATGTACTTAGGGATATTTATTCATTGGGGTGTGTGTAGGTCAGAGGACACGTTACTAGTGCCCTCCTCTTCTTCTCCCCATGTGGGTTCTGGGGATCAAATTGGGGCAAGTGACCTTACCCACTGAACCATCTTGCCAGGAAACGCTCCCCCTCCCACGGTGGAAGAGGACATGTTTTTAATAGTGGTTAAAAGTAACAGGCTCTGAGCTGCTTAGACCCAGGACGCAGAGAACTACTACTGAAATACACACAGCTACTGAAGCCCAAGCTAATCACATGTTGAGCTCTGTCTTCTCTCATTTCTGCAATGGAGCCACATTCCCTAATCCCTAAGCATTTGAAAGCTATATAAAGCTCCTTTCGAGGCACTTGTTTCCCACAACTCTCTGCCAGGAAGTTAAGACAAGGGCATCCAGAGGCCTTAATGCCTGGACTGGAAAGCTCTGGGCTAACACCCTGATTAGAGATTAACTGTTTCTCCCAACACCTGAAGCATATTTTACATGCTTCTCGCTGTTCTCATTTCTGTGTGCAGATATCGCCTCGGTGCTGTATAAATTAGTCATACTGTAAGCTCTATTTTAGACTCTGTGTACAGTACATATATAGAACGGCCCACAACGGTGGGAGATGTGCACGGACCCACATCTGAGCTGGGTGGGAAAGTCAGATGGGTTCAACGAATGCTCTGATGATCACGGAAACGATCCCTCCTGCCTCCCGTCCTCGATGATTTTCTTAGACATATGGAAATAGGGAGGATAGGCAGGCACCCAGCTCCCCACCCATGCCGCCGGAAGGTCCTCACCTCCAGCTTGTCCGTCAGCTCCTTGTGCATCTGCTCGTACTGCCGGCTCATGTCCTGGTTTCTCTCGAGCAGCGCCTTGCCTAGCCGGGCCGCCAACACCAGATCCTTCTCCTTCTGTCGGATCACCGACAGCAGCTCGGGATCCTGGGTAGGCAGTGGCGACAGTCCGTGCCCCTCAACCGGAGACTCCGGCTCCTCCTGAGGATGCTCCCCGGGGTCGGACGGCCGCTCCCCGGCCGCCAGCAACGCCAGCTCCTCCTCTAAGGCCAGTTCCAGTTCCCCGGGACCCCCGGGGAAGGAGACGAGGGCGGCGGTGGCGGCGGCGGGACTCCGGACTGTGTCCCCGGCCCCAGCGGGCAGCTCCATGCAGCAGGCGCTGTCCGGCTCGGCGGGTGCTGAAGCTCGGCCGGCCAAGCCCAGGCAGAAGGCGGACATGGCCCGCGCGCGCCGAGCCCGCAGCGGTGCGGCCCGGCCGGCGCGCGCCAGGCTGCAGCGGGGGAGGGGCCCCGCCGCGCCGCCCCGCGCTTCGCCTCTCGCGCCGCGGCACACGCGCCCCCCGGGTCCCCGCGAGCCCTGGGCGAGGCGCGGCGCGGCGCGCGCGGGCGGCCCGCCCCTCCCCCGCGCCGGCGGCACGCGCCCCCGCCCCCGGGCTCAGCTGCCGGCGCGCGGCCGGGACGCGGACGAGGGGGTGGGCGAGAGCGGCAGGGGAAGGGGAGAGCGAGGAGGTGGCGTGGAACGGGAGAGGGAGGCCGCGCTGAGGGTTGCCGCCGCGGCCGGGGTTTCAACCGCCCTGTTGCTGCTGGTGCTGCCGCCGCCGCCGCCGCCGCCAGCCGGCCGGCGCCTCACGGGGACGACTGCGCTCCGCTGTCGCTGCGACGCTCGTTGCTACTGCTGCCTTCGGCCGCTCCCTGCAGCCGCGCTCCATGTCCCCCGGCTCGGCGGCAGCAGCGGCGGCGACAGTGGCTGCTGCTGCTGCTGCTGCAGGGGCCGAGGCAGCGGCTCGACATCGTTGGCCGCGCAGCCCCGGAGCACTCCTTCCTGCCTCCCGGCCCCGCGGCTCACCGGGCGAGGCACCCGCCCCGCGCTTCCGGCCGCGCCCCTCTCCCCGCCCCTGGGCCGGCGCCTGACGCGCGCGGGCACCTGTTCACCGCGCCCGCGCGGGATTCGCCGGCGCTCCGCTCGCCTCAGCCGCGCCCAGGTGGCGCCTGCCTAACCCGGACGTGGCCTCACGCGTCGCTAAGCGAGATGCGCGCGCCGCCCTTGGGGGGCGACGCTCGGCGAGTCCCGAAAGGCCGGAGCCTCTCCGGTGGGGACGGCCACGCCCCCGGTCTCGAGCCCCTCCCTCAACCTCGTTCCCAGCCAGAGGTGTGGCCACGCCCCCACCCCACCCCCGCGCGCTCACCTCCGGGTGCGGCTCTTCGCTACCGCTTCTCCTACCTACTAGGTTGGCACTCGGCCACGCCCCTTGCCTCGTTTTCACCCGAGCTTTGGCCACGCCCCCGCGCTCGCACCTCTGGGTGTGGCCTCCTCCAGACTCCCACGCTCTCACCTCGAATGGAGCCCCGCATCCTCTTCCTCGCCTCCGCGGCCCGGCCTGCAGCCTCGCTTCCATTCGGGGAGCTGGCGGTAGCCCCGCGTGGCTGGGTCTCGTGGTGGTCTCCTAGCTGGTCTGTGGGCCGAGGAGGCTGCGGACAATTCTGTGAGCCAGGCCGAGAGCTATTTGCAGTCCGGGATTTCTATCTGGACCCCTGCAAGAGCTAAGCAGTCGGGAGAGGGAGCCCTAGAGAGCAGGAGGCGGAGGAATGACTTGGGGAACCCAGCATCTTCATGCTGATGACTCAGGGATATGAGAGAAAAGGTTTTGTGGAGAAATAACAGGGGGAAAAAACCATGCTCGTAGATGGGGGATACGAAACAAAAAGACATTCCCCAACACTATCTACCTGAGCCATGTCCAGCTTTTTCTTCGTTCGTTTTATATGCATTGTTTTAATCGCACAAGGATTTTATAAAATGTCGTTCTTGCTGTTATACATGGGAAGGAACTCAGGCCTGAGATTCGGGTCCTGCCAGGCTAGTTCCGGGATTCCCAGTAAATCATTCTTCTTCCTTAACATATGACCCCCACCTGGAGGAAGATAAGCGGTGATTTACAAAGAAGATGGATTGATTCAGTATACAGGGAATGCTTCCTGCTATGAGGAAAGGAGAATGGCGCTACAGGGTGACTGCCGGTCTGTTCTTTCTTTGACCGAGCTGGTGATGCTGTGTGCCTCTTATTTCGGGAGCCAGAACTGGTCTTTATTGTTTCCTTTTCCTCTTTAGCCACAACCTCTTTTTTTTTTTTTTAAAGTGAGGTCATACTTTACCTCTTTTTATCCCGGTGAAATGGAAACTTTAGAACACCCAGAAGTTGAGATGTTTCTGGTGGGGTTTGTTCTTTATTAAATACTGTAAGACAATCCGCTCAAGGACCCAAGGCAAGAATCCAAAAGTCCTCCAGCCTCGGGGCTGGCTTTGGGAAAAAAAAACAGGTGAAGTGTTATCACATCAGATCCTAGAGCTACAACAGGCACTCAGCCGCAGTACTGTTCAAGCAATGGACTGTTCCAACACATTTTATTGTGCCCTGGTCAGAATTTGTGGGTCCTGGTAGACTGCAGAGGCGGCTTCCTTTTGTCATATTTGCATCACAAAAGGACGAACCACTCCCTAATCTACAGAGAGCCGCAAATGGAGAACAACGGGATATCCTAACTAAAGAGAGCTTGAACTGTTGGCTTTTCCTTAATGCAGACAGACACCTAGAAAAGAGTGGCTTGCTGGCCTTGAACTCATAGTCTCTGTTAGACTTAGTTGTTGCTGTGGAAAAGAACTTTTCAAGGGTTATCTCTTCATGGTGTAGCCCTGCTGGCTGTTAAGCTTAGTCTGAATTTGCACTCGTGATCCTTCTGCCTCCACCTCTAGTAAAGTTTGGCCATAAGTAGTATGTTTCAATGAATGTCCAAAAAAAAAAAAAATCGGGTTAAATACAGAGAACTGTTCAGAACAGTGCCTCTTAAGTTGGTCTCAGATCAATTAACATTCTTAAAAATTACTGAAGACAGTAAAAATCATTGTTTAGCATGGTTTTAGATATTAATATTTACCCCATATCAGACATTTAAAGGTGGAAAAATTTTTTAAATATTTTATTTCTTTAAAATACTTCTAATAAACATGTTATAAAATGTACTTTTTGAATAACCATGATATATATCCAAATTTTTAAAAAGGTAATGGTGCCGGGTAGTGGTGGCGCATGCCTTTAATTCCAGCACTTGGGAGGCAAAGGCAGGCAGATTTCTGAGCTCTAGGCCAGCCTGTTCTTCAGAGTGAGTTCCAGGACAGCCAGGGCTACACAGAGAAACCCTGTCTTGAAAAACAACAAACAACCAAACAACAACAAAAAAATTTAATGGTGCCACACACCTTTAAATACCAGCACTCAGAAGGCAGAGGCAGGCAGATCTCTTGAGTTTGAGGACAGCCTAACCTACACAATAAGTGTCAGGATAGCCAGGGCTACACAGGGAAACTTATCTCCAAAAAAAAAAAAAAAGAAAAAAAAAAAGTGTCCCTGTGTGCATATGTGTACATGAGTGCAGTTGCCCAAGGAAGCCAGAAGAGGGCGTGGGAGGCCCTGAACGCTGATGTTTCAGGCAATTGAGAGCTGCCCCATGCGAATGCTCAGAACTGAACTCAGGTCGGCTAGAGGAGCTCTTAACTGATGAGCCATCTCTCTAACTGGAGATGTTTTATTTTGATGAAAATGTATGAATTAAAATTTTTCTCATTAAGGTATTTCCTGGGGGGAAAAGAGGAGTATTTTAATGACCTTTTTTGTTTGTTTTCTTAGATAAGGCACCAATACTTGACAAGAGGTAGTTTCTTAAAGTCGGCTGCAGTGCGGAATCTGAGACATCTCAGAGTGGCTGCTAATATTGAGATGATCCCATGGAATGGACCGGTGACCAGTGTATAACTAATTCTGTAATCACATGCTTTGCTTGTTTCGGAAAAGTTCATTGAGTTAGTCATACAGTGTGGCCCTGTGGCCCAGCCAGTTGGAGTTAAGAGCAGTCCAGATAAAACATAGTAATAACTTGAGATTATCGATAGAAAAATAGATTCTAACAGCATGGAGGGTAGGCAGGTGCCCAGCTACTGTGCTGCTTAAGGCTTGTTGTAAATATAAAGGCTGTGAGTGTCTCTTTTATCTGGGAACTCAATAACCAAGGCACGATGGAGGAGGCTAGAAACCCAGGGCAGAGATGTTTAATAATGACTTTAAACATTTGTTACATTTTAGTAACAAATAGTTACTATTTTGTAATAGTAACAAATCTGGCACACTCCCCCATCTTAACATTCATGCTAAGACATTAGCAGTGTTACCTAAAACTACTGTTTTTGCATCATCAGTACAAACACCACCACAGCTAAAAACACAACCCAGGATTAGACCGTGAACATTATAAAGTTAGCTTCATAGTTTTAAATGAGAGTTAACATTGTTGTAAAAATTGTTACAGTGATTATGGAAATAGTTTGAAGCACCTCCAGAAAGGCTCTTCAAAATCTTTGGGTCGTGTAACTGGTTTGGGAACATTCAGAACCATTATTAGGTCAGTAGCAGCTGCCTGCGTACAGACCAATTAGTGCTAGGATTTAAGACTCAGCAAAGCAAAGATGTGTCAGCTCTCAGGTCTGTCAGGAGCTTATCATTTAGTTCATTCTGCTCAGTGCTAGAGGCAGGCCACTAAAAGACACTCAGCACTATGTTCCAAGAACTTTATATAACAAACATGATCTCACTTGAGCCTCACAGTAACCTTGTATGACTAGTGTGTAACACCAATAACTCAGGACACAGTGCTATGTACATCTCACACTCTAAGATGCATGTTTTCAGTTCCTATGTCTCCTTCCATGTTTTTGAGAAGATTTGTTAGTTGTTTTCATTGAAATCTATGTATGTGTGTGTGTGTGTGTGTGTGTGTGTGTGTGCCTTTGTGGAGCTCATGTGTACCATATGCATGCAGGTACACATGGAGGCCTGAAGAAGACTTCAGAGTCTCTGAAATTGGAGATACAGGTAGCTGTGAGCTGACTAATGTGGGTGCTAGCCACTGAACCAGAAACTTCATGCAAGATCAATATATGCTCTTAGTCACTGAGCCATCTCTCCAGCCCCTTGTCTCTGGGATTCTTACCCTTTTAAAAAATCCATTAAAATAAGCTTGTCTGGTTTTGCTAGGGAATTTGCCTTAGTATACCAACCACCATTATATCACAGAGGGAAAACCCTGAAATCTTTCTTCTTAGAAATCCCAATATTTCTAAATATGACCACACTCATTCGCTTTTTCCCCATGTTATTTATTTCCGTTAATGTCTTGATCTGTAAAAATCCAGAAAGTGTAAGAAAAAAAAAAAACATCTCTCAGAAAAAAAAAATCTTTTCTGAAAAGCCAAGTGTTGAAGAAATATGAAGAGCTGGTGAAATGTGTGATAAGGAATTTCTACACTTGGCATTTCCATGCAGAGAGGGGTGCGTGTTTGTGTGCATGTGTTTGTGTGTGTGCACGCGCATACATGTGTTTCCAGTTGTATATCATCTTTGACAACTAGTTATGGAAGCATCACAGTCTCCAAAGAATCCTAAAATGCTATCCAAAGCTCCTTAAATATCCTTGGAGTTGAGTTGATTCAACATTTTTCAAAATGCAGTGCACACACGTGGGCTGCTTCTTGAGTCAGTTTTTAGGATTTTAAGAGAGAAGCCTTTACCTTTGGTGACTGGTGCTCGACAGTCTCATTCTTTATCCTATACCTTTCCCTGCCTGGAATAGAAGATGAATTCTCGGCTACCCAAGAGCTCCCTCTTCTCTGGAGACTCCGACCACTCTAGTATCAAGTTGACAGGAGACCTTTGTTTCCTGATGTTTGGTTCTTGGCCATCATAATCAGCTTTGTCCATTTCAAGCCTCCATCATGACATAGTAATTGCCAAAATGAAGCTTTCATTAGCTTCCATCACAGGAAGGCAGAGACAAAGCTTTGTGAGCTTGGGGACAGTCTGGGCCACATACACACATGCATACATACATACATACATGCATGCATGCATACATGCATACATACATGCATACATACATACATACATACATGAATCTATCTTTAAAAAAAAGAAAGTTGAACCTAGTGGGAGACCTTCAGCTGACTGAATGTGTGCCCTTGAAGTGGATTGTGGGATCCTGGCCCTCTCTTTGGTTTTGCTTCCGGGCCATGAAATGAATGATTTTGCTGCAACTGCAGTCTTTTTGAGGCAGGGTTTCTCTGTGTAGCCCTGGCTGTCCTGGAACTCACTCTGTAGAGCAGGCTGGCCTCGAACTCAGAAATCCACCTGCCTCTGCCTCCCAGAGTGCTGGGATTAAAGGCGTGCGCCACCACCGCCCGGCTGCAACTACAGTCTTAATGACGATGGCCACCTCACCAGCCACAGGCAAGGACTTTGGGGTGAACCAACATAAACGGCTTTTCTCTTTACAAGCCAGCTATCTCAGTTATTTTGTTGTAGTGTAGAACGCTGACTAATTCACAGAGGCTACAATGTGAGTGAGCCAAGGAGTGTTTTTGTCTTCCAGGAGTTTCTTTGTGTTAAAACTGGCCCTCAACAAAGCCTTGCCACTTAGTCAAACAACCAACCCTTCTGCTTGAGAGTAGCAGTGCAGGTGCAGAGGTGCACCCTGTAGTCCCGCCTTTTCCTGGTACTCATCCAGGTGCTTGGGTTGTGGCTGGGCAACATAGTAGCCAGAAAGATCCGGAATGATTGTTTTGGATTGAGTAACTGGCAATACTAAGTAAAATGCTCCCTTCTCCCTGCCCTCCTCCCTGTTGTAATGATTTGGCTGTCTCCATTGCCCCAACTTATCAGGAAATGACTGCTTTATACCCACACTGGATTTTTTTGTTTCTTCCAATGCCCACATGTAAAAAGATTTGTGGTTTAATTTTCTACACATTCATATTCCCTTCAACAGTCTTGGCCCTAAACTCATTGTTGATGTGCTTTGATGCATACATCATTCATCAGAAGCTTCCTAGTTTTACTTCAAGAATTTGCCAAACATTTGCTGTGTGTCTCTTTGCTTTCTGCATTATGTGCTGGCTTGAGCTTTTGGCAGGGAAGGTATTTATATCTTTTGATACCGCTTATGCTAACACTGCGTTTTTGTGTGAAATTCCTCCCGTTTTTTTTCCTCTTTATTTGTCTTTGTCAATTTTAGAGTAAACTCAGACTTTAAAGAAACAGTCTACCATCTTGATTTCCAGAATAACTAAAAATCTCCCTCATTATTTTTAAGAAATACAATTCCTCATTCTGTGGGCATGGGAAGCACATTTGAACCACAGCTTGTGTGGTGTGTGTGTGTGTGTGTGTGTAGGTCAGAGAACAACTTTTGGGAGTAAGTATTTGCCTTCCCTCATGTCTTTAATTTGTTCTTTAAGTTTTTTGTCATTGCTATTGCTATGGTTCCCATCTAAGCCTCTAGAAATGTGTGTGCCTGTGTGTATGTATACATGAACATGTGTGTGTGCATGTGTGTGTTCGTGCATGAGTGTGCATGTGTGCACGAGTGTGTATGTTTATGTGTGTGAATACATGTGCATGTGTGCACACCCATTTGCATATGTGTGTGTGAGTATGTGTATGCATGAGTACATGTGTATGTGTTTATGTGTGTGTGCCTACATGTGAAGTATCAGTAGCTAACTTTGGTACACACTGGTCACTTGCTCTCACTGGGACTCCTGAGGAAAACTCTGTCATCCCTCTGAGCCTGGCTCATATGGGAAATAGCTTTGCCAGGTCCCCATAAGTCCAAGGTTTGGAGTCCTTGGCATGGTCGTACCCTTGTAAACAGCACAGATTCACTCGGGGGCACACTCACTCAGGACCTCCTCTACTTCTTACTCTGAGATGACAGTAGAACATGTCGGCAAATACAGGCGATTTGACTTATATTTGGCAATGACCAGAATAAATAAATTTTATTAGTAATAAAATATTTTGTGAGCAAATTAATGTTTTTGTCCTTTTGAGACAGGGTTTGTGTGTGTGTGTGTGTGTGTGTGTGTGTGTGTGTAGTCCTAGCTGTCCTGGAACTTACTCTATAGACCAGGCTGGCCTCGAACTCACAGAGATCTTCTTGCTTCTGCCTCCCAAGAGTTAGGACTAAAGGTATGCACCACCACTCCTGACCACAAAATAACTTTTAAAAAAAGATTTTACACACACACACACACACACACACACACACACACACTGTAGCTGTCTTCAGACACACCAAGAGAAGGCATCAGATCCCATTACAGATGGTTGTGAGCCACCATGTGGTTGCTGGTATTTGAACTCAGGACCTCTGGAAGAGCAGTCAGTGCTCTTAAGCGCTGAGCCATCTCCCCAGCTCCACAAATTAACTTTCTAAAGCTCCTATGTTATAAAGGAAATCCAAGCAGGGTGGTGGTGCACGCCTTTAATCTCAGCACTTGGGAGGCAGAGGCAGGCAGATTTTTGAGTTCGAGGCCAGCCTGGTCTACAGAGTGAGTTCCAGAACAGCCAGGGCTACACAGAGAAACCTTGTCTCAAAACAAAACAAAACAAAAACAAAAACAAAAAACAAAAAGCAAAAAACAAAAAAAGGGAATCCAGTAGAGTATCAGGGTAGCCAGACAGTAAGCATTTGTTGGGGAATCCTGAGAGATTGTTATGGGTTAGTATGTCCTGTGAACATTAGGGATTACAAAATTTTCAAACATAGTCCTTGAAAGGACTTAAAGCACCAGGATGAAAGGGCTTAAAGGGGGGAGTATAGGGGGTTAGGTGAGTGTGGCTAGGCAGCGTGGGGGAAGGTGTGGGAAGGAGGGACAGAATAGCAGTGGTCCTGTGGGGAAACGCGGGAAGTGCAGAGACTATTGCTCTGACCAGTGGGGGTGTAAGACTTACCCATTGGTGAAAGAGGCTTAATATCCCGTGGTGTTTCTCGTTTCTGGCCAATGCACCAAGAGAAAGGACTTAAAGTACCAGGATGAAAGGGCTTAAAAGGGGAGAGTATAGGGGGTTAGGTGAGTGTGGCTAGGCAGCGTGGGGGAAGGTGTCCAGGCGGGTCCTTGCCTGGGCACCTTTGCCCCTGAGGGACCACACACACACAGACATGGTATAGTATAGAGTTTATTCAGAGTAGGGGATGGGAGTTAGTGGTAGAGAGAGGTAGAGAGAGAGGGAGGGAGAGAGAGAGAGAGAGAGAGAGAGAGAGAGAGAGAGAGAGAATAGAGAGAGTGGAGAGTGGAGGCCAGCCATGACCACGTGGAGGGGGGAAGAGCCCCAGGGGCAGAGAGGTGAGAGAGTGTGGGAGAGCAGAGAGCAAAAGAGAGAGAGGAGGAGCAAGTAGCCCCTTTTATAGTGGGCCAGATCTCTGGGGCGGGGCATACCTGGCGATTGCCAGGTAGGTGTGGGGTGGAGCTTAGACAAAACCCCAACAGTCCTTTGTCTCAGGGAGGTTTCCATCAGTGTTAGTGAAAGAAAATATAGTATTACTATGTCTTTTTTTTTTGGAGATTTATTTATTATGTATACAGCAGTCTCCTGCATGTTTTCCTGAAGACCAGAAGAGGGCACCAGATCCCATTACAGATGGTTGTGAGCCACCATCTGGTTGCTGGGAATTGAACTCAGGACCTCTGGAAGAGCAGTCAGTGCTCTCAACCGCTGAGCCATCTCTCCAGCCCCACTGTGTCTTTATTTTTAAGATTTATTTTTTACTTTCACTCATGAGCCTGTGTGTGTGCCTTCCTATGTTTATTTACTGCACATGTATACAGGGTCCCACAGGGGCTAGAAGAGGGCATCAGATTCACCAGAGCTGGAATTACAAGTGCTTGTAAGCCACCAAAGGAGGGTGTTGGGAAGCAAGCCCAGATTCTCTGGAAAACTGCCACGTGCTCTTAACTGCTGACCTAACACTCCAACCTCTAGCCTTATCTTGTCCACAGCTCTCACCACAAGGAGCATAAATTGTTTAGGAATATGGACTCTATCATAAGCACTGGTTTTGAGTTGAGGCTACCCCAATTAGTAGCTAAAACATCGTGGGCCCTTTGTTTGTTAATCTCTCTAATAAAAGGCAAGTGTAAGTAAATATTTTTATTCACTAATGGATTCTTTTGGCCTTACTTGGTGGTGCCTATTACACAAGTAGGAACTTGGCATATTTTAATAATGAATGCATAATTATGAATACATAGCCAGTGCTTGTTGCATAAGATATTTAAAGCGAAAACAAGCAGGCAAGGCAGTTCGCCGGCTTCAGAATGCTGGATCAGCTTCATGTTAAAATGGTCTATATTGTTTTTAAGAAATATATATTTATTTATTTATTTATTATAAGTACACTGTAGCTGTCTTCAGACACACCAGAAGAGGGCATCCGATCTCATTACAGATGGTTGTGAGCCACCATGTGGGTGCTGGGATTTGAACTCATGACCTCTGGAAGAGCACTCAGTGCTCTTAACCATTGAGCCATCTCTCTCCAGTCACCTGGTCTATATTGTTTGTACTAACCTCTTCCTTAGGCAGGACATCTGTTGCCAGACACTACACAGCGAGAACAAGGGTATGGATGCTGTGAACCTTGCCTTCGAAGACTTGAGAATTACTAAGAGTTAGACAACATAAATGGAAATGGCTATAGTTATAGGCCGTGCGAGGATTATACTAAACAGTATACTAAACACCTTATAAATTATGCATTGCATATTTTAGAATCCAGAGGCAGGAGATACTGCTAGATATAGTTGCATGAAGATAGATACGGCAGGACCAAAGAAATGACAAACAGTTAACAGCATTCGCTGCTCTCACAGAGGACCTGGGGTCGTCCCTGGCACCCTTATCAGGTAGCTCACAGTTATCTGTAGCTCCAGTTTCAGGGAGATCTGATGCCCTCCGCTAGCCTCCCTAGGTGCTGTGCCATGTGTACATATGTTCTTAGGCACACACACACACACACACACACACACACCTAAAAGAAAAAATTTAATATGTAGATATAGATGTAGATATGTAGATATAGATATATATTTGCATACTGCCAAAAGCCTATTGGTGGCTTTTCTAAACAATGTCAGGAGCAAAACATACATCTCTCCACCTGCCCTTCCCCCTGAACATGCAGTGTCTGTGTAAGAGAGTGCAGCCAGACTGCATTCCCTGAACATGCAGTGTCCGTGTAAGAGAGTGCAGCCAGGCTGCATTCCCTAGTCCCACCATGGCTGTGGGGAAAGTTCTCATCTATTGGACTGGTGTGGATATAGGGGAAATGTCCATTCCTCCGTCACTCCGACCTCCCTTCCGCAGCATGGCGATCTCTTGATGATATAATGTGCTGCCTACCCATTCCCAAAAATCATTTGCATTTCAAAAATCAAGAATTTGCAAAGGCATATTTGAGAAGGCATTTGGAACCACCCAGTTAAAAGAGAAGATGGCAAAGACTGAAAAAAAAGAGCTGGTTATATAATTTCATTTAATTGAAAGAAAACCAAAAAGAAAAAAGGAAAAAAAAAACCCCAAAACATCAAAGATATAAATCTGCATTTCCCCCAGGGTCTCAATGGAATGATTCAGCTTTTTAAAGTAAATGGGTCAGAAAACTGCTAATCCTGTAATGATTTTATTCAACAGTGTTCAGCTGGTAGATGTATTTCTTGCAGATCTAAAATTACAAGTATGTTAAAATTATCAAAGTTTGGAGTCGTGCCAGCAGCATGCTGGCTGCTTGGTTTATCAACCATGAATATGATATTTCTCCCCTTGGCTGTGCTCTCATGGCTGACTAATTTAACTTGGTATAATATCCCCTAGGCCTTCCCTTGAAATAGCAAAATGTGACGATATCATTTGCTGCTTTGTTTTGAAGTTCTGCGTCCTATTTTGGACTGCCTTGGTGTATCGGCACTGTATCATTGAAAGCCTCATACAAAAGAAACCCAACAGGGCGAGCCAGTTGTACCATAATGGGAGAATGGACTTAGCACTCCGTAGATTGGTTTTGTGGAAAGAGCACAAGCTTAAAAACACAAGCTAGAATTAGCTTGGGAAAAGCACCTTATTTTCCAGTTGTGGGAAAATGCCTATAATGTGAGAATTACTGCCCTGGCCATTTTTGTGTGCCGTTGAATGGCATGTGCTATATCCATGTTGCTGTGTAACTGCCTGTTGCAGGAAATAATAAAAAATAGATCCCACCTGCAGTACCGGACCACAGGGCTCCCACCAGACCATCTCTCCAGCAGGGACCCCTGAGTTCCTCTCACTACCATGGGGTGCCCAAGCACCACAGTCAGCCATCTCAATACTTACCCAGTAGAACCATGACTCTTAAAGCATAATTAACCAATCAGATTTATGTAACAATATAAATCACAATTTACAAGATGCCAATACAGTAATTTCAGAGCCAACTGATAATGATAAAAGTTTTATCCCAATTTTTTTTTTTTGATTTTTGTTTTTTGTTTTTTTTTGGATTTGGTTTTTTGGAGACAGAGTTTCTCTGTGTAGCCCTGGCTGTCCTGGAGCTCACTCTGTAGACCAGGCTGGCCTCGAACTCAGAAATCTGCCTGCCTCCCTGCTCTGCCTCCCAAGTGCTGGGATTACAGGCGTGCGCCACCACCGCCCGGTTTATCCCAATATTTTTAAGCTTGTGAAATCATAGCTACTTGTGGCTGGGAAATACCATCTCCCTCTCCCACTCTCCCTCCCCCCCTCCCCCCCCCCCCCCCCCCCCGCAATTCTTAGCTCCGCCTCCCTTTTCCCTGTCCAATCACAAGCCTCCCACTGCTCTAATGTGATTGGACAGGGAAAATCCCGCACCACCTTTGTCAGCTCACAGGCTGGACTCTGTGCCCTTTAAATAACAATCCCCGTTTTCTCCCCACACCCGGCTTCTGGCGACTTCTCTTTCTGTTCTTCATCTCTTTGCCTCGACGTTGGGGGGGGGGGAGGCACTTTTTAAAAAACATTTATCTATTCAGAATGTGTGTGTGTGGTGTGTATGTGTGTCTGCATGTGTGTTGTGTGTGTTGTATGTTGTTGGTAGTATATACACATCATGTGTGTGTAGATCAGAGACAATTTTTGGAAAGCAATTCTGTCCATCTACCATGTGGGTCTCAGGAATTAGATTCAAGTCCAAAGCCCAGGACGCCCTCCTTGTTTCTCTATTCCATGGTGGGTCTTGTCTCTCTCTCTTGTACACTCCTAAGGCGCAGCGTCTCTCTCTTGCCTCCTGGAGGTCTCAAGACTAGGAAACCTAACAATACTTCCCTCCCCAACACCTCCCGACCCAATTAGCATTAGAATATAAACAGCTACTCCTGCTGACTCTTGAAGATTCAGAGGAGGCCTGGCGGTTTCTGCTAGATCATGCCACCACTACTGATTGGTGTTTGCCATCCTGACACTACTGTAGGGCTGGTATATCTGTTGTGATCATAAAAAGAGAAAGCCGTGTAAGGGTATGTTACATGGTGGTGTGGGGGAAGGGGGTGCCTCAGTGGGCCTGTGCCCAGGCATCCCTTCCCCCTGAGGGACCAGACACACGATGGTATAGCATAGAACAGAGTTTATTCAGGGCATGGGGAAGGGAGTTAAGGGGGTAGTAGAGGCAGAGAAAGGCATAGAGAGGGAAAGAGTAGAGAAGCAGAGGCCGGCCATGACCACGTGGGGGGGGAGGGGAGGAGAGTGTGAGAATAAGAGATGAGAGAGAGAGAGAGAGAGAGAGAGAGAGAGAGAGAGGAGGGGCCTAGCATCCCCTTTTATAGTGGGCCAGGCCTACCTGGCTGTTGCCAGGTAGCAGTGGGGAGGGGCATATCTGGCTGTTGCCAGGTAGCAGTGGGGTGGAGCTTAGACAGAATCCTAACAATATCTGTAGTGTTTTCCAGCGGATCAAGCTGCCGCTGATGGTTCCTGTGAACTGAACTGCTGAATACCTGACAACACAGATTAGATTTGCTCCAGAGAACAATTTCTAAACAGATCCACTTTCCCAGTATCCTAATAACCTTTCTTTTCCACTACCTCTGGTGGGTGGTGGGCTAGAAAGAAGGTTAAAGAATTTAAGAACCCATATTAAAAGCAGATTTTGGAAAATCATAGCCTGCCATTTTTCTTTTTTATTATTTTAAAATTGTTTATTTTTGAGATTATAATTAGATCATCCATCCTGCCCTTCAGTCCCCTATACTGCTCCTTGTTCTGTTTCAAATGCCTGGCCTCTTTCCCATGAACTGCTATTACATGCATGTATGTGAATGTACATACATGCATATATGTGAATGTATGTACATGCATACATATTTCTAAATATAACCTGCTCCATTTGTATGTGACTTGTATGTATGTTTTCAGGACTGAGCATTTGATATTGGATGCTCAATTTTTTCTTTCTTTTTTCTTTTCTTTTTCTTTCTTTCTTTCTTTTTTTTATTTTATTATTTTTTTTTTTTTTTGGTGTTTTGGATTTGGTTTTTCAAGACAGGGTTTCTCTATGTAGCCCTGGCTGGAACTCACTCTGTAGATCAGGCTAGCCTCGAACTCAGAAATCTGCCTGCATCTGCCTCCCAATGTGCTGGGATTAAAGGCGTGCGCCACCACCGCCCAGCTTGGATGCTCATTTCTTGAGACAAGGTCTCACTGTGTAATCTTGGCTGACCTGGAGCTCACAGAGACCTGCGTAACTCTGCCTCTGAGGACTGGCATTAAAAGCAAGTAGCACCTCCCCCTAATCTTTAATGTTGTGGCTTTTGCACTTTTGTATAAAGGCTGAACAATATTTCATTGTAATCGGTCAATACACCATGTGTTGTTTGTCTTTCCATCTTTTGCTAGAGACTGGGTTTAATGAATGAATGAATGATTTATTTATTTATTTATTTATTTTTGGCTATTTCGCATAGCAGAGCAATAAAGGAGGGGCACAAATACCTGTTCCAGTCCCTGCTTCCACTTTTCTGGGTGTGTGCCCAGAATGGCTACACTATACACTAATTCTCTATTTTGAGTCTGACTCGTGTGTGTGTGTGTGTATGTATGTGTGTGTGAGACATGTGTACAGGAGTTCACACAGAGGTCAGAGAAGGACTTCTGGTATCTCCCTCCCTCTCTTGGGCTCCACCGTTTTTTGCCTTGAGGCAGGGTCTCTCACAGAACCAGAAGCTACCAGGCTTGCCTCGCCCAGCACCCAGCAAGCAGCGTGGTCTCTGCCCTTCTTTACACTGCAATGCTGGGATTCCAGGCGTTTTGTGTGAGTACTGGGGATTTGAACTCAGGTTCCCATTGCTAGCACACCAAGCGCTATGATCACTGAGCTGTCTCCCCAGCCCCTGGTTTTTGTATTCCAAGCAACTGTTCTCCTTAAAAGTTCCTGCTGTATTTTCCAGAGTGGTAGATCTATTTTTTTACATTGATATTTAAGTTAGCATACAAAGTCATGGACTTAATAAGGAATTTTTTTTAAATGCTAACTTTTTAAAATGACATTCCTTTATTCATTCATGTGTAGGTGTGAAGTTGGCCGTGGCACGTGGGAGTACAGAACAGAGGACAGCTTGCCACAGTTGGTTCTCTTCCCATTGTGTGCGTTGCAGGACGGGAACTCAGGTCATTGGCCTTGGAAACAAGCACCTTCCCCCTCTGAGCCTTCTCCCTGGCCAAGAACTGCTGTTTGTAAAGCCCCTGGTGTTGGAATGTGCACTAGTTAAATATGAGAGATTGAACTGCACCCCAGAGAGAGGGAGGCAAAGCCCACTTCTGGGTGTTTGTCATCATGGCATTTGTAACAGAATTGACATGTGGAACCACAACAGGAGACCCCGAATACAGGTTATACCATCCAAAAGATGGAGACCTAGATGGAATGAAGGTGGAGAAATGGAAGCCAGCCAGGAGATGGAAACTCCACTGACCCTGATTGAGAATCTCTGTGAATGTCACCATCACCCATAGACATCAGATTCTCAGTCTTCTTTCAGTGAATTTGTTGTTGTTGTTGTTGTTTTGTACATGAGTACACTGTAGCTGTCTTCAGACACACCAGAAGAGGGCATCGGATCCCATTACAGATGGTTGTAAGCCACCATGTGGTTGCTGGGATTTGAACTCGGGACCTCTGGAAGAGCAGTCAGTGCTCTTAACCACTGAGCGGTCTCCCCAGCCCCTTCTCAGACTTTCAAATGTGGACATATACCAGCGACTCTCCCAGGCCCTTCACCTCCATGGAGACTCCATCACGGTTGGGACTCCATTTCGGGTTTCCCCTTATTCAGGCATGTCCAGCTTCCCGGAGATAGCAGTAACTGTAGTCTTGGGGTCTCTTGCTCTGCAGGGTGCAGAAGACCATGGCTGGACTTCTTAGTCTCTAAGGCAATCTAAGAAATCCCTCTCTGTCGCTGGTCTCTGCTACTTTCTGGGTTCTTCTTTTTCTTCCATTTATTCCCCCAGTTTCATCCCCATCACTGGATAGGAAGGAAAGAAGGAGAGAGGGGGAAAGAGAGAAAGAGATCCCTCAATCTAATTTCTTTCCTTTTGTTCTTCTTTGACCATGGCTATGAACAACCCATAGCCCACCCCCTAGATGACCAACAACTACCAACCCTGCCTCTTGGACCCCTGGCAATTATCTGCCCTCTCAAAAGTTCCCAGAATTTCAAATGTCACACAATCACAGAAACTCTCTACAGCTGACAAAAATCACACCCCTGCTAGAGCATGAGGCAGATCATAGTCAGCTGGTGTGGGCAGTCCAGAGCGGCCCCAAATCCCCACACCTGGGGTTAAAATGAAAGCAAATTCTTATAATATTTCATGTTTTATTTATTTATTTAAGATGTATTTATTTTATGTATATGAGTACACTGTAGCTGTACGGATGGTTGTAAGCCTTCATGTGATTGCTGGGAATTGATTCAGAACCTCTGATGGCTCAGGCCCTGCTTGCTCTGGCCCTGCTCACTCTGGCCCAAATATTTATTTATTGTTATGTCGAAGTACACTGTAGCTGTCTTCAGACGCACCAGAAGAGCCCACCAGATCTCATTACAGATTGTCGTGAGTCACCATGTGGTTGCTGGGATTTGAACTCAGGATCTTTGGAAGAGCAGTCAATGCTCTTAACTGCAAAGGTAGAGGTAGGAACTGACACCACAGAGTCATCCTTGGACTGACACCTAGGTACAGCACTGTGTGGGATTGTCCCTCCATAATACACACAATAATAAAATTAAAACAAACCCAATAAAAACAGCTCTCGGATGATTCAGCACTTGAAAGTCTATCCCGATCTTTCAGAAAACCAGAGTTTGGGTCCTAGCACCCACACAGGTGGCTCACAACCACCTATTAATTCTTCAGCAGCCGGCATCTGGCGCCCTCTTCTGGCCGCTATGAACAACTGCACTCATATGCGCCACTCCCCTCCTCCCCGCCTCCCCCCAAAAAACAGCCAGGTGTTTCTAAAACAGCTGAAACAAAGTTTGCCTGTAAGAAACAAACCCACGGCCATCTCTTAAATTAAGACAGAGACAGGCCCGGCGGTGGTGGCGCACCCTGTAATCCCAGCACTCTGGGAGGCAGAGGCAGGCGGATTTCTGAGTTCGAGGCCAGCCTGGTCTACAGAGTGAGTTCCAGGACAGCCAGGGCTACACAGAGAAACCCTGTCTCGAAAAAAACCAAATCCAAAAAAACAAAAAAACAACAACAACAAAAAGACAGAGACGTTTTGGTTTGTTGACACCACCCGGAAAAATACAGTGTTCACAGGGTCTCACCCATTGGTCTTACACTCATTTCTCAGTAGACATCCTGGGTAACCAGGAAGCTACAGATGTAAGAGCCAAAAGCAACGATCAAGGACGTCATGAGATGGGGGAGGGGGCAGAGAGGTTATGTATCAGCTGGCAAGTTCTTAAAGAGTCTAAAACTGAAAACCTGTGTCACTCAACGGCCCCCGCCCCCTTCTTCCTTTTGGTATTATTTTGTTTACTGGTGAATTTTCTTTTGAAAATGACAGATGGTCTTGCCTTTGCTGGAGGCAACGGGGAGACTGGATTTCATGGCAGACTTATTCTACGAATTTTTTGAATGGAGAGAAGTTCTTGGAGACAGTGAGAGGCATGTTGGGTTTTGCTTCCTTGGTATTTTTATTTATTTATTTTTGCTAGTTTATCTATCTATCCAAATGAACGCTGTCAAATCATTAAAGATGTAGAGTCACAGTAGGAAATGTCCTACAGAGCTGCTATCAGAAGAATGGATGCTGTCAGCAATTTTGGCATTCCAAGAATTGAAATGTATCGGGGTGTGGCAAAACACACCTGCAAGCCAAGTCTTCAGGAGGCAGAAACAGGAGGACATCTGTGTGTTTGTTTACATAGAGAGTTCCAGAGCAGCCAGGATTACAAGGTAACACCCTGTCTTAAAACAAAAACTGAACCCTAATGTCACAGTCTTGAGCCTGACCAGGCTCTTCGTCATCCTGAACAGGGGCTGAAAACATTTCTTCTAAAACGGGGGTTGGGTGGGGGGGTGGGGGGGCAAAATGAGGGTTCCACTTTCTCTACTCTCAATATAGTGAGTTAATTCCTAGCCAAAGCAACAAGGCAAGAGAATTAAAGAAAAGAGATATCCAGGTGGTGGTAGTGCAAGTATTTGGGAGGCTGTGGCAAGCAGATCTCTGAATTTGAGCATCGTCTGGTCTTCGGATAGAGTTATAGAGTTTCAGGACAGCCAGAGCTACACAGAGCATCCCTGTCTTGGAAGGAAGGAAGGAAGAGAGAGAGAGAGAGAGAGAGAGAGAGAGAGAGAGAGAGACAGAGACAGAGACAGAGAGAGAAAGACAGACAGACAACCAGGCCCCATGGCTTAGATTTGTAGGCTCAGCTATATGGAAGGCTGCGGCAAGAGGCTCAGAAGGTCAAGGCCAGAGTGGATTGGCCATTGCTGCTTGCTGCTGTTGGGGAAAAAAATGGTACTACAGCCTTCTGTGACTCAAAAAGTGTGGAAGTTCTGTGCAAGCCTGCTCCATTTTCTCTGCAGGGACAACCCATTTGAAAAGAGGCGCTCCCTGCTGAAGTCCTGGTGCCAAATTACACCCATCCAAAGAACTAGGGTGCCTGATGGGTCCTGCCAAGGTTTCCGAAGCAAGACCGGAACTCCTCAGGAAGTGCGGTTACATTCTTCCTGACATCGCTAAAGACGAAGGCCTGAATGCTCAGCGCCTGAAGGATCAAAGGCACAGTTTCTTCTCTCTGCTTCCTGAATGGGTGATGAATGTCGCAGATAAGACAATTCTAAAACCTACAGGTGAGAATCAATTCAGGCATTACATCTCTCTCTCTCTCTCTCTCTCTCTCTCTCTCTCTCTCTCTCTTTCTCTCTCCCCCCCCCCTCTCTCTCTCTCTCTCTCACACACACACACACACACACACACACACACACAGAGTGGGTTGGCCTAGTGTTGCTTGCATTCTAAGGTTAATACTGGTCTGGTCTGCAACATAGACCCAAGGAACCCAGGTTATTTCTGACTTGTGGATAAGATGGCACTAGCCAATAGCTGAGCAGGGCAAGATATAGGTGGGGTTTAGGGTTCTGGAGCTTGGGGGTTGGAGGAGAACCAGGAAGGGGAGAAGAAGGCGGAGGAAGGTGAAGATGGCATGGGTTGGGAGTCAAGAAAACACGGTCCTGAGGGCTGGCCGATTGGAGTTAAGAGCAGCCCAGATAAATCATAGTAATAACTCAGGCTTACTAACAGGAAATAGAGTTTAACAGCATAGATGGAGGCTGGCTTAGAGGGTAAGAGCACTGACTGCTCTCCCGAAGGTCCTGAGTTCGAATCCCAGCAACCACATGGTGGCTCACAACCATCTTGTAATGAGAGCTGATGCCCTCTTCTGGTATGTCTGGAGACAGCTACAGTGTACTTACATATTAGAATAAATAAATCTTTTAAAAAAGCAGCATAGAGGGTAGATAAATGTTCAGCTCTAGTGCTGATTAAAGCTCTCATTGTAAATATAAAGGTTATGTGTGTCTTTTATCAGGGAACTAAATACGGTCAAAGGCAGGTAAAAACCTCAAGATAGGGATTACAAATTTCTACACCACCCTCCCAGGAAAGCACTCGTTAAAGACTTCCAGAAGGGGGATGGAAACATAGTTTCCCGTTGTGTTTCTCAAATGTATAAGGTGGGTTGCTGCCAGCTGTCACTGGGTTGACGTCAGCTGTCAGTCATTGTGAGATCTCTTGCTCCTTTTCATCTGAAATTAAATGATAAGGGGTGGGGGACGAGTTACAGGTTAACCTAAGCAAATTAGGGAAACCCTGTCTTTTAAAAACATAGTAAGGACTGGAGAGATGGCTCACCAGTTAAGGGCACTGACTGCTCTTCCGAAGGTCCTGAGTTCAAATCCCAGCAACCACATGGTGACTTACAACCATTGGGAATGAGATCTGACTCCCTCTTCTGGAGTCTCTGAAGACAGCTACAGCATACTTACATATAATAATAAATAAACCTTTAAAAAATAGTAAAAATGGGCTGTGGCTGTGGATGTTGTTGGGGTTCAGGAGTCACCCTACAAACCACAGAAATCACGGATTTCAGTCAGACGGGATGGTTTATTGAACATGCACCCTAATACTGATCGATCAGGCTTGTAGCTCAGGATTCCGGGGCTGAGGCTAAGGCCTCAAACATTTCTCAGGGCCAGCTTATAAAGGAAAAACTACAAAGACTTCATGTGCGGGTGCAGGAAGTGCTGCCCAGTGGTCAGCTCTGACTAAAGCTGTTGTGGCTAGCTAGACAAAACAGTTCTAGCTGACCTTTATTCTGATTGGTCCTAAGTGGAGCTTACCTTTGAATTTCTTAAGAAACTCATAACACACAGAACATAACCGGCTATGTGGTCAGCACGACCCTGCTTTGAGTCAAGTTATTTTTCAGGGTCACTGACTGGCCGGCAAATGACAGCAACAATATGAAATAGCTGGCAGGCATGGAACAAAATGGCTCCAGTTATGCTGGGGTGGGGCAGACAGACCTACCTCATGGATGAGGCCCTAGGTTCCATTCCTAGTACCTCAAAAATAAAGAAAGAAGCAACTGGCAAGTGCTGTCCAGATGCAGGAGTAAGAGGAGCCAGATACACCGCCACCCCAGCCATCGTGGGAATTATCATGGAGACTCTTCAAACTGCATCATAGCACCGTAAGATTCAGCTACAACACTCGGCTTCTGAAGAAGCCAGAGTCAGCACACCATAGAGATGGCCACACCCACCCACAGCCCTACACACACCATAGTGATGGCCACACCCACCCACAGCCCTACAGCAGGCAAATTATAGAAGCATCTCAAGTGGCCATTGACAGGCAAGTAAGGAAAAACACAGGGCACACACACATTACTTACGTAAAGAACCTCAAAGAAGCCAGGCGGTGGTGGTGCACGCCTTTAATCCCAGCACTTGGGAGGCAGAGGCAGGCAGATTTCTGAGTTTGAGGCCAGCCTGGTCTACAAAGTAAGTTCAGGACAGCCAGGGCTACACAGAGAAACCCTGTCTGGAAAAAAAGAAAAAGAAAAAAAAAACTTCTTCCCAGCAGTTCCTGGTAGACGTTGGCTTATTTCAGGAAGCGTGAATATGCTTCTGCCTTTAATGTATTCACTATCAATTATCTGCTTGTGCAGCTCTGTGTGGGCGAGTGCCAGGGCTGGAATTCCCTTCAGAAAATGAATTCTAAGTTTCCAGTTGACTTTGATTGCTTCTCTGTTGCAGCTGCTACCTGTGGCGAGGAGAACTCAAGAGAACAAGACGCCAATTTTAACTTTTGGGTTGAGTCATGCTGATAAGGTTTAGCACAGAAACAGAAGAATTAAACCCAGGAGCTTCTCTATGTTCCTTCTAATTTATAGGTCTCAGGCGAGGAGACCGAGCTGATTTTAAAAATTCATAAGGAATGCGCTTTTCAGTTTTGCTGTGTGAAATCTCAGGTATTGCTCAGTCTGAGCCTCCCAGGAAGCCAACAAAATGCTGCGCTTGGCAATGTCTCTTTCAGTTTCCCAAACCCCTCCCCCACCAGCTGCCGTGTCTCCTCACTCGCTGGCCCCCTTGTCTTACCCCTATTTCCTATTTCCACAAAACTCCCTCAAGGACCTCAGGGGTCCACAGAAGTGTTGGCTCCCTGCCAGTCACCCCGCCCCGCCCATTCTTGTGTCCCGGTCATCCTGTTTGTAATTAACTAACCCCGGGGGTATAACAAGCAAGGCAGGTTTCAAACTGCATAGGGGAAATTGCCTTTCTAGATGTTTATTTTCTCCCTTTGGTGAGAACGCTGGGTGGCATGTCAAACATTCCCATCATGCATTGGTCCAAGATGAATCACGAACCAGGGTTTAATATCGGTGTTTTGACAGAACAGTCGTGCCTCCTTGAGACTGTCAGGGACCCACCCTCATGATCAAGTTGGCGCTAGAACAGTGGTTCTCAACCTGTGGGCCACAACGCATGTTGACCAAAGCTTTCATGGGCGTGGCCTAAGACCATTGGAAAACACAGATATTTACATTACGATTCATGACAGTTACAAGAATACAGTTCTGAAGTGACAGTGAAATGATTTTATGGTTGGGGGGTTGGTAGAATTCTGTCTAAGCTCCACCCCACAGCTACCTGGCAATAGCCAGGTATGCCCCGCCCCACTGTTACCTGGCAACAGCCTGGTAGGCCTGGCCCACTATAAAAGGGGCTTCTGGCCCCTCCTCTCTCTCTTGCTTCTCTTGCCTCTCTGCTAGCTTCTCTCTTGCCCCCTCTTGGACACTCCCCCCTTCCACCTTCCCTCCCCCCTCTCTCCATATGGCCATGGCTGGCCTCTCCTCTCCTCTCCCACTCTCTGCCTTTCTCTGCCTCTTAATACCCCCTTAACTCCCCTCCCTATGCCCTGAATGAACTCTATTCTATGCTATACCGTCGTGTGTGTGTGTGTGTGTGTGTGTGTGTGTGTGTTTCCTCGGGGGAAGGGATGCCTCGGTATGGGCCCACTGAGGCACCCCGTTCCCCCACACCGACGTAGAACATATTCTTACACCTCTTTCTCTCTCTCTCTCTCTCTCTTTTTTTTTGATCACAACAGGGGTCACCGCAGCATGAGGAACTGTATTAAAGGGTCGCAGCATTAGGAAAGTTGAGAACCACTAATCTAGCGGTTAAATTAAATCAGTAAGACATATTAGTCCAATTTGGACCCCCACCCCCAAGCTCTAGAGCTGAGTGTATACCCAGAGGAATGAAGCAGTTTAGAAGTGCTTTGGCCTCCAAAGGTTCAGGAGCTGGAGGCTGGGTTCCCCAGAGTGAAACCAAGAACATGGGAACCTTTGGGGGGGGGGTAGAGCCCGGAAGCAATGAGATCTTTTAGGGAGAGAGAAAAAGAGAGGGGGGGGCTTTCTTTCTTTCCGATTTATTTATTTATTTCATGTATGTGAGTACATTGTTGCTACCTTCGTACAGACCAAAAGAGGGCATTGGATCTCATTACAGATGGTTGTGAGCCACCTGTGGTTGTTGGGAATTGAACTCATGACCTCTGGAAGAACAGTCAGTGCTCTTAACCACTAAGTCATCTCTCCAGCCTGAGAGTTGGTTTTCTTTTCTTTTCTTTTTTTTTTTTTTTAAGATTTATTTATTTATTATCCACAAGTACACTGTAGCTGACTTCAGACACTCCAGAGGAGGGTTTCAGATCTCGTTATAGATGGTTGTTAGCCACCATGTGGTTGCTGGGATTTGAACTCAGGACCTTCGGTAGAGCAGTCAGTGCTCTTAACTGCTGAGCCATCTCTCCAGCCCGAGAGTTGGTTTTCTTTATATCTATTTTTTGTTGTTGTTAATTTGTTTTGCATTTACTTCTTCGTTTTGCCTACGTGTATCTGTGGGCATGCATAGACTGGGACATGCAAGTGGAGGTCAGAGGACACCTGCAAGAGGGAGCTCTCCTCCTCCCACTGTGTGGGTTCTGGGGATCGAACTCGGGGTATCACGCTTGGTAACATTTACCTCTACCCACTGAGCTGTTTTGCCAACCCCTGGTTCTGTTTTTAGAGATTCAATATGACCCTGTATGGAAGGGCATAAACGTAATGAGTGGTTCTCCAGGGGGCTGCGTTGATCACCTCAGACCCTCTGAACTACATTCTTCTGTTTTCTCTCTGAGTACACAGCCTACCCACAGATTTGCCCCTTCTCTTCTGGATGACGCCACACCCTGCCAATAGAGCCTTTCCGGCCTAGGTGGTAACTTACACAGCTGGGACGTTTAGGGATGGATCTGGACCACAGGTGGGTGAGGGCTGGGGAAACAGGGTCCCTCTTCTCTCCCCAGCATGGACTATTCTAGATGTGGCTTCTTCTTGTGTCCACTTGTCTAGCAATTTCCTCTGAATTAAAACATCCCCTTCAGAAGAAACGAGGCTCATGAGGTCCCAGAGTTAAACAAAGGTCACATGTCTGGGAAAGCTGAAACTTGGAAGATTTCCGTGGTCCCACCTCAATCCTCAGCTTTCTCTAGAAGCAGTAAACAACCTGGGGGGAGAAGAAACCCTGAGCAGGGTGGCTGAGAGAACTCTCTTGGACCTGGGTGCCTGTGGGTGACCAGCTTTGGTATGTGGTTACCCCAATTGGGTTGGGCCTTTTAGCTATGCAGTTGCTTTTGAATCACCCCTGTTCCTGTCAGGAACCCCTCACCCACAGGGTTGGATACCCCAACGAAACTCGGTTTATCAAGTCGGGTCTTTGATGCCATCGCTACTGTGAGTTGTTGTGGGCTCCCTTTCTGGGATGAGTGGTGGTGGTGGTGGCTATGCACAGGACACATGTCCATTGCCTTCAGTGGAAGAGTCTCACACAACAGTCTCCCCTGGAAGAAAGTGTGTGTCCATCCAGCAGGCAACCCTGCTAAGCATCCCGCTGCCATGGACGGCTGGGCCCCGTGCACAATAGTGCGGAGTTTTCTAATGTTGCTTTGCATTTTCCCTCAACTCCTCCTTGTGCTTCTCCCATCTACACCTCCACGGGTCTTTTACCTCGAGAATTAAGAGTTCTCTGCTTACTAACCCGAAAGCACCCCCTACTCCCCCCAAAAGAATTTTCATCATCTTATAATAAAGTGGACTTCTAGATTATCTAGCTTCTAGATGCTTAGGGAGGTTATGCCATTACAGAGAGCGCTAGAAGGGAAGGAGGCACACCTTCTGAGTGGGACACGGAAAAGAGAAGTTGATCCCGTCATATGTGATGGTGACACAGAATTGGGACAATAGGAATTTAAAACCTGACTGATGGTGGTGTGTTAAAACAGTTCCCTAGAGGAACAGAATTACATTATCAAGGGCATTTATTAGGATCATTTATGGGATTCTACCTTACACTGAAGAGGCTGAGGATCGTGAAGCTGGGTGCCTTGGCAATCCCAAACTGGTTCTGAAAATCCAAAAGGCTGCTGGAGAGTCGCTGGTCTCCTGTCCATAACAGAAGGCTGAGTTTGATGCCACCAGTCTTCCCGTCTTCCAGCCTTATTTCCTGAGGACTTCCTGTGTGTCAGACACCATGCTAGGGTCTGAGGACCTAGCTGTGGAGACGGATAATGGTCTCCATGGAGCTCGCTGCTTAGCAGGAAACGAAGAAAAGACATCTAAATGAGAAGTGCAGGACGTAAAAGAAGAGTTTGTTACCGGAGGTTTTGGTGCTAAGAAGCAAATTGCCTCCCAGAACCATAGGATATTAATGGAAATAAGGAAGGCAGGGAGTTCAGAAGGCTCCCAGGAGCGACTAGTAAAAATGTACAACCCAGCCTGCCTGGATATATCGGAATTTATCCTGCTGGGTTTCCAAATGACTACATTGTAGACAAGAACTCTGAGCTCCTCAGATTCAGCTCCAAAATGCCAAGTTTCTTATTTCAGAGATAGGTTACTGTAACAATCAGCCACTCCCCCAATAAAGGGACTTAAACAAGTTAGTTTCTCCCTGCACTGTGGTTTAGTTCATACTTAAAGGTTGGTTGAAAGGTGGGCCAGGCTCCTTCTGTGTTGCTCTGACTTTGTATCCCTTGTCTATCTAGGATAAGATAGATAGCTCACCAGCACTGACATATTTGAGGCTGCAATAATGCAGGAAAGATATGAAGCCTGTGTGGGCTGACTGCTTTAAGAAACACATCATTATGCCCCATCTCAGTATGAGGTGTGTTTAGAATTCAGCCATGAATCACAGATAAGCAAGCAGGAGACACCAGGCTCCTGCCTTCCCTCAGCTAGCGACTGACCTCAGTTGGACATAACACCGAATCCACATATCAGGAAAGAGTTGGGGGGAGGGCACTCAAGCCCCAGAAGAATGGAAAACTTGGGATGGAGGGAATGGCATACTGTAGGAAGAGTGTACCACCCTGAAAAAGACTTGGCCAATGAGGAATTCAGGGAAACATGAATGAAAATATAAAATCTACTTTTCCCCACCAAATTGGTTCGCTAGCCATCTTTCCCTTCTCTCTCTGCAGAAAGATGCCTGGCTTTGCAATGTCTTTAATAAGCTTCTTCGCTGCTGGGTCTCCAGGACTCCACCTGTGAGGCAAAGCTCTTAGTTACTCACACGACTCCTCTTCTACCCCTGTCTCTTCTTGCTTTTTTAGGGGGGATTTATTGATTTTATGTATGCGTATACTATTGCTCTCCTCTCTTCAGACACACCAGAAGAGGGCATCAGATCCCATTACAGATGGTTGTGAGCCACCATATGGTTGCTGGGAATTGAACTTAAGACCTCTGGAAGAGCAGTCGGTGTTCTTCACTGTGGAGCCGTCTCTCCAGCTCTCTTCTTAATTCTCATTCACCTGCTTTAGATGTGTGAGACACTAGCTATAGACAGTCACTTCTAGTGCAGGGCAGTGTGTCTCTCTCAGTGGGGTGTCCAGCTAGGCTCACATGCCCAGGGCTGGAGCTGTTAGTGATAGGAAGAAAGGGAGACCAGATCCTGTGTGTATTGTCAGACTTAGATAAAAATATGGGCATCTAGTTAACTTAGAATTCCAGATGTTAGGATTGTGTTGCTGTGAATAGTTACCATGACCAAGGCAACTCTTATAAGGACATTTAACTGGGGCCGGCTTACAGGTTCAGAGGTTCAGTCCATTATCATCAAGGCAGGAGCATGGCAGCATCCAGGCAGGCATGGTGCAGGAGGAGCTGAGAGTTCTACATCTTCATTGAAAGGAAGCCAGGAGCAGACTGTCTTTCAGGCAGCTAGGATGAGGGTCTCAAAGCCCACCTCCCAACAGTGCTACTCCCTATGGGCCAAGCATATTCAAACTACCACAAGATGAATAAGTGATGTTTCTTTAGTATAGCTACTTGGATGTAGTCCCTGTTTATCTGAGAAATGATTCTTTACTTTTCTGAAATTCAAAGTTACTTGGGATTCCTGGAACAAAATGGGGTTCATGGTGGTAAGACTCATAAACCGCTACTAAAGTCTCCAAACTTACCATGATTTCTTCTTGTTACAAATTTTTGGATGTTTTTCCTTTTCGAGACAGGGTTTCTCTGTATAGCCCTGGCCGTCCTGGAACTCACTCTGTAGACCAGGCTGGCCTTGAACTCAGAAATCTGCCTGCCTCTGCCTCCAGAGTGCTGGGATAACAGGCGTGCGCCACCACTGCCCAGCTTTTTACAAATTTTAAAAAATGAATTTATTTAACTTTAGTTTATATGGATTAATGTTTTGACTGCATGTGTGTGGTGTGTGATATGTGGTGTGTGTATATGTGTGATTTATTTAATTTTAGTTTGTATGGGTGAATGTTTTGACTGAGTGTGTGTGTGTGTGTGTGTGTGCACTCATGCATAGGCACACGCATGAGTGTGTATGTGTGTGTGTGTATGTGTACTGTGTGTGTGCCTGGTTCCTATGGAGGCCAAGAAGAGGATGCCAGTTCACCTGGACCTGGTATCAAAGAGTTATGAACCTCCCCGTGGTTGCTGGAAACCGAACCTGGATCCTCTGCAAGAACAGCCAGGATTCAAGTGCTAAGCCATCTCTACAGCCACCGTTCTCCCCCTCTCTCTCCCTCTGTCTTTTGAGAAAGGGTTTCTCTGTGTAGCCCTGGCTGTCCTGGAACCCACTCTGTAGACCAGGCTGACCTCAAACTCAGAAATCTGCCTGTCTCTGCCTCCCAAGTGCTGGGATTAAAGGTGTGTGCCACCACTGCACGGCTCCAGCCCCCTTTCCTAAAGCTTTTAGACGTCCTCTCTTCTTTTACATCATAAATTACCTCTAGCACCTTTCCAGTGTTTTCTGTCCTCCCTCATGCCCTGCAACCACTCTTCTCTGTTCACAGGATGTTTCTGCAGGGGAAAGTTCACAAATGAAATGTGACACCAGCCAAACTCAACCCTGAGCGGTGCGTAAATGGCAGTGAGTCTTCAGGGAGTGTTTATCAGGTCTTCTGAAGCAGCTATGGAGCCGTTGGATGAACTGCTGTGGTTTGTACTTTGTGGCGGAGGTTGTTTTGCCAAAGGCCTGTGCTATAAATAAGACAGCTATAGATTTATACTGATATCTGTTTCCTCGGTATTACAAAGGGACAATCTGCTACTGGGCTGGTCAAGAAAAAAAAATAGGGAATTTTATTCTTCTCTCTAAAGGAGAGATAACTCAGTCAGTAAAATACTTGGGGTGGAGGCATGAAGATTTAACTTTAAGCCTCTATATCCATATAAAAAACCCAGATATGGTGGTGTACACGTATAATGTCAGAGCTGGAGAGGCATAGACAGGAGGATGCCAGGGGCTCTCTGACTAGTCTGCCTTGTCTTATCAAAGCGCTCCAGGTCTGTGTCAAACAAGATGCTACCTCCTCCAGGATGGCAACCAGGATTGACTGGCCTCCACACACATGTGCATATGCACACATATAGGCCTCTGCATCACACCTACATGCACACAAAGAGACACTTATGCACACCATAGAGAAAATGCAAAGGAAATGTCTCTATGCAAAGATCCTGCCCCTCAACAAGCGACTACCATCCCATGACAGCAGCATTGGTAGAAAGCTTTGAAAATAAACACAAGAAAAAGAAAGAAAGAAAAGAAAGGAAGGAAGGAAGGAAGGAAGGAAGAAAGAAAAGAAAAGAAAAGAAAAGAAAAGAAAAGAAAAGAAAAGAAAAGAAAAGTAAAAAGAAAGCCAAGTGGAGGTGGCAGACACTGTTAATCTCAGCACTTGGGTGGCAGAGGCAGGAAGATCTCTGAGTCTGAGGCTAGCCTGTTCTACAGAGTGAGTTTCATGATAGCCATGGCTACACAGAGAAACCCAGTCTTGAAAAAAAACACATAGATAGATAGATAGATAGATAGATAGATAGATGATAGATACATAGATACAGAGATAAATACACAGATACATAGATCAGATAGATACATATATAGATACACAACACATAGAGAGACAGACAGACAGACAGAGATTTTGATAAGACTTAGGGACACGGTGCTGGGTGCTGGAGAGAGAGGTACAATCCAGTGTGGAGAGAAAACGGCTGTGGGTCTTTAGAGTCCAGGAGTTGAAGGGAAAGGCCAGGTCCCTCATGTTCATCTGACTCAGACATGGTGAGCTCATTGGATCCTTTGGAATCATCCTTGGGGTTTCTTAAAGTTTTGTCCTCTTAATCATTTCAACTGTTCTTTTAATATATGTTAAACCAACCCGGTGCCCGCTTTCTATGAGCTCCTCCTCTACCTGGCACAGGAGCTGATGGGAAGTCAGTTTTGGAAGCAGAGCACAAGCCTCTGGGTGCCTCATGCCCTTCAGAAAAGTGCCTGGAGAACTGAACGAGCTTTACAATGCAGCCAATCTAACAAGCCGTCCTAATCGTGCTGATGTGGTGGAACGCTAGTAATTGGATTCATGGCTAGCTCTCGTGAAATAGAAGCTGCCACTTCAGTGGCTGCCAGGTGGTGCTTAAACAAACTGTGACATGTCACCTTGAGAGCTTTGGGAGAATGCTGGGCATCCAAAGCAAATATAGGTTGGAATCAGTGGGCGCCTCTGCATGTAAATGACTGTGTTCGCTGTCCCGTGACACCATAGTCAGGACAACTCACACTGTGGCTACAGCAACCAAGGAATGGAAGTTGTGATTTCAGCTAAGTTTTGTTAATTTAATTTTTTTCACCATGCTGGAAAAAAATCAACATATTCACTGATTATTTTAAAATGGTCAATTCAATAACTCATTCACAGGGCTGGAGAGATGACTCAGAGCACTGACTGTTCTTCCAAAGGTCCTGAGTTCAAATCCCAGCAACCACATGGTGGCTCACAACCATCTGTAATGAGATATGATGCCCTCTTCTGGTGTGTTTGAAGACAGCTACAGTGTACTTACGTATAATAATAAACAAATCTTAAAAAAATTACAAAATATCTCATTTACAATACACTATTTCTGTATACTGAACACATGTTGAAATGAAAGTATTCTGGCTCTATTGGGCTTGATAAAAGTTACCACCTTTATGTAGTTCCAGAAAACATTTATTTCACCCTTACATAGTTTCTCCCCATCTCTTCTAGGATGTTTTGACTTTAATCCTCAGTATCACGTAAAAAGCCCGATATGGGGGTGCACACTTACAGTGTCAGAGCTGGAGAGTCAGAGACAGGAGGGTCCCTGGGCCTCCCTCCTGGAATATCAGCCTATGTTCCATCTCCTAGGAATTCATTTAATCTGGATATTAAAAAACAAAACAAACCAGACAGATTCAGAGCCAGTGAGATGGCCCAGTGGGTAAAGATGTTTGTTGTCAGGCTTAATGACCTGATTTGGTTCCCTGTATCCACACAGTAGAAGGAAAGAAATGGCTCCCACAAGTTGTCCTCTGATCCATGTGTGCACATGGCTGTGGGCACAAACACACAAACAGATTTTTAAAAATGTAACAGCCGGGCGGTGGTGGTGCATGCCTTTAATCCCAGCATTTGGGAGGCAGAGGCAGGTGGATTTCTGAGTTTGAGGCCAGCCTGGTCTAGAGAGTGAGTTCCAGGACAGCCAGGGCTACACAGAGAAACCCTGTCTTGGAAAAAACAAACAAACAAACAAAAAACAAAAAACAAAAATAAAAATGTAACAAAAACTGAAAAGAAAAACATGCACAATGCATCCCCCCTACTCCTGGAATAAAAGCCCTAGAATTAGGGGGCTGGAAAGATGGCTCAGTGGTTAAGAGCACTGTCTGTATTACCAGAGCACCAGAGTCTGATTCCCAGCACCCATAGGAGAGCTTACAACCTCCTTAACTCCAGTTCCAGGAACTCCATCTCCCTCTTCTGGCCACTGAGGGCACTGCACACATTTGGTGCACAGACGTACATGCAGGCAAAAACACTTAAATACATAAAATAAGAGTAATTAAATTTTAAGAAAAAATAAAATACTGTAGTATGTGACACTCTTTATCTGGCATCTCTTAGTATACTGCACTTAATTTCCATTTTAAAATTTAAAACTGACTCTTGGGTTTTTAGAAAACATTGAAATATTTGGAAGGCATGTAGATATGAATCCACATTTTTATCTGTAAGTTTTCATAAAATTCAAATATACAGGAATCATTTTTCAACTTTAATTTGACAGCCCAATTGAGCTATGCTATAAGTGGAGTTTTATCTTATTTTGTGTGGGACTTTGGGATTGAATCAGGGTCTCTCCTGTGAGAGGTGTTTTGCCCCCAACCCTGTTACAAGTGTAATTTCACACTTTCATTTCAAAGACTGTATATAAAAACAATGTAAAATATCTCCTTAGTACTTTTATGTAGTGACCACATTTTAAAATATTTTGGCTATATTTGGCTTAATAACTGTACTATTAAACTAAATTTTACCCTTTTTGCTTGTTTTATTTTCATTTGGAATACTAGAAAATTTACAGTATAGCTGTGGCTTACATTATGTTTCTGTTGGACAGTGCTGGTTTAATCAAAAGACCTGGCTCATATTGTAGATTTTTTTTAAAGATTTATTTATTATATGTAAGCAAGTACATTGTAGCTGTCTTCTGACACCAGAAGAGGGCATCCGATCTCTTTACGGATGGTTGTGAGCCACCATATGGGTGCTGGGATTTGAACTCATGACCTTCGGAAGAACAGTTGGTGCTCTTACCCGCTGAGCCATCTCTCCAGCCCCAGATTTTTTTTTTTTAATTAGGCCAGGTATAGTAAAACATGCCTTTAATCCCAGCACTCAGAAGATAGAGGCAGGTGAATCTCTGTGAGTTCAAGACCAGCCTGATCCACATAGAGTATTCCAGGACAGACAGGATTACATGGTGAGACCCTGTCTAAAACAAAACAAAACAAAACAAAACAAAACAAAACAAAACAAAACAAAACAAAACAAAACTCTTTTGAGTATCTACCGTGAAGTCCCCCCCCCACTCCTTCTACCCCTACCACCCTTACCACCCCCCCAGCCTGTGGAAGAATTAGTTGAGAATACATTTGCTGTTTTCTGGTTTAAAAATTTTAAATCATATTTATTTATTTTATGTGTATGAGTGTTTGGCCTTCACACACACACACACACACACACACACACAAACAAGCATTTTCCCTGTGCCTGGTAGCCACAGATGTCGGAAGAAGGCATTGATCCCTGAAAATAGACTTACAGACTGTTGTGAACCCCCATGTGAGTGCTGGGAACTGAACTCGGGTCCTCTTCAAGAGGAACGAATGTTCTTAACTGCTGAGCTGTATCTCCAGCCCCTGTTTCCACTTGAAGGTATCCTTTCTCTTTTCTGTGAAGTGTCCTGCATGCTGAGCCTGGGTTATGTGTGCAGTACCTGCAGAGGCCAGAGGAGGGCAGTGGAACCGGAGTTACTGATGGCTTATGAGCCCTAGCGTGGGTGCTGATGGTTAAGCTGTCTCTGCCTCTCATCGCTTCAACAGCAACCTTTTGTGATTTATCCTGGTACAGAAACTGATCGGCATTGCGTGGATTGGTGACTTGATCCTCATACAGAGTCAGAGTCTCCAGGGAAAATCTTAGATAATTATTGGGGAAATAATTAGTAGTCATTAGGGATTGAATTATTGGAGATTGCCTCTTTGAATGCCCTTAAAACCTTTGCCTCCATCACCCCTTATCCCTAGAGTACTCCTCCCATGGCTCTATTTTAAAATGACTGACTCCTGATTCAAATGTCAACTCAAATGTCACTTCTCTAGATATCAGCTCAGTCGCTTACTTTATCTGAAGTATTGGTACTGTGCAGGGTGCCCACTATTTGATAATCAGATTTGTGACTCTCAAACTACCCTGCTTTTCCATGGGATGAATCAACAGTCTTCTTGTTTGTCTCCTACATCCTTTCTCTGACAATAAGATACATGAGAACAGGGCTTTAACTTCTTACACTGAAAAATCCAGCACTTAGTGAGTGCACAGTACCCAGTACCCAGTACAAGGTCAGTCAGTAAGTGAGTAGATTATAAGCAAGCTCCTACCTCTTTTTTGAATAGCAGAAATCACATATTTTTGGTTCATCCAAAATTGGTAGTATATTCCTAAATTATAAATTAAATGACCTGCTTGACAGCCTGCGCCCCGCCTCTCTTTTCTCTTTTAAAATTCACTCTAGATCAGGCCGGCCTCAGACCCAGATACTCTCCCGCCTCTGCCTCCCAAGTGCTGGGATTCAAGGTGTGCGCTACCATCAACAGGCTCAGTGTGGTACTTTTTAAGGAATAGAAAGGAAATTCCAGAGCTGGGACAGATTGGGTAAAAGGGAGATTAATAAGGCTTGACAGGCTTGTGCCAGGTTGGGGCTGTTACAGGAATTTTTCTGTCCAATTTCATCAGTAAAGAGAGGGTCTGTGATTGGACGGGAAAATAGGGGACAGAGCTAGGAGTGGTAGAGGAGGACTCATGGATATGAGAGGCAAGGTTGGGAAAGAATGGCTTCGGATATTTTTCTGTGTGATTTCTAAAGGTTAGAAATATTGGGATAAGGCTTTTACTGTATTGGCATCTTGTAATTGTGTTTATATTGATACATAAATCTGACTGTTTAATTAAGCCTTCAGAGTTTTGATTTACTTAGTTACTGGAATGTGGGTCCCCTGCTGGTGGAGAGCTGCCGCCTGTGGGGTGTGTGGGATTTGCATAAAAGTGAGATAAACTCAAACCTCTCTGGTAGCCTGGGACCCCAGTAGAAGAGTTAGCCAAGCTGGGGGTGGGGGGGTGGGGGGGTGGGAGGATAGGGGGTGGGGGTGGGGGTGGGTGGAAAGGACTGGTACCAGAGGGAACCGTGGCATGGCGGGACAGGAGAGTTGGAAGGCGTTCTTCTTTTTTAATAATTTCCGCAACAGCAGGCCAATAGGTCCTATCAAGAAGTCCTAGTTTAGTTGGGCATTGGTGGCACACACCTTTAATCCCTGCTCTCAGGAGGCAGAGGCAGGAGGATCTCTGAGTTAGAGGACAGCCAGCTAAGTCTACATAGCAACTTCCAGGACACCCAGGACTAAACAGAGAAGCCCCCATCTACAAAACAAAACAAAACAAAACAGGTCCTAGTTTTATTTTAAGGGACATATGGAGCCAGATATTTTTCGATCACAAACAAAGCCTGAGCATGGTTCGTAAAGGTAAGCCCAGAGATGGGTTCACAGATAGCTAATATTTCTAGCATCCCACCCTAAGAGCTACCAGAAAGAAGACCAAAGAAATGGCCTGCTCTGTTAGTGTTTGCAAACAACAACCTAGGCCCTTAGGCATGTTCCACCACTGAGCTGCACCCACATCCATTAGAAATGAGTATCATGCTGGATGGCCTTTAATATTCAACAGGATTTTTAATGAATAATCCTCGATTCCAGGACAGCTCATACATCTTTCATGGATCCTGTTTGCCAGAAGTTCCCCGGGGCATTCCGGGCCTAATCATCAAACGGCAAAGCCAAAGTTGGTTAGACAAGTTTAAGTTGAAACAAAGTTTATTTGGATACAGTTTTAATTTTTTTTGGGGGGGGGGAGAGACCTGATTTTTTTAGGGGCGGGGGAGAAGCCTTGTTGTTGGGATGGAGTTCAGCCACTTGCATGTCCCAGGTAGTCAAACGCTCTAGAACTTAGTCCCACCCCTAGCCTGGGGTGGGTGGTCCATGGAGGATGGTTGTAGGACCGTCTTCACTGAGCTGGATGTGCTGATCGGCATGGACAGAAGTCAAAAGGATTTTTAAAAGGGATATTTACTGAAGAGCCTTGTTAATACATACAAACTTTTTGTTGTTGTTGTTTTGGCCCCTAAACAGCATGGAGGAAACCAGAGTGGACAGGAGGTAGTTCTCTTGGCTGACTATGACTAGTTAACATCAGACAGCTTTGATACCACGGATATATTGGCATCCAGTAAACCAGCAGTGGCTGGTGGGAAAGATAATGACCGGTGGCACAAGATGGAGATGCCCCTTGGCTAAAGAGGAGTCAACCAAGACAGCATGTTGTGGTTGCTCTCTGGAAACAAAAAGGAAGTTGTGTGGTCTGAATAAGAATGGCCCCTATAGCGCTGGGCGGTGGTGGTGCACGCCTTTAATCCCAGCACTCTGGGAGCCAGAGGCAGGCAGATTTCTGAGTTCGAGGCCAGCCTGGTCTACAGAGTGAGTTCTAGGACAGTCAGGGCTACACAGAGAAACCGTGTCTCAAAACAAAACAAAACAAAACAAAAAACAAAACAACAACAAAAAAAAGAATGGCCCTCATAGGCTCATGTGTTTGACTGCTCACTCACCAGCAGGTGGCACTGTTTGAGAAGGATTAGGAGGCGTGGCCTTGGAGGAAATGTGTCACTGGGGGCGGGGCTTGGAGGTTTGAAGAGCCCACACCCAGCCCAAGTGTTTCTCTCACTCTGCCTGCCAGTGGATTAGAATGTGAAGCCCTCAGTTACGTCTCCAGTGCCGCATGTGCCGTCACGATCCCCGTCATGATGATAAAGGACTACAACTCAGCATCTATAAGCAACACCTCCAATTAAATGCTTTCTCTTTATAAAAATTGTCATGGTCATGATGTCTCTGAAAGATGATGCAGCACCCACCTAAGTGCAGAAGGGAGAGGAGCTGGGTCACATTAGCTTCTCTCTGGACCGTTCTCCGAAGGGCAATATGGTAAAGGCTTGCTCCTCAGTCTCTGGTGGAACCTTTAGGAAGTGGGGTCCAATGGGAGAGGGAATTAGGTCACTGGGGACCAAGTCACTTCCTGTCTCTTTGTGCTTTCCTGACATGGCAGTAGAAGTTGCCTCTTCCACCTCATGCTGCTGCCATGATATACAACTACCACAGGCTCAAAGGGACAGAACCAAGAGAGCACGTGTAGCATGTAGTTTTGTCTACACCGCTCTGTGTTCCTGGCTGGTTGCATGCAACCGCCCAGGAGCTATCTCAGATCTGCGGATAAAAGACACACACACACATTAGCTCCTTATTAAACTAGCTTATTGGCTCTGTGGCTAGCATGCCTTTACCTTCACTCCTAGCTCAACACCTCTAAATCTTCCCTCATCTTAGTTGCCCAGTTACTTTCTGTGAACTCATTGACCTCACTGCCCAAGATGCCTTTGAGCCGCTTTCAGCATACACTTTGGAAGATCTCCCTTGCAGCTTCGAGTCTGTTCATCTCTCATCTCTGTCCCATCATCTCTCCATTCTCTTTCTTTCTCTTAGCCTGTGGGAACCTGGAAGTCCTGCCTCTTTTTATCTGACCAGCCATTGGCCATTGGCATCTTTTACTGATAGATCAAAAACCAATTGGGAGAAAGGGCCTTCAGCATCAGTAAACAGATTCCATATCAGAGCATGGGGTGGGGGGGTGGGGTGGGGGGTGGGGTGGGGTGGAGAGATGGCTCAGCGGTTAAGAGCACTGACTACTCTCCCAAAGGTCCTGAGTTCAAATCCCAGCAACCACATGGTGGCTCATAACCATCCATAATGAGATCTGATGCCCTCTTCTGGTGTGTCTGAAGACAGCTACAGTGTACTTACATATAATAAATAAATATTTAACCTGTGGTGGTGGTGCACGCCTGTAATCCCAGCGCTCTGGGAGGCAGAGGTAGGCAGATCTCTGTGTTGGAGGCCAGCCTGGGCCACAGAGTGAGTTCCAGGACAGCCAGGGCTACACAGAGAAACCCTGTCTTGAAAAAAAAAATCCAAAACAAACAAACAAATCAGAGCATCAGAACCACCCCCATAAACACAGACAAGACCCTCTGATGCCATGAGCCCAAATCAACCTGTGCTTCTCCAGACTGACTGTCTCAGGTAGTTTGGCATAATTATGACTAGGTATTGATCTATCCGGTATTGATAATCTATCAGCTCCCATCCATCACTAGCTGAGGGCTCTTTCTGTGGCTATGGTCTTGCAGGGACTTTGGGGACACGTGGCTAGGTGTGCTTTCACTAAGAAAGCATCCATTCAAGTCACAACGAGCACTGTTTAGTGCACTAAGGTGGTCTAGCAGAGCCCTGGGACCACCTATTACACCAGCAACCACCCCGGGCTGTACGCACTGGGGAACTTATTATACCCGTGTCTGAGTTAATCTCGTCTCTGGCCTATCTCTGTCCTCATTCTTGGTTTGTTTTTCTTCCTTCTTTCCTATATATAATTCACACTACTTGGCAATGTGTTAGATATCCTAAATAAGGATAAATAAGCTGTTTTAATTCTTTTCTAGAGCACAGAAGACTATAAATAAATAAATACTAATGGAGCTGTATTATGATTTTGGTTTGAACATTTTCTTCCCAGTCTGAGACCTCAGAATGGAACTTTTTTATTTTTTTTTTTTTTGAGACAGAGTCTACATAGCCCTGGCTGTCCTTAAACTCACCTCTGTAGACCAGGCTGTCCTTAAACTCACCTCTGTAGACCAGGCTGGCCTTGAACTAATTATCTCTGGCCCTTTTATCCTCGAGCCCAGGACCTAGAATAGCACCTGCCACATAATAACTGCTCCGTAAGTATGAATCAAATGTGTTACTGACATGAATAAGACCTACACATGACAATGTCCCTCATGGACCCCCTCAGCCAGAAATCTACCAACAGTCTGGAATTATGTGTTTCATGAGGTCAGGGTTGCCCTTCAAATGACTGTCACGTGAATGTACTTGTTTTCGTGAACACAAGCTGTGAGGTGGAGACTAAAGATAGCTCCAGCAGTCGTGTTGGGGAATGTATGCCCAGCAGGCTCCATGTGCATCTGAGAACACCCAATGGCAGTTCAGATGCAGGCTGTTTGTGAGCCTAATCTTTGCTTGTAGGTGTCCTGGCAAACTGTTCTTAATAACAACCCTGTGGAGAGAAGAATTACCAGCAACGTGGGAAGCCAGGCTCCCTGCAAGCCTCAGTGCTAGAATTCTTGTGACTGTTTTACATTCTATGAATCAGAAAGAAGTTGTTTAAGTGGTGGGTCACAGGCATTTAGCTGTCTGAGGATTTGTGCTTTAATATGTTTCCCTTAAGAGGCAAACATAATAGTTTTGCTTCATAAAAACAGGCATGAGAGGCGGAAAATGATTGCACTTTTTAAATATTTTTAATTAGTTAAATTATTTATTTTATGAATGTGAGTACACTGTAGCTGTCTCAGACACACCAGAAGAGGGCACCAGATCTCATTACACATGGTTGCGAGCCACCCTGTGGTTGCTGGGAATTGAACTCAGGACCTCTGGAAGAGGAATCAGTGCTCTTAACCACTGCTCCAGCCTGTGATTATACTCTTTTACAGACACAGTCTTGGAATTTTGTTATGTGACCAAACTTCCAAGAGAGACTCAACACACATGGGGTTGTCCCCATATCAGGATCCCGCGACACTACCAAAGTCCAACTCAGTGAACCAATGAGTTTTATTGGGGTTACTTTTGGGAATATGGGTGAGGGGCCGCTTAGAGGAGCAGAAATGTGTCAAAGACAGCTGCATCATCAAAGCCATCTCCAGCATGGGTGACAGCTCACAAAGCTTACACATGGAGCACACTGCACAGCCTGCAGGAAGCTCAGCAGGTTGAAGAGTGCTCTTTCCAGGTGCCTCAGTTGGTCTGAACCTCTTCCAGGCAGCTTGGCTGGTTTCTGCTACTTCCAGGCAGCTGGTCTAGCTGTGGGAGTCTTTCTTATAGCTTGGCTTTCCTCTCTTCAAGGAGGGCTATCAGCCTTCATTGTCACCCTGGCAGCGAGAGGGTCTAGCAAATCTGGTCAGTTTCAGGGACTTCCTGAAGTTATTTTGAGTTGCTTAACCATCCTGTGTAGAGCATTCCTGCAGGATAGAATGTGTCAACCTCAGAGGAAACTGTTACACATTGAGGATCACAGATCAGTGTTAGCCATACACACTTTTGGGAAGGTCCATGTTCATATATTCTATAGTCAGACTTGATTGTCAGCCTTCCTGGATTCAGAATCACCTAGGAGACTGGTGAGTATCTCTGTGGGCTTCTCTGTGAGCATGTTTCCAAAGAGGATTAGCTGAGCTAGAGTGAAACCAACATGAGTGGCACCATCTTAAGGCCTGGACTGAATGAAGAGCAGAAAGTAGAAAGGCAGGAGTGAGACGCTGGAAAGATGGCTCAGAGGTTAAGAGCACTGGCTGCTTCCAAAGGTCCCAGGTTTCGTTCTCAGCACTCATGGCAGCTCACAATTACCTATACCTAAGTCTGAAGTGATCCCAGAGCCTGTTCTGATCTCTTTGGACAATAGGTAACCACACCACACACACACACACACACACACACACAAAACACTCATATAGATAGACTAAATCTTATTTTTTTCAAAGTACACTGTCTTAGTTTGAGTTTTATTGCTGTGAAGAGATGTCATGATCAATTGGGACTGTCTTATGGTTTTAGAGATTCAATCCATTATCATCATGGCAGGAAGCATGGTAGCATACAGGTTAATCATGGTGCTGGAGGAGCTGAGAGTTCTTTATCTTAATCCTAAGGCAGCCAGGAGGAGACTGGCCTCCATACTGGGCAGAACCTGAGCATGGGTGATCTCAAAGTCCTCCTACAGAGTGATACACTTCCTCCAATAAGGCCACACCTTCTAATAATTTTACTCCCTGTGGCCAGTCATTCAAACACGTGAATCTGTGGGGACCAAACCCATCCAAGCCACCACAGACACAATCTTGTAGCTGATACCTTGTTCCCCTGGCTCTTACAATCTTTTTGCAACTTTGTTTCCTGAATCTTAGGAGCAGGATTGTGTTATAGATTGTCAGTTCAGATGGACTCTCCATCGCAGGTTGTTCTCTGTATTTGGACTAGTTGTGTGTTGTGTGTAGTTTTTGCTACTCTACTTTAAGCTCTGGACAGATATTGCTAGTAGCTCCACCCAGATTCCCTTGGATCTACGGATAAAACAACAACAACAACAACAATAGCACACACACACCAGTTAATACTAAAATGACTTTGCTAACTCAATGACTGGGCATTCCTAAACCTCTCCTGCCATCTCAGGCATAATCAGCTAGAGTGGCCATTGGCCACACCAAGTGAAAACTCCCATGGCTGGTTGACTTGTCTCCTGCTGCTACTGCCTCCTTCTTTCTCCCCAGTCTTCTCAATCTTCCCTGAGTCCTCCCACGCAACTCTAAGTGTCCCGCTCCATCCTCAGTCATTGGGCTAATGGTATCTTTATTGATCGATCAAGAACCAATTGGGGAACAGGACCTCATCCGCAGAACCATGTCCTACAGTTGTGGATTTATGTCATGGTCTCTGTCTTAGTTATTTTTCTGTCGCTGTGAAGAGACACCATGACCAAGACAACTTAGAAAGGAAGAGTTTATTTGGGTGCTTACAGTTCAGAGGGTTAGAGTTCATTGACTATCGTGGTGGGGAGCTTGGCAGGAGCAGTTGCTGAGAGCTTCCATTTGATCCACAAGCATGAGGCAGACAGAAGTACCTGGGGGTGGTATGGTCATTTGAACCCTTAAAGTCCACCCTCACGATGCACCTTCTCTAACAAGGACATACCTTACATACCTTCCCAACAGTTCCACCAAATGATAGTCAATCATTCAAACTCATGAGCCCAGGGATCCATTCTCATTCAAACCACCATATCCATCTGGTGCAAAAAGAAGCCCCTTTGATGATGTGGTGGTCTGAATGAGACTGTTCTCCACGGGCTCAGATGTTTCAATTCTTGGTCCCAAGTTGATGGTGCTGTTTGAGAGGTTCAGGAGGTGGAGTCTCACTGGAGGAAGTATGCCTCTAAAGCTGTCCTTCAAGGCTTTGTTTATTTGTTTTCACCTTGAGACAAGGATTCTTTGTATAACCCTGGTTGTCCTGGAAATCACTCTGTATCACTGGCTGGCCTGGAACTGGGAGATCTGCCTGCCTTTGCCTCCACAGTCCTGGGATTGAAGGTATGCACCACCATGTTGGTACCAGGTATGAATTTCCTCCTACTGAGTGGGCCTTAGGTTCAGCTGGATGGGTATTGGTTAGCCTGACAATGTAAGTGCTGTGACTGCACCCCTGGGCGGTCTTGCAGGCTGGTCATTGCTATGGCCCATTGGCTTTGCAGCTGAGTAAGATGACTGGTTGCTTTCTTACCTTGGCAGCTTACCTCACACTTGGGATCTGAGAGCCATCCATACTCTTCTCCAGCTGTCTCTTTGAGCCATGCTTCCTTACTCTCTTGGTAATGCTTTGTTAACCTCCTAAAGGAGCTACACAAACACAAATCCTGTTCTCAGGGAGATTGAAACCCAAAAGTATTCAGTTCACCTTCAAAATGTATATTGGTGCCAAGCTTAGGAGTTCTCAGTTTTGTAAATTACACACACACACACACACACACACTTTTAAGTATATGTGTGTTTTGCTTGCATATAGGCCTGTGGAGGCCAGGAGGGAACATCAGATCCTCTGGAATTGCAGTTACAGATGGGTGAGAACTGTCATGCTGGTGCTGAGAATCAAATCTGGGTTCTCTGGAAGAGCAGCTAGTTTTCTTTACTGCTGAGACACCTCTTGGCAAATGAACATTTGTTCCTTGTCTGCCTGCCTGCCTGCCTGCCTGTCTGTCTCTGTCTGTCTGTCTGTCTCCCTCCCTCCGTCCCTTCTTCCCTTCCTCCATCTCTCCCTCCCCCTTCCCTTCCTTTTTCAGAAACAAGGGCTTCATAAACAATATGTGCACATCTTTTTCTATGTAGGATAACTTCAGTACCCTGGATTGCTCAATATAATTTCTATACAATCTATTGTCCTACAGTTCTGTTCTGAGGCAGTCCTTCTTTATTTCAAAAATATTCTAGTTTTCTGGGGTGGGGAGGGGGGAGGTGTGGCAAATACCTCTAAAACCCTGTCTCCAAACCAGCAGCAGTAACAACAATCTAGATTTTGTGGTACACTGTAGCACTTCTGTATGTGAATGATCCTTAATAAGATGCAGGAAGGCCTGTCCAGTGTTTATCTTGAATGACACCAGTTCAGTGTTTGCCTTGGGTGAATCATTGCCTCTCAGGCTGAAGCAATTCTGGGCACTGGCTAACCTATTGATTTTTTCATGATTTCTCTTTTTTTTCTGTGCTACGGATCCTGTCATTGGACCTCCAACGTACATTACCCTCCCAGGAGGTTTGCCAGTGTGCCAGTTATAATGTTATTCCTTTCTCTCCCATTGGTAAGCATGTTAAACCTTGGCAAGGATCAGGTTGTTAGCAGGATAATATATTATTTACAAAAGGAGATAAATCATTCTCAGGCCTCGGAACTTCAGCCGTTAGTGTTGAATCCCTCATGGTGCGGCTTGAGACTGATTGAATTTGGGAATTGCTTCTCTCCTTCCAGACTCCTGAATTGCATTAGAAAGTCATTTAGCCTTGCGGTGTCTTCATTTTCTCACCTGGAAATGGGAATGGCAATGTCTCCTCTGCCTGGTTTGAGTTGCAGTGGAAGGCAGATGTGGTAATGAGTGTCAGATCTTTGAGAAGTCAAGGTATTCCACAGTACAGACAGCTGAGGTGAGGTGGCTGTCTGTTCTAATTTCAGATCTCCTGCTGTGAGAAAATACTCTGACAGAAAAAGCAACTTAAGGGAGACAGGGGTTCATTTCAGCTTGCAAAGCATCATGGGGAAGTCAAGTCAGGACTTCAAACAACAGTCAGTCACATCTCTTCCAGTTCTAGTTCTCCACTGGAAACCCTTGCCTAGGGGATGATGCTGCCCACAGAGGGCTAGGTCCTCCCATCTCAGTTAATGAATTGATTCCCCCAATGACATACCTACAGGCTAACCCAATGCAGACAGTGCTTTGCTGAGACTCTCTGCCCAGGTGATTCTAGGCTGTGTCAAGTTGACAATTAAAAACTAGCCTCACAGGTCTATCTATACCAGTAGGCAGCTGTGTCTGCTGAGAACTTTCAGAAGCCACATAAAGTCTTACAAAATAGCCTCCCAGGTAAATTTGTATGCATCTTATTTGCATAGCTATTCTTTCTTCAGGATATTTACAAGTCAAAATCTCACCAGTATTCTTGGTCATTACATGAATCGACTATGTCTATGCTGAGGTGTATTAGAATCCTACTGTCACAAAGGAAAGAAACCCAATCTGAATTATCTGCCATGCACAAAGAGGAAAATTCCTGGCTTGCATGAGAAACCCACGAGAATATCCTACTTAAAGGTAGCCGTAGAAATAACCAGAACTTTGGGGTTGGGGAAAACAGTTGTCGGTAAGTACTTAGGTGAGTTAGAATTCCTGGCACGACACATATCTGTAGCCCCAGAGCTGGGGTATTGTGCAAGTGGGGACAGACAAGTGGATCCCCAGAACTTGCTGGCCAGCCAGTTCAGTGGAATCTGTGAGTTCTAAGTTCAGCAGATGCTGTCTCAAAAAAACAAAAAACAAAAAAAAAAAAAACAAAAAAACAATGTGTTGGAAAGCACCTGAGCAAGACACCTGCTGTGGACTTCCCTTCAAACTCACATGTGTGCATGTGTGTACTTGCATGACGATATACACCTCACATGCACAATAAAGAGGACAGGGGGCGGGTGGTGGGGTGATGGGGGGTGGGGAGACCAGAACTCTAGACTTAAATACTGTTGTGGAAAAAAAAAATCTCATGTATGAGAACCAGTTGCCCAAAGTGGAAGATGCTGAGAGACGCCAGGAAGAAGCGAGTCAACCCAGTGCACTCTGTTCGGAGCAGCGTTTGGGCAAGCAGCAAGACGGGGGAGTTTTCCTGCACGCTGTAGGGTCTTTGTATGCTAATCTAGACAAAAGTAGGCTGCTGCCAACAGGAATTTCCCTGGTGTTAGGATTCCAAGCTCCACCCCACAGTTAACCCGGCAACAGCCAGGTAGCCTGGCCCACTATAAAAGGGGCTGCTTGCCCCCTCCTCTCTTACTCCTGTTTCCGGATTGCTTCTCTCTCTTCCCCTCCCCTTCCCCCTTTTCTCCACGTAGTCATGGCCGGCCTCTACTTCTCTACTCTCTCTCTCTTGCCCCCTCTCATTTTTCCACCGTCGCCTTGCCCTTTTCTCTCTCAATAAACCTCATGTGGAACTGTTTGGTCTGGTGTGGTCTTTCTGGAGCCGCGCGATCGTCACAACACTTGGACGTTTTCAGAAGCAACTGACCTGGCCCACCCAAGGTCAGAGCACCAGTGGCCAGCACAGGATGCTTGACTGGCTCTCTTCCTGAATGCGTTTATCCTATATGGTTTGGGATGTATGTTAATGTCATCTGCCTTGGGTTCTATCCAAGATGGCCGCCGCCGCCATGTAGTACTGGATTCCCATGAGTGTCAGAGAGATTTTAGGCATCTGTTCCCAAGGTTGTTCCTTAGGTAGAAGCATGTGTGCTGGACAAGTGTGTGTGTGTGTGTGTGTGTGATCCTTATGCCCTTGAAGCCAGAGAAGAAAGAGAATCCCTTTGCCTGACTCACCTGCTCAGGTTGGTTAAGATGCCTAGGAAAGTGCTATTTGTCAGTGTGAACTGCTATGGTACAATGTCTTAAACTGGGCCACCTTGATGGCTCAGTGGATAAGGGCACTTGCCATGAACCCTGACCACTTGAGTTTGATCTCAAGACCCACATAGCACCACCTCAAGCCCCTAACACAGGATTTCTTTATATAACTACCCTGAAATTCACTCTGTAGGCCAGGCTGGCTTCAAACTCACCGAGATCCACCTGCCTCTGTCTCCCTAGTCCTGGGATTAAAGGTGTGTGCCACCCCTGCCCAGTGAGACCCACATGGTTGGAAGAGAAAACTGCCTTCTACACATTGTCTTGGCATGGGTGTGAGCGCGTGCATGCGCATGTGTCTGCACTTGGCGTGCACACATACAGGATAAGTTTAAAGGCCAAATACCCTAGACTGTAATCAATAAACAATTAAATGTATTAATCTGGGTTCCAAACGCTTGGAAGTCAAAGGTCAAGGTGCCCAAAGGTTTGATGAGGGCGTGTCACTCATGAATGATGTCATCTGTGTTTTCATAGAGCATCAGGCAGAGGAAACCCGGAGGATCTCTTCTGTTAGGACACAAGCCTATTCAGAAGGGCTCCGTCTTCAGGATATAACTGCCTCTCGCTGACCCCATCTCCCAATACCATCCGTTTGATGAACTTGGACCAGCTGCTGCGGTCCAGGGAACGCTGTGTAGACTGGATAGGCCAACGCCTACTGAGTAGTTACACCACTTACTTGTGCCTAAGCTCTCTTATGCACACAGCTGCTTCAGAGATTGCAGGGAGCTGGCAGTCACCGAATCTGTGTCTATCACTTGAGGAAAATATAGCCTTATACCCTGTCAAACCCTTACTCCTAATGAATCTATTACACTTTCAGGGCTATAAATAATAGATCCGTTCTCTTCCTTCCAATGCAAATATTTTGAATATTTTAATGATTGCTTTCCAAAGCCTACTTTTGAAATCCCCCCCTCCCCCCCCAAGGTTTGTGCCAACGTATACTCCCACAAACAGATGGCGGTGGGCACTCCTGAAACATAAGCTGTCATTGGTCTATGCCGGTGGCTCTCAGAGGGGGGTATTTCAGTGTCCCTCCTACCCTAGGGGGCTATGGCAATGACTAAGATATCGTTAATCATCACAGGTGAGGTGATTTGGATTTTTCTAGTCACAGCAGGACGGAAACTCTGCCGGGAACCACTCAATATATGGAGCAGGTCCCACAACAAAGGATTACCTGGCCCCAGAAGTCAAGAAACCCTGGCTTGTGCATACCTATTCACTCTGTTTTGTAAACATTCATTTTATATATTTTTAAATTAATTTTTTAATTTGATATATTCTTTATTTACATTTCAAGTGATTTTTCCTTTCCTGGATCCCCCCCTCCCCGAAAGTCCCATAAGCCCTCTTCCCTCCCCCTGTTCCCTAATCCACCCCTTCCCACTTCCCTGTCCTGGTATTCCTCTACACTGTTGCACTGAGCCTTTCCAGGACCAGGGGCCACTCCTTCCATCCTCTTGGACATCATTTGATATGTGAATTGTGTCTTGGATATTCCAAGCTTCTAGGCTAATATCCGTTTATCAGTGAGTGCATACCATAAGTGTTCTTTTGAGACTGGTAACCTCACTTAGGATGATGTTCTCCAGTTCCATCCATTTGTCTAAGAATTTTGTGAATTCATTGTTTCTAATGGCTGAATAGCACTCCATTGTGCATATATACCACATTTTCTGTATCCATTCCTCCATTGAGGGACATCTGGGTTCTTTCCAGCTTCTGGCTATTAGAAATAGGGCTGCTATGAACATAGTGGAGCATGTATCCTTATTACATGCTGGGGAATCCTCTGGGTATATGCCCAGGAATGGTATAGCGGGGTCCTCTGAAAGTATCATTCTTAGTTTTCTGAGGAACTGCCAGACTGATTTCCAGAGTGGTAGTACCAGCATGCAACCCTACCGGCAGTGGAGGAGTGTTCCTCTTAACTAATTTTTTTTACACTCCATTTTTTATTTTATTCCCCACCCCACCTCTATCTACCCTCTGACTGTTCCACATCCCATACCTCCTCCCCAACCTCCTGTCTCCATGTGAATGTCCCTACCCCCCACCCCACCTGACCTCTAAACTCCCTGAGGCTTCCAGTCTCTTGAGGATTAGGTGCATCATCTCTGAATGAACACAGACCCAGCAGCCCTCTGCTGTATGTGTGTTGGGGGCCTCATATCAGCTGGTGTATGCTACCTGTTCGGTGGCTCAGTGTTTGGGAGATCTCAGGAGTCCAGGTTAATTGAGACTGCTGGTCTTCCTACAGGATCACCCTTCTCCTCAGTTTCTTTCAGCCCTCTCTAATTCAACAACAGGGGTCAGCTGCCTCTGTCTATTGTTTGGGTGCAAATATCTGCATCTGACTCTTTCAGCTGCTTGATGGGTTTATTTTATATTTTTAAGTGTGTGTGTGTGTGTGTATGTGTGTGTGTGTGTGTGTGGTGTTAACATGTGCATGTGTAGGTTCAGATACATGCAGATTCCTGATGAGGGCATTGTTTTGCAAGGAGCTAAAGTTATAGGTCACACTGGGAGCCACCCAATGTGACTTCTGGGAATCACACTCAGGTTCTTTGCAAAAGCAGTGTACATTCTTCCCCACTGAGCCATCTCTCCAGCTTATATAAGTCACATTGAAGGACTATAAATTAGCCTCTGCAAGAAGAGACAGAAAGACCTGGGCAGCCCACTCTGTGGTTGGTCCTGAGGGCTCAAGGGCACGTGGGGTCCTTTTTCCCCCAGTTGGGAGGATGACTGAGTGCAGCAGATGGAAATGTCCAAGGTGGCCAGGAGAATGGCTTCCAAAACTCTTGGCCAACCCTGGTAGACACAGCGTTAGAGACAGTGGTCACTGTACTTCAGCAGCAAGGATACAGCTCTGACAGGAGGCTCACCAAGGTTGACTTTGTTTCTATTCTGACTATGTGAAGCAGAAACGTCTAGTTTCTTTGAAAAGTTAATTATGTGTAATGATGCTTTGCTGGGGCACACAGGTAGAAGGATGTCTTGTTAAAGCAGACACAGGAAAGAATGCTTTCCTGAAGCAGACACAGGTGAAGCGATGTTTGCATACAGCAGACACGTGAAAGGACCGCTGATGAAGGAGTGGAACTATGACCTCACAGACAGCAGGAGACGAGCACCGAGCATTGGCTTGGCTTGCTCTGCCTCGATATTCTTCGCTAACCACACGCATGTATTGGTTCACCTTACATAGCGTTGTTGAGCTCAACTTGTGGTAACACCGACAACATTGAGGGAAACTCTCCCAGCAACTGTTTGTGAGATTCCTGCAGCAGCTTGTCTTCTCAGTGGCTTTGTGCCAGTTGGCAAACCTGGTGGTTTCCTCAGGATTGAGCTGAAGCTGCTGGTTCGTGTGTGGCGTCTGCCTAAGAGGACTGGACTGGGGCTACTGATTCACATCTTGTCTTTGCTACAGGACTGAACTGCCAACAAAGATCAAGCTCACCCCCAAAGAGCTATTTCTAAACAGGTCCACTTCTCCCATAGGCTAATAACTTTTCTCTTCTATTACTTCTAGTGGGTGGTGGGCTACAGAAGAAATTGAATCCTTATTAAAGTAGATTGGAAAAATTGATGCCTACAACCATGTCAGGGTTCCCAAAGGAACAGAACTGATGGGGTGAATATATACATCAAAATGGGTTTTCTAGTTTGACCCAAAGGATGTGGTTCAAGCAGTGCCACAGTGGCTGTCTCCTGGCAGAAGAGATGCTACAGCAATAGCATAGATGAACTTGCCATCAAGAGTAAGGACAAGCAGGCAAAAAAGCAAAGCTTCCTCCTCCTCCTCTTCCTTCTCATTCTCCTCCTCCTCCTCCTCCTCCTCCTCCTCTTCCTCCCTCTTCCTTCTCATTCTCCTCCTCCTCCTCCTCCTTCTCTCCTTCCATGAGGAGTGCCAACAGAAGGTGCACATTTAGGGTGAGTCTTCCTGCTTTGAATAATCTGGTCATGAAAATGCCTCACAAAAGTGTCCAGCAGATTGGGTTTGTATCAATTCCAGATGGAGTTCAGCCAGCCACAAAGATTAGCCATCATGGACACTTGAAGAATAATGGTCACTTAATATAAGAAAATTTAATGCCTGGCAGAATAGAAGGAAAGTCATCATTAACTAGGTCTGTGTCTTAGTTTGGGTTTCTGTTTCTGTGATGAAACACCATGACCAAAGCAACTTGGGGAGGAAAGAGTTTATTCAACTCATTCTTCCATGTTACTGTTAAAGGAAATCAGGACAGGGACTCAAGCAAGGCAGGAACCTGGAGGCAGGAGCTGATGCAGAGGCCATGGAAGGATGCTGCTTACTGGCTTGCTTCCCCTGGCTTGCTCAGTTTGCTTTCTTATAGAACCCAGGACCACCAGACCAGGGATGGCCCTACCCATCAATCGCCCTACAGGTGAAAACAGAGAAATTTTTTGAGTTGCAGTTTCCTTTTCTCAGATGACTGTATCCTGTAGCCAGCACAGTCCAGATTTACAATTTATCTTTTAGCTTCCTGACTTAGTGTATTTCCCCATACTTTTACTGGTAACCAGAACAAGTCGCCTTTCTCCTTGCTGTGACAAAATACCTATCCTGATTGGTGTCTCTGTCTCTGTGAGAAAATACTCCATGATCAAGGCCGACTTATAGAAGACTTTATTTTTCTTTATGGTCCCAGAGGAACAGAGTCTGTCATGTTGTGGCTGGGCATGGGGTAAGAGGTAGGCAGGTGGTTGTGGGTGATAGGTGTCCGGAACCATCGTAGGACAAGCTAATAACTAGCAGGTGACTATAATCCATGTCAGATTTGCTCCTATAGGCAAGGCCCAGAAAAAATATTTTTAGAAAAGATTCCTGTTATTAATATGCTTTTCCTGTTATTATTAAACATACATGCACTGGAAAGATGGCTCAGCAGTTAAGAGCACTGAATGCTCTTCCAAAGGTCCTGAGTTCAAATCCCAGCAACCACATGGTGGCTAATGACCATCTGTAATGGGATCTGATACCCTCTTCTGGTTTGTCTGAGGACAGCTACAGTGTACTTATATAAAATAAATAAATCTTTAAAAAAGTAAACATATGGGCTGGAGAGATGGCTCACCAGTTAAGATCACTGACTAGTCTTCCAGAGGTACTGAGTTCAAATCCCAGCAACCACATGGTGGTTCACAACCATCTGTAATGAACTCTGACTCCACTTTCTGGTGTGTCTGAAAACAATGATAGTGTACTCACATATATAAAATAAATAAATCTAAAAATAAATCTAAAAAAAAACAAAAAAGTAAACATATATAAAAATCACTAGGTATTAGCCCACCCTTTTGAACAGATCTCTGCAAAAGTGTGAAAATGTACTGTTTTGTAGTAATGCTATATAGACAAACAGATGACTTCTCCATTTTAATAATGATCCTATAAGAATTCCTAAAATTATATCAGTGTTTATTAAACTCTTTTATAGTGGGACTGCTTTTGGGTCCTTTTATGATAGTGAAAACTGCAATGAGAACTCTGCCAATCTCCCAAGTGTCACCAGCTAATTGCCCTTCGATAGTAATCAGACTTTCTCCTACTCAGAGCACATTCCAAAATATTGTAAAACCATTAACCAAAGGTCATAAAAAGAGAACTAATGATTTATTATAGGTGCTAGGGCAGAAGATAATGTATTGACTGGATTTTTCTATACAAAATGTCACTAATAATTTAGTTATGATTTAACTCTCCATGAACCTATAGAGCTGTGACAGGTGATGGATATTTAGCCATGCTACTCCTAAAGGATATGCATGCAAACATTCTCAGTTGCAAACTTATTCGATTTATGATTTGAATTTATGTGTAAATTTGCGATGAACTTTTTACCATGTGATCAGGTGTTCTGAAAGATGTTTAAGTTCTGAGGACAAGGAAAAGAGGCAGTACTGAGCTGAGAACTTTTTGGACAGAATACTTTTTAGACAAAGAGATGACCATTCCTTCTGCTTTCTCCCCTTTTCTTAGAGAGCTTTCATAGGTAACTTTTTACAACTTAGAAATAAATGCTAAATTCGGTTTTCAAGGTGTCCCTTTTTCTTCCTGTGACCTCAACTAGAAGGCTTAAAGTAAGCACGGAGTGATTCCTGCAAAGAGAGAACAAGGCTTACATTACTCATTCCCCCCAATTGCCCCCTAACCCCCCCAACCCCCCAACCCCCTCCACCACCCGCCCCCCTGCTGTTAGGCTGTAGGCGTTATTCACCCAAGCCAGTGGCTTTTAATCCTCAGAAAGAGCAAGAAAGTTTTTAGGACATTTTAGAAATTATCATTCAGTGAAATTAGCATTCAGTATAGTTAGAAAGCTAGAACATCTGGAGACCATCAGTAGCCATGCCAGAGTCCTACTCTGTGTCCCGTTTCAACCGACTCCAGGCTGGGAGGCTCTTGTCAGAAAGAGAAACAGAGAGTTGGTTATATTTCATTTCTTTCTTTCTCTTTTTTTCTCTTCTCTTCTCTTCTCTTCTCTTCTCTTCTCTTCTCTTCTTCCTTCCTTCCTCCTCCTCCTCTTCCCCCTCCTCCTCCTTCTCCCCCTCCCTCTTTTAAGATAGGGTTCCTTTATGTAACCCTAGCTGTCCCAGAGCTCACTATGTTGGTCAAGCTGACCTTGAACTCACAGAAACTCTCCTGCCTTTGCATCATCTCCAAGTGCTTGGGGTAAGGGCATCGGCACCACACCTGGATGATCACATTATCACACTCACTCAGAAAGCAAAGGGAGAGGCAGAGACAGGTGAGAGACAGAGAGAGAACAGGTAAAGTGTGCCCCCCACCAGTGACATACCTCCACCTGCAAGGCTCTGCCTCTTAAAGGTCCCGAAACCCTTCCCCCAACAGTACCACCAACAAGGGATTAAGTGTTCAAATACACAAGCTGTGATGGACATCTCTTATTCACATGACCATAGTATGGGATAAGAACAAAGAAGGAAAGATTGCACTGGAGAGATGTAATCTATTTTTGGTTAAGAGTGCTTACTGCTCTTGCAGAGGACCAGAGTTCAATTCCCAGCACCCATGTCAGGTGGCTCACCACCTCTGTGACTTCAACTCTGGGAGATCTGATGCCTCTGTTATGGGCAAGAGACTTCATACATTGTGCAGATCTATACACGGATGCACACATACATGTGCATAATTTGCAAAATGTTTTTTATTTGTTTTGGGTTTTGTTTTTCAAGACAGGGTTTCTTTGACAGCCCTGGCTGTCCTAGATCTCACTCTGTAGACCAGGCTGGCCTTGAACTCAGAAATCCACCTACCTCTGCCTCCCAAGTACTGGGATTAAAGGCATGAGCCACCACTGTCACAAAATATTTCCTAAAGGATTTATTTTGGTTCATGGTTTGAAGGAATAAATTCCGTGAGAAAGAATGGCAGAGGGAATTAGGAATTGGAGATGGCATTAGACGCTCTTTCTGTCTGTCTGTCTGTCTGTCTGCTTCACTTTCTCTCTCTGCCTCATAGTCCCTTCCATTACACACAAATTTCTTCCCTTTCCCCTTTTAGCATAGTATGAAATACCTTCATAGACAGACCCAGGGTGTGTCTCATAAATGATTCTGTTGGGGGTCAGTATGGTGCTGCTACAAATATGGATGTTAAATGTCAGCCACCAAGATCTAGTTGCAGTCTAGACACGCACATTCTCATGTACACCAAATGATGTTGTGTAAACTTTGCTCGCCTATGTTCTTTGACTGGTTAAGTAAAAGCGCCTGATGACCAATTACTGTGGAAAATAGAGGAACATGGGGCTTTGGTGACTGCGCTGGGGTTGCATGAGTCGACAGAGAGAGAGAGAGTGACACACAGAGGTACAGAAAGAGAGAGAGACAGAGAGACACAGAGAGAGACAGAAAGAGAGAGACAGAGAGACACACAGAGACAGACAGACATGGGAGGGGGAGAGAATGGGAGAGGAGAAGGAAAATGGAGAGAACAGAGCTCCATTAGACAGGACGGACCAGGAGCACAGGGCAGAGAAAAATGCACCCTGAGGACAGACTGTTGGAACAGAAATAACTCAGGCAAGACTCAAACAACAAGTACTTGGGGAGCACAACTGGGAAACAGCCAGTCTAGTGAGGAAAAATAGCTTAGGGGTAATTGCACAGTAATTGTGGTAAAGCTAATTAAATAAGTTGATAGGAATCTGACTCAATGATTGGGTCATAATAAGAATAAAGTTATTAAATATCAAACAACAACATGATTTTGAGTCCAGATGAATCTAAATCAAGATGATAAGGAAGAGGAACTATCACCGGGGCCAAACGTTTCTGTTTGGTCTTCCAGACCGGGCCTCACACTGTGGCTTATGCCAACCAGGGACTGTAGCCCAGGATGGCCTTGAACTCATAGCACTTCTCCTGCCTCAGCCTCTGGAGAGCTGGGATTACAGATGTGAACCACCACACCTGGCTTCAAATGCTTCTTTTCAAACTCGGTATAGTGACTGGATAAAAAGTAGAGATCAGGGCTGAAGAGGTGGCTCTGAGGTCAAGGCACTTCCTGTTCTTCCAACAGACACGAGTTCTGCTCCTAGTAACCATGTCAGGTGGTTCACAACCACCTGTAACTCCAGATCCAGGTAGTCCGGTGCTCTCTTCTGGTCATAGAGATAACACCCCCCCCCAACACACACAATATCTATCTCTATATACATCTCTCTCTCTCTCTCTCTCTCTCTCTCTATATATATATATATATATATATATATATATATATATATATATGTGTGTGTGTGTGTGTGTGTGTGTGTGTGTGTGTATGTGTATATGTATATATATGCCAGGAATGTCACAGGAAATCTCAAATTATAATTCCTGTTCTTGCTCTAGATATGACTTTGAGCAAATCCTTGTCTTCGAGATATAGATAATGGCACAGTGTAATTACTGCATGAAGAGCTTGGAGGGCTGGGCTATAGCTCACTGGTAGAACACTTGTGTAGCAGTCACACATCCCTAGGTACCATTCCCAGCCCTGTGGAGCCTGGAGCATTAGAACCTCTTCATAAATATTAGACATTTTGTTTCAACTTCTATCCCACTTTATGGAAAGCCTGGTGCTCCGCTTAGCCATATGTCAACTTGACACAAGTGTAGGGTTTGAATGAAAATGGCCCCCATAGGCTCACAGGAAGTGACACTGTTGGGAGGTGTGGCCTTGTAGGAGTGGGTGTGGCCTCGTTGGAGGAAGTATGTCACTGAGGGTGGGCTTTGAGGTTTCAGATACTCAAGTCAGGTTCAGTGTCAGTCTCTTCCTGCTGCTTTCAGATCCAGATGTAGAACTCTCAGCTCCTTCTCCAGCACCATGTCTGTCTGCATGTCCCCATGCTTCCCACCACCATGACAATGGACTAAACCCCTGAACTGTAGGCCAGCCTCAATTAAATGTTTTCCTAAACTCTGTGGTGGTGGCAGCACAATCCTTTAATCCCAGCACTCAGGAGGCAGAGGCAGGTGAATCTCTGAGTTGGAGACCAGCCTGGTCTACAGAGTGAGTTCCAGGACAGCCAGGGCTACACAGAGAAACCCTGTCTTGAAAAACAAAAACAGAACAAAATTATAAGAGTTGCCATGGTCCTAATGTCTTCTTATAGCAACAATCGCCGTAACTAAAATAACAAGCTAGAGTCATCAGAGAGGAAGGAGCCTCAATGAGAAAATGCCTCTCTAAGATCCAGCTGTAAGGCATTTTTTTAATTAGTGATTGATAGGGAAGTCCCCGCCCATTGTGGGCGGGGCTATCCCTGGGCTGATGGTCTTTGGTTCTGTAAGAAAGTAAGCTGAACTAGCCATGGGGAGCAAGCCAGTAAGCAGCACTCCTCCAGGGCCTCTCTGCATCAGCTCCTGCCTCAAGCAGGGGTTCCCGTCCTGCTTGAGTTCCTGCCCTGACTTCCTTCTTCCAAGAATGAACAGCCATGTGGAAGTGTAAGCCAAATAGACTCTTTCCTTCCCAGCTTGCTTTGGTTATGGTGTTTACCGCAGTAATAGTAATCCTAACTAAGACCTCTGGTCCTTGGCAAATCCAGCAATCCTCCTGTCTCAGTATTCCCTACTCCCACTTCCCCTGCCCCCAATGTTAAAGTCAGAGGTTTGTGCACAGCCAGGTCTAGCTTTTTCTGTGGCTTCTGGGATTTGAACTCATCCCGACAGGTTTTCACAGGAAACCCCCTTGCCATCTCAGAATCTGTTTTTAAACAGAACCACGTGTGACATGTGTGCACAGTGAGAAGCACACACTGTGTACAGAACATTACCTTGCAAGGAGGAGTTTGTGACTCTGGATCCTCTTGTCCTATCAAACTCCAAACGAAGAACTTAGTTGATCTTCTTCTTCTTCTTTTCCTCCTCCTCCTCCTCCTCCTCCTCCTCCTCCTCCTCCTCCTCCTCCTCCTCCTCCTCCTCCTTCTCCTCCTTCTTTTCCTCCCCTCCTCCCCCTCCTTCTTTCTTCCTTCTCTCGGTCCATTTGTTTTTTAAAAAGATTTTTATTCTCTATGCATGTTTGTTTGTGCCTGAGTGTGTGTGTGCGTACCATGTGAGTGCAGGAACCTCTGACAGCCAGAAGAGGGCAGCAGACTGTGTGGAAATGGAGCTACAGGTGGTTTGTGAGCCATTGTATGGGGACCTGGAATTGAACCTCGGTCCTCTACAAGAACACCATGTGCTCTGAACGCCACAACTTTCTCTTTAGACCCTTATTTCTTTTGCTAAATCAAAATGTACCCTTTATTTGCTTTATTTGTGGTGTGTGCGCGCACATGCACATGTACACTTGAGCCCGCATACATGTGGTGTTCATGTCACTGGGCACATGTGGAGGCCAGAGAACAGCTTGGAGATAGTCAGTTCTTTCCTTCCCTCCTTATGGATTCCTGGGGTTAAACTCAGGCACTCAGGCTTGGTGGCAAGCCCCCTTATACACTGAGCCGTCTTGCTGGGCTCCTCTCCTCTCTTCTATTTTCTCTTTTCTCCCTTTTCCTTTCCTTTTTCTTGTCTGTGAATCCCATGTCAGGGTCTACCTGCCGAGGGCTGGAGAATATAATGTTTTCTTCCCGTCTTCTTCACTAAGGGAAACAAGTCAGTAATATCCGTTGTTATAGTTTGAGAGCTGACATTTAGCTCTGATCACCTGCGAGATTGTTGTAAGTTGACCCTCAGTTTCCTTATCTGTAAAGTGGGAATAAATTCCCCTGGTGAGTGTCAACCTTGGTAGGTTGATATGAGGATGAGTTTGAAACATTATATATGAATATGTTCCCTCACTGAAAAAAAAAGAACATTAAAATCTAAAATGTAATTATTTACTTGCTGCATACCACAGGAGGTTGAACACTGAAGATGTCACAAAATTAGGTCTGCAGAGCATGGTCCTGTGGGAATGGCTTTAGTTATGGCCACCAGATGGCAGCAAAGAGCAGGTTTCCCTATGAGGCCTCAGCCTAATGGGATCCAAAGGCAGAATACAATGGTTGGTGACTCTCCCTGGTTTATATCACGTTTGCCATCCCTCCCGTGCTCCTCTCCGCCTCCCCAACATTTCCCTGGCCCAAGACCAGTTAGATATTCTTCTTCTACCAATTCTTTCCATGGGAATGATTTTTAAACACATGCTCATGGGCAAATTAGAATGAATGGCAATCCTTGTGTTTACAGCTGTAGCTAATGTGAACCATCAATGAAAATTGAACCTGGGGGGATTTATGAAATACATATTTATGAGGCAACAGGGAAATATGAAAACATTTAAACAGATTATTTAAGATGCAGGTCTCTCTCCCCAGCGGATGTATCTGGGATCTATCCCTTACCCATTCAATAAATATTTATTCCTGGCTTGGGAATAAAGATACATTTTTTTTTATAGATAGAGTCTATTATGTAGCTCTGACTGTCCTAGAACTTACTATGTAGACCAGGCTAGCCTCAAAATCCTAGAGACCTCTGCCTCCTGAGTGCTGGGATTAAAGGAATATACCACAACATTCTTTCTCCTCTTCTCTCTCTCCTTCCCTCTCTTTCTCCCTCCATCCCTCTCTCTCTCCTCCTCCCTCTCTCCCCCTCCCTCTCTCCCCCTCCCTCCCTCCCTCCCTCCCTCTCTCTCTCCCTCTCTCTCTCTTTCTTTCTTTCTTTTGGTTTTTCGAGACAGGGTTTCTCTGTATAGCCCTGACTGTCCTGGAACTCACTCTGTAGACCAGACTAGCCTCGAATTCAGAAATCCGCCTGCCTCTGCCTCCCAAAGTGCTGGGATTAAAGGTGTGCACTACCACTGCCTGGCTATTTTTTTAATATTAGTTTTTGATATTAGCTAAGACATTAGGGGAACCATGGTGGTGTGTTATGGGGTGACAATATTTAGAGGGGTCAGGGCAAGTCTCGCTGGCAACGTGTTCCTTGTGGTGAGATGCAAGAGTTAGTTACCCAAAGGAGCACACAGAGTCCTCCAGTCTGAAGGAACAGGGCCCTTGATGGTCCAATGAAGTCCGTGGAATTTTTTATCAGTTTGATAGAGAAAATAAATAATGGAAGACCAAATCAGGACTCAGGGACACTTAGCTGTCTCCACACCATCTGCACATATTTTGAAGGCTCCTCAGAGGAGGCATCATCCATTTCTTTCTTTCTTTCTTTCTTTCTTTCTTTCTTTCTTTCTTTCTTTCTTTTTTTTTTTTTTTTTTTTTTTTTTTGGTTTTTTGACAAGGTTTCTCTGTGTAGCCCTGGCTGTCCTGGAACTCACTCTGTAAACCAGGCTGGCCTGGAACTCAGAAATCCACCTGCCTCTGCCTCCCAAGTCCTGGGATTACAGGCGTGTGCCACCATGCCTAGCTATCCATTTCTTCCAAGAGTGCTGAGTGGGTTTCACAGAGTCCGGGTGATGATGTTGTGACCGCCGCCCCTGGATCACACAGGGTTCAGTCATTATCCCAAGAGGCTGTGCGTGGGACAATGGTTCCTTTTCCACAGACTCTACCTTAGCAGGTCAGGATGGCTCTTATGAAGCACGTTTGTTTTAACCATGCATTCCTTGGCTCTGTTCCTATTCCCGTCCCCTGTGTTCGTGACACTGAGTGCTCTGAACCTGGAGCCATTGTGGTGGTTTGAATTAAAATGGCTTCCATAGCCCCATAGAGAGTGGCACTATTAGGAGGTGTGATCTTGTTGGAGGAAGTGTGTCACTGGGGGTGGGCTTTGTGGTTTCAGATGTTCAAGCCAGGCCCCGTGTCTCTCTCTGTCTGTGGCCTGGGGATCCAGATGCAGAACTCTCAGTTACCTCTCTAGTACCATGTCTGCCTGCGTCCTGCCATGTTTCCTGCCATGATGATAATGGACTAGACCTTTAAACTGTGAGCCAGTTCCAATGAAATGTTCTCTTTTATGAGAGTTGCCTTGGTCATGGCGTCTCTCCCCAGCAACAGAACACTGGCTAAGACAGCCGAAGACCAGAGGCACTGTGGGTAGAGTTTAGGAATCCACAAATTTGGGTAGAGGAAGAGAAACTCATTTCTTTGCACCAATTTTTAGCTAAAACTCCAGGTTTCTTGATCTCTTATGAATGTAGACCACGGATCACAGGGTATTCTCAAGGCCTGTGTCTTTGCCACCAAAAGTCACAGATGTTTGCGTGTGGCATGGCTAGCTGGTACTGATTTCTCAGAATTCAGTCATCAGCACTCAGAAATGATGTTGGTTTTTAGGTTAAGGCATATACATATACATACATATATATACATTTATATATAATATAATATGCAATATATTATATATTATATATAATATTATATTATATATATATATATAAATGTATGTACATATATACATGTATGTATATACTAAGGACAAGTGTATTACTACATCCAAATTTGGTTTTGTAAAGATTCTGGATTTTAACATAATTGCCTATTTGTAACCTTGTTTTAATTCAGACATTATAGAAGAATCTTAATCCAGCAACATGGCTACTCTGGTAAGGAATCACATCTAAAGACCTTGTAGGTCTGAGTTGATCCTGTTGGAATAACACACCTCTATTCCCACCGGCTGGAATATAGACACACCCTTAGAGTACACCTTTAATCCCAAACAGTGTAGGTAAAATTAGTTTTCAGAGGGAAGCAGCCATGTTTGAAAGTGACCTCTAAGAGGAAGGCCATTCTGTTCAGTTGATGCAGGCTCTGCAGTTCAGTTTGTACCAATCGGAGGCAGTTTTTCCAAGCAGAGCAATACAGTGAGAGGCAGAGAGAAGCCAGTTTGAATCTGTCAGTTTGGAAAGGGGTTGGGGCCAGGACAGCTATGTTGAAACAGCAGACCAGAGTTCAGAAAGAGCTAGGAAGGGTGAGCTTGTCCAGCAGTAAAAGCCTCCAAGACTACAACTACATTTGGTGAATAAAGGTTACTTTTACAAGGCATTTAAAACCATTGTTCAGAGGACAGTTTTTCAGCTTCACAAGGTACCAAAGGAACACCATGCTTGGGAAAGGTGAAAAAACTGTTCCAGATAGCAACTGTCATCTCAAGGTAGACTCAGCCTCATGGCTTTATGCACCTGGGGCACCTGTTGTCTTTGTGGATCCTCTTCCATATGTGACATCTACAATTGTGTCCTTCAATTGGGTTTGCATACAAAGGGGAATGCCAGCCAGGTGTGGTGGCACACACCTTTAATCCCGCCACTGGGGACAAAGAGGGAGGCAGACCTCCATGAGTTTGAGGCTAGCCTGGTCTACATAGTGAGACTTTGTCTATGTCTCACTTAGAAAGAAAGAAAAGTAAAAAGAAGGCAAATGCCATCCAGACTGGATCTACTTTGTTTCATTTGTTTGTTTTCTTCTGCTCTCTAAAGCAATTAAAACATTTTTGTTGTCTCCCTGCATCTGTTCTGCCGAATGGCGAACTTGGCCCTGCGTGAACTTCTTCATTTCCAATTCTTCAATGATATATCCCAGTGATGCTTGTGTCTCCATTCTCTGTCTGTCTGTCATTCTGTCTGTCTGTCTGATATATATATGTTTGTGTGTGTGTGTGTGTGTGTGTGTGTGTGTGTGTGTGACAGAAACCCTTGTGCAGGCTAAGTAAATGTTCTATCACTTGGCTATACCTCTACACCTTTGTTCTTTGAGATGAGCTCTGGTTATGTAGCCCAGGCTGGACCTGAACTTACTGTCTAACACAAGCTAGATCCTTCTGTCTCAGAATCCTGAGAAGTTGGGATTATAAGTAAGTATCACCATATCCAACCCTATCATCTGTCTTGAATGGCAACCTGACCACTCGGTCACTCTCAAAACATTCCTGATGACTGTCGCCAAGGCATCCTAAATCCATCCAATAGAGCAAGCTGTGTAACATATCTGGAGTAGAGATGGACCCAAAGGCCATGTGTGGCGCCTGCATGCCTCTCCCTCACTTTCCACATGCCAGCAAACAAGTTCCGCTAATTCCACTGCCAATGTTGCTTGCATGTCCTGTGTAGCTTATCCATTCTCAGTCTCAGTGACTGACTTCAGGCTAAACTCCCTTACCTGGAATTTTCCCATGGCTGCTTCTCATCTTGCCTGTCTCCAGAGTCGTCAACTGGAATCCCAGGTTGATCATATCCCACCGTTCCTTGGACTGATCCCTCCCATTTACATTGACAAAATCTTCAGCTGTGGAGTTTGTTAGAAGTATGGACTTATGGCGTCTAATACGTTTGCTTCTGGGTGGAGACTTGGAATCTGCTTTAAAAGCAAGTGGGTAGATAATGTGTTGTGGCCGGTCCTTTGCGGGGACAGTTCTTGGAGAAACACATAGATGCCAGCTACACACAGTACTGTGTTCAATGTTTTTCCTGGCCTGGCTCCTATGTAAATGCTTTCCTTGCCCCAAACATGTACCAGCCTCTCCACACACTTGTTTTTACCTCTCCACCTTTATTCATGTTCCACATCTCCAATGTCTTTATTTCCCTACCTAATGAAGACCTTACCTACTGGGGTTCAGTTCAAAGGCTACATATTACAAGTCACTCTTTTACCCCCTCCAGATATAAATCATTGTTACCATCTCGGTATCCCTATACCATTGTGTACAGCTTTGGAATAACATTGTTGCACATAGCTTTTTGCTACCCCTCCTAAGCCCCAGGAAAGGGCGGTGCTACCAGCCATCACCCAGCTTCCCTTGAATCCATGGGATAAAAGACACGCACGCGCGCGCGCACACACACACACACACACACAGTTGTTCCTTTTCAACTTACCTTTAGATACAGTTGCTGGGTGCTACTATCTCTCACCTGGAAAAGTGTGCCCTTAATAATATTCTTCTCTCCACTCCTCCCACCTGCCCTAAACTTTAGTTGCTGGGATACAACTAGTCCCTGCTCAACATCCCTGACCACCTGCCCATAGGAGGGTCAACAGGTCCCTGCTCCTCCCAAGACCTCACATGGCTGTTTGGTTCTCTCTCCAAAGCATGGTGACCTCTCTTTTCCTTCAGGGGCCTGGAAGTCCTCCCACCTATTCCTCCGGCCCAGCAATTGGTCCATGGCTTCTTTACTGACAGACCAAGAACCTATCGGGGAACAGGACCTTAGCATCAGTACCACCCCACATAACATTAACATTCTTATTATAATCGGGAAGGTGAATGAGAGAGATACTCAAACTATGTTGACCAGAACCCAAAAGACTGAAATTCTATGATAGTCAAGGTTGACTGTAAACTTGCTTGGATTGAGAAGCACCTTCAAGCTTACTAAAGAACGCCTTCAACACTATTGTTTGTGTGTGCTGAGTTAACAAAATAGCACATATTAAGTTGAGGAGCCACAGAAACCTATTTTATTGATTTGGATTTTTTCTTTTTTTTTTCCTTTTCTTTTTCTGCCCTTCAGCCACCTTCTCAGTATCTTGAATGATGGGGGGTGGCTTCCTGAGGTTGCTTGTGATTTCTGTTCTTTGTTCTTATTTCATTTTGCAAGAACTCCTGTCAGATTACCTCAGGTCTTACCCTAGCGTCCTTACTTAACTTAATCCCTTCCCTCAGGAGTCTTGTTCCAGAGTCACATCAGCGCATAGGATGTCAGAGTATTTGTTGCTGTTATCGTTTTAACAGAGAACACAGTTCATACCAAGATTCACAACTGTCTCATATTTTTGAGCTAAAGATTCTTTTCCTTCTTTGGCATAGAAAGTGTCAAATCTTTTATATTTTAAATTTGTGTTTATTCTACTTCACACACTCATTGTTCTAGAACTCATTTTGGAGCTATCTTGATATTTCCGAATCTCTGCATTTAGTTCTATATGCTGATAGAATCTCTCAATTGATTTCTAGCTCTGTTCTCTATATCTCTTCTGGGCCAATACTTCTTGGTTGATCACTGGTTTCTAGTGGTCAACTCTGAATTTTGTCAAAGGTACAAACCGTTGACAAAATATGGCTTTGTTTGTACAATTTTTACTTAACATTTTTAATGTATTAAATATGTTTTGTTTTAACTCATTGGTTTTGCTTGTTTCATTGACTTTAGTTATATCCTAGATACTCATGTGCAATGTTTTTCAATAAACTTCCTTGTATATTCTTCAATTCAAATAATACTTATGTAGCATCAATATTTCAGTATTCTTCACACTCATTGAATAAAAGTTACATTTTAAATTTAAAAAAAAAAGAACACCTTTGGGATGTTGATAAGTGCATTTTAAGTCTTCCCAAAGGGAAAGTGGGCAGTGCCAATCCACAGGCTGGGGACCTGGATGGAGTTAAAGCACAAAAGGGAGAAAGCCAACAAGCACAGCATGGTGGTGAGCTTTGACAACTTTGTCAACACAACCTAGAATGATCTGGGAAGCGTCTCAGTGAGGAATTGTCCGTGTTGGCTTTGCCTTTGGGCATTTCTGTGGGGGATTGTCTTCATTAGATTAATTGAGAAGGGAAGACCTAGCCCACTGTGGGTGGTATCATTCCCTATTCAGAGGGCCCTTAACTGTGTGTGAGTAGAGAAACAGAGCTGAGAGCGAGCGAGCGAGCAAGCGGGCGTGCTTATCCTCCTTTCTGTCGTGATTGAGAATGGGATATATCTATTTAAAGTTTCTGCCTTGACTTCCCTGCAATGGCGGAGTATAACCTGGAGTCACAAGCTGGGATGAACTCCTTTATCCTCTAAGTTGCTTTTTGTCAAGGTATCTGATCACAGCAGATGGAATCAAGCTAGGACACACAGGTATTCACTCTCTCTGCTTCCCAGCTTTTGCGAAAGCTGTTCTCCCTCCTCAACTTAAGGGGCTGACAACTCTGAAACCATGAGCCAAAATAAATCCTTCTTGCCTTAAAGTGTTTGGATATTTTGTCATAGCAACTAGAGGTCTAACTAACCTAGGGACTTTTACACTTCGCTTGGGAAAAGATTTCCTTCAGGAGGAACAGGGTGGTTGAAGAGTGTGGGTGGAGAGGAATAGCCTGGAAGGGAGCAGCTAGTACTGTCTGCTATGTGTTGATAATCAAGCATGGACATACTAGCTGAAGAACGGCTGTGTGAGACAATGCGTGAACATGTACCCGTGTACATGCTTGAACATGCGGTGTGTGAGTTGTGCGCATGTACATGTGCATATGTGTTTGTGCATGTGTGTGTGTGTATGTGTGAGAGAGAGAGAATGTGTGTATGAGTATGTGTGTGTGTGTGTATCTGTGAGTATGTGTGTGTGTGTGTGTGTGTGTGAGAGAGAGAGAGAGAGAGAGAGAGAGAGAGTATGTGTGTGTGAGAGTGTGTGTGTGTGTCCCTGTCAGGTTGAAAGCACAGGTAAGTGTGATCTGCTTCTCCTTTGAAACCTCTTTCTTGTCGCTAGCATCACCCAGCTTCTCCACAGTTCTTTGGGCCATTTGCAAAACCAGTAGAATCAATTCACTTTCTTTTCACTATCTATTCATCTCCCTTGCTTCTTCTACACCTGTTGTAAAATATGAGTGAGGCATATTTTTAAATTATTTATTTATTTATTATATATAAGTACACTGTAGCTGTCTTCAGACACTCCAGAAGAGGGAGTCAGATCTCATTATGGATGGTTGTGAGCCACCATGTGGTTGCTGGGATTTGAACTCAGGACCTTCAGAAGGGCAGTGGGTGCTCTTAACCGCTGAGCCATCTCTCCAGTTCCCAAAGCCAAATTTTTTTAAAGACCTGAAAAATAATCAAGGAAGTTGGTATCGGACTCCCCTGGACTAATGATTGGAAAGATGCTATGTGGTTAAGAGTGAGTGCAACTTTTCCTGAGGCCTGAGTTCAAATCCTACCACCAACATGGGTAGTTCACTCTGGCTCCAGGGGATCTGATGCCTTCCCCTGGCCACTAGGGGCACCAAGCATGCACACGACACATACCCATACATGCAGGCACTCACATATACACATAAAAGTAAAAACAGAGAAATTTTAAAAGTAATTAAAGAATTTTATTAAAAAAAATTCCCTGGACAGCTAGGTTAAAAATGCAGATTCCAGTTCCTTGTGTTAAGCCTACCAAATTAGATTCTCTGGGTGGGACCCGAGCTTTGCATGTTTACTAAGGCCCCTCAGGTAATTACAATGCACTTATCAGTTCAAGCACATTGCATTAGGTTAGTGCTTCAAGCTTGGTTGCTTATTAAAATTACCTGGAGAGCAAAATAGAGCATCATAAAACATAAGTGTCACACACACACACACACAGACACACACACACAAATAAGTAAAGATGCAAAAAAGGAAGACTTAGAGGGAGGACTTGTCTCTCCTATCACCGGTGTCTAAGCATGTCTTACCCATGACACACATGGGTAACAAATACACCCTCTCCCTCTCCCCCCTTTCCTTTCCCCCTCCTCCCTCTCTCCCTCTCCTTCTTTGTAGTTGCCATTTTTAAAAATTATTTTCGTCCCTTTTAGCCATTGTGCTAAGGGAGAGATGACATCACATCTGAAAGCTGACATTTTTCAAAGTGTATTAAAAGGAAACCCAGTATAGTACATGTCAGATTGATCTTTGTATCTCGTGAGCTGATTGGTTCTAGTAAAAAGACAAAAATCAGACACACAAAAGCTCAGGTGTATCTCTGTGCTAGATAGAGCAGGCTGCTGCTAAATGCTGGCTGTCCAGGTTAGGAAACTAAAATAACAAACCTGGCTACCAGGGGGTCTCAGTGTGTAGCTCCGGGAGATTTCCTGCAAGACTCGGTTCAGCCTCAGCGCTGAAAGTGAAAGCATCTGCAATGTCTGCCCGGCTCCCTGCAATCTTCCTGGTGCAGCCAGTTTCACTTTCGCCATTTTGTCTAAACTTAGCGGTTCTAGATAGTAACATTCTCGAATGAAGTTGAAACAACTATTTAGTTCAGGTCCCAGTCTTATTTCTGATGGTAAGACTTAACTCATTCCCACCTAGCTGACCTATGTTAGCTAAATGGACCGTGAGCGACAAAGCAGTGGCCTGGCGTCCGGCTTCCACCGTGACCGGTTTGAAAGGAAGCAAGGGCAGCAGGTGAAGGCAAGGGTTCATGTCACCCCGAACTTAAATGCCCAGCTGCCTGGAACATGACCAGCTTTTCCTCTTGTGTCATGTGACTCAGCTCTGGAGACTTTACCCTTGCTTATGACATTAGTAAGACCTTGAGCGATTTCCCTTAAATTTCTCTGCTTTATTTTTTCCTCTGTCGTGAACTGGCAGAGAAAGAGGTCTATTATATGACAAGGGGGCCGTGCCGAACAGCCCACAGAGCTCAGGTATCGGAGAGTGGCTCAGAGCCATCTGCAGCACTGATTAGCAGGAGGCTGCTGAATACTAAGTTGCAGACAGCAGCCCGGTGCTGAGCACTCCAGACCATCTCAAGACCTTAATTAGCATCGTGCAGGGCAGAAATGCAAGAGCTGCCTCACTGCAGTCTCCCACTGACAGCAGTCAAAAGAATGAGGATTTCTTCTCTCAACATAAAAAATATAACAAATTCCAGAAACAGAGGGATAGAGATAGATAGATGCATAGATAGATAGATAGATAGATAGATAGATAGATAGATAGAAAGATAGAAAGTAAGAAAGAAAGATGGATGGATGGATGGATAGATGGATGGATAGATAGATGAATGTATGGGTGGGTGGGTGGATGGATGGATATGCAGATTGATGGATGGAAGGATTGATAGGCAGATGGATGGATAAGTAGATGGATGGATGGATGGATGCATGGATGGATGGATGCATGGATGGGTAGATGGGTAAATAGTTGTATGCATACATGGATGAATAAATAGGTGGATAGATGGAGAAAGAAATTACCTATTAACTACAGTCAGCATTTAAGGGTGTTGTTTAATTTTAACCAATTGAAGAATGCTTCAATTACAATTTATCTCTCAATACTGACTGCAAACCAAATCACCTTGGGACGTGACCAAAAAGATGTTCTCTCCAGGCTGATCTGGTTGACATAGATTGTATTAGAATCCAGTAATCATCTTTTTTCTTTTTAAACTCTCCAGGTAATTGTAATATTCCTAAAAACTATCAACCTAACGTAATGGTGCTTGAACTGATAAGTGCCTGGTAATTACTTGGAAACCTTGGTAAATATGCAAGGTCTCCTGTTTCCCGCCCAGAGAGTCTAATTTGGTAGGCTGGTAGTGGGGGATCTGGAATTTGCATTTTAACTCAGCAGTCCAGGGAATTACTTTTTAATCATGTTTTAAATTTTTTAATGTTAATATTTAATTATTTTTTCTCTTTGCTTTTTTTTTTTACGATTTATTTATTTATTTATTTTATGTGAATACATCGCTCTCTTTAGAAGAGGGTATCAGATCCTATTGCAGATGGTTGTGAGCCACCATGTATGTGGTTGTTGGGAATTGAACTCCGGACCTCTGGAAGAGCAGTCAGTGCTCTTAACTCCTCTCCAGCCCCATCAAGGATTTCTTTTTAATGTTTAATTTTTATGTGTATATATGGGTACCTGTGTGTGTGTGTGTGTATGTGTGTGTGTGTGTGTGCAAGCTCACACACTTGCATCATGATGTAACTGGCGTTCTCAGAAGCCAGGAGAAGTGTCAGATTCCCCTGGAACTGGAATTATAGGCAGTTGTGATCTGGGATATAGGTGCTGGGAACTGAACCTGGATCCTCTGCAGCAACAGGAAGTACTCAACTGCTGAGCCATCTCTCTGACCCCTTTTTATTTATTTTTAACCATGCATATGTATGTGCTACATGTGGGTTTATGCATGTGAATGTGGGTGCCTACAGAGGCCAGAAGAGCAAGTTACAGGTGATACTGAGCCATCCGATGTGACTGGGTGGTTGAGACTGGAACTCACAATCTCTGGAAGAGCAGCAAGTGCGCCTAACCACTGAGCCACCTCCGCAGCTTGGGATGCTCCTTTTATAATAATAAAATAATGATAATAGTGTGTCAGAGGCCTTGGGACATACAGCTTTGGGGTTTATTCTGAGGAAATAACTGGAAGTGTATGCAATGCCGTGAACTTGAAAATGGTCACTGTAGCACTGTATCTACCAGTGGTTGAAGTGGAAACGTCTGGTGAAAGGATGTCTTGCTAAAGCAAACAGGTGAAAGACGCTTTCCTGAAGCAGACACAGGTGAAGGATGTTTTGATATTGCATGATGGAGGAGTATAACTATGATCCCGCAGACAGCGGGAGAGGAGCACTGAGCGTTGGTTCAGTTTGCTCTGCCTTGCTATTCTTTGTACACGTGTATTGTCTCACCTTACATAGCATTGTTGGGCTCCCATGTAGACCTTTGAAAGAAACTCGCCCGAGAACTGCTCTCCTGTGGCTGCTTGTCACTTCGGCAGCCTCCCCTCAGGCCCGTTGGTGAGCCTGGTGGTTCCTTCAGGACTGAACTGCAGCCGCCTGGTGTCTTCCTGCTGAAAGCACTGGACCGTAGCTGCCGGTTTGTGCCCGGTGTCTGCCTGCCTAGAGGACTGGTTTGCAGCAGCTGAGTCATGTTTGGTGTTTGCTCTGGGACTGAACTGCTGCAGAAGATCAAGCTCGCTCCCAAAGAACTACCGCTGGACAGGTCCACTTTCCCCGTATCCTGATAAATTTTCTCTTCCCCTACCTCTGCTGGGTGGTGGGCTAGAGGAAAAGTTGAATCCTTATTAAAAGTAGGTTGCAAAAAATGTATGCCTACAAGAGGTCTCTGACGTTAGATTGGCTGGCAAGTTAAATGCCATTGGTGAAGGGTTCTCACTCAGGTTGCAATGGGAGGAGGGGCTATAGTGAACCTAAGCGATATCTAGCAATGTCTATAGACATTTTTTATTGTCACAACTGGGAAAGGGTTTGACATTGGCACCCAGGGGACAGGAGCCAGAGGTTAGCTAGGATCCTATGGTACTCAGGATAGCTCCTGGAAACAGAAAGCTATCACAACAAAATGTCCATGGATCTCATGCTGAGAAGCCCAGCAGCTCCTGATGCCCGACTCCCACCCCCAACTAATGAGAGGTTCTAGGGAAGACGCGGTGGTGTGATAGGAACAGCAGCCCCTGGATGGGTCCCCGGGAGGACTGAGCTGAGCGTCTCCAATTTTCATTTTCAGGAAAATTGAAAATAACTTATGTGATCAATAACTTGCTATGTTACATAAACTCTCCACTTTCATAATAACACCTGAGGAGTTCGGCAAGGACTCTAGACATCAATAAGAAAAAGGCAAACAGTGGGAATCGACTTGGAGGACGTGAAAGGGCAGTTCTTATAAACACACAGCTGAATGTGGTGGTGTGTTCCTGTAACCCAGGCAGAGGAGCAGGAGGGTTGGGAGTTCAAGGTTAACCTCAACTACGTGAGATCCCATATAAAATTTTTAAATCAATCAATAAACAAGAAAACTAACCCAAGCAAGCAAAATACACACTGATGCTCACTAATAATTAGATGCTAATTAACAATGACCATGGAACTTGCCCTATTCACCTTTTAGATGAATAAATATTTTTAAAATTGATACTACCTGGTTGAAATGGTTGGCTTCTGTCAAACAGACACAGTCCCTGGGAGGAGGAACTTCAATGTAGAAAATGTCTCCAACAGATTGGCTTGTAAGCACAGTTATGACTGATATGAGACGGCCCAGCCCACTGTGGGCGGTGTCACCCCTAGGCCCAGCCCACTATGGGTAGTGCCATCCCTAGGCCCAGCCCACTATGGGTGGTGTCACCCTAAGCCCCGCCCATTGTGGGCTGAGCCATCTCTGGGCTGGTGGTCCTGGGTGCTATAAGAAAGCAGGCTGAGCAAGCCGAGAGGAGCAAGCCAGTGAGCAGCACCCCTCCACTGCTTAGGTTCCAGTTCCTGCTTGAGTTCCTGCCTTGGCTTCCTCTGGTGATATACTATGACCTGCAAGCCAGATAAACTCTCCTTCAACTCGCTTTTGGCCATGGTGTTTTGTTGTAGCAATAGAAACCTAATTCAGACACTAAAGTTAGCATTTGAAGAGGAAACTAGGCACACCCACAACCCAAGGTGAAAGGGGAAGTTGGCAAAAATCAGCAAGTTGGTGCTATTTCACAAATTTGAAACTTGTAGAGCTGGAGAGATGGCTCAGTGGTTAAGAGCACTGACTGCTCTTCCGAAGGTCCTGAGTTCAAATCCCAGCAACCACATGATGGCTCACGACCATCCGTAATGAGAGCTGACGCCTTCTTCTGGTGCATCTGAAGACAGCTACAGTGTACTTTCATATAATAAATAAATCTTAAAGAAAAAACAAAAAACTTATGATAGATTACTTGTAAAGTCAAAAGACACAGAATTATATCCTTTAAAAGTATTTAACTAGTTTATAGTAAGTGAATAAACATATATGTTAACAGTAACTAAATAAAAATATTATCACCCATGATACTACAGAAGAAAAAAATATACTCCAACATGTTTCAATTTAAATTTTAAGACATTCACAGAAGGGGTTGGCGAAGCACTTGCCTTGCAAGTGTGAGGACTTGAGTTTGGATTCCTCGAACCCAGATACATAGTCAGGCATGACAACACCATGTCTATAATCCTAGGGTCCTCACAAAACAGGGCTAGACAGGGACAGGGTGGTTACTGGATGCTAACAGGCCATCTAGACTAGTATAAGCAGGAGTAAGATAAAGAGACCCAGACAGCTGCTCACATGTAATGGTATCTGTGTACCTGTACTCACACACACAAATATACAAACACACACACATGAACACCACATACACACATATACTACAAGCATACCACACATACACATGCATACATACACACATGCCACACATATGAACATGCAAACATACAAACATAAATGTGCAAACATACACTCTACATACATACAAACACACACACCACACACATGTATGAACACCACATCCACATATATACCACATACCACATACATAATACACAAACATGCAAACGCCACACACAAAGTTGCATATACACAGATACCACATACACAGACATACAAACACACATACACCACACACACACATGCCACACACAAACATGCTAGCACACAAACACAAATGTGCAAACACACAAAGACCCCTCAAAATATTCAAACACACATATGACACACACACATGAAAACCACACACACATGCCGGGCGGTGGTGGTGCACGCCTGTAATCCCAGCACTCTGGGAGGCAGAGGCAGGCGGATTTCTGAGTTTGAGGCCAGCCTGGTCTACAGAGTGAGTTCCAGGACAGCCAAGGCTATACAGAGAAACCCTGTCTCAAAAAAACAAATCCAAAAAAACCCCCCAAAAAACAAAAAAAAAAAACCCAAAAAAACCACACACACCATACATAAACAGATATACAAACACCCCCCACATACATGTATACACACATGCCACACACACAAACATGCAAACACACAAACAAATGAGCAAACATACACCCCACATACATGCAAACACAAACACATATCACACACACATATGAACACCACATCTACATATATACCACACACTACATACCCATACACAGATGTGCAAACACCACACACAAACATGCATACACACAGATGCCACATATACACACAACATGCACAGACATACAAACACACACATACACCAATACAAACATTCATATATGCCACACACACAAACATGCAAACACAAACACATCACATACACATATGAACATGGCATCCACATATATACCACACACACCACACACACATACACAAACGTGCAAACACAACACACAAACATGCAAACACATACACCACATATACACAGCATATACACACAGCACACCTATGCACATAAACATGCATATACACATAAAGAGACACCCTCCTCCCCCCACATACACACTTAAAGAAACAACCTGGAAGATACATTTGCTTTCATCTCCTGAAGTGGCCTTTTTGTGTGTGTTTCTCTGTTTTCAAAACTTTTGCAGTAAGATTATAATTCTTCTGAAATAAGAAACTCTGAAAAATCTACAAGGAATGTTATTTTCCCCCCACAGTACATTTACCTATAACTAAGGTACTGTGTGCAGCTCTGGTACAGGGGTGTGCAAACAGGATTTGGCTGTGAGTGTGACATTTTGCCAGGGATCTGAGGTAAAGCCACTTGGTGGATCAGCAGGAATGGTGACCCTAGAAGACCTCTGTTAAAATCAGATTTTCCTCTGCCTTTGACTCCCAGTGGATTTCATCTGGGGATAATTTATTTAATATGAAAAGTGTTTCTGCTATCAGAATTCATTGTTATCTTCAATATATATATATATATATATATATATATATATATATATATAGTATATATTATAAATAACATATAATTATTACATCATATAACATGTTTATTATTTATGTCAATTAACATATAAGATAATGTAATTAATGAATATAATTATACATTAATATGTAATTATGTGTTATATATTAACTAATTAATATGTAACATCCAATATTTATAGTATATATTAATTAATTTGTTATATACTAATCATATAGTATATATTTGATGATATTGAATATATAAATTATATAATTACACATATAATATATAATATATTATCTATAATTATATGTAATTAAATATATTATATATTAATATATAGTTGTGTGTGTGTATGTATGTATTTCCACAAAGCAAGTACCTCTTTCAGCCCCCAGAGGGGAAACAGAACTCTGCATCCTTCATATTCAACCAGTAATTACAGGGCTTGGGCTTCTGCCCTGAGTGGTTGGTATTCTAGAGAGTTGGGTACTTGACAAAGCCATCCAAGGTCCTTGCTGTTAGGAAGCTGGTAACTGTTTAGTTATTTCTCATTGATTTAGTATGTGCATATCCACATTTGCTTTTCTGTTGGTGTGATAAGACACTGACCAAGTGTGTCTTGTGGGAGGAAAGGCTTGACTTCAGCTTACAGATTATAGTCCGTCAGTGAGGGGAGCCAGGGCAGGACCTCAAGCAGGAACGTAGGGGCAGGAACTAGAGCAGACCGCTTCTGCCGTGGGGTTGCTCACCTAGCCTTCTTATGCAATCCAGCTCCCCCTGCCTAGGGAGATGCTGCCTACAGTGGGCTGGATGCTCCTACATCGAGAAGCCATAAAAGAGTAGTGAAGCTCATTCATTCATTCATTCATTCATTCATAAGCTCATAGGATATTCATTTAAAGCATCCTGTGTAAACTAGAGAGACAGCTCAGGAGTTGAGAGAGGCAGAGAACCCAAGCCGGGTCGGTTCCTCACACTTACTCTGGGCAGCTCAGAACCACATGTATGTAACTCCAGATCTAGGTGATCTGATGCCCTCTTCTGGCCTCCTTGGGCACCTGTGATCATAGGAACATGCCAAGATACACAGACACAGACACACACACACATATCTATTAAAAATAAAAAAAATCTTTTAGGGGGCTGGAGAGATGGCTCAGTGGTTAATAGCAATGACTGCTCTTCCAGAGGTTCTGAGTTCAATTCCCAGCACCCACATGGTGGCTCACAACCATCTGTAATGGGATCTGACGCTCTCTTCTGGTGTGTCTGAAGACAGCTACAGTGTGCTTACATGTAATAAATAAATCTTTTTAAAAAATCTTTTAAAAATAAGAACTGCTTTGTGTTGGGGCCGAACAGGGTTCTCCCAAAGAACATGGATGGAGCTCTACCCCTGACTCCCAGAGACCGGTGATTTCTGCCGTCACATCACAGAGCTAACAGCTGAGGGAACTGTGACTCAGGACTCAAACTTCATTATGTGCAAGTAAAATTAACAACCTCAAGCAACACCTTAGCAGCTGGGCAGTGGTGGCGCACGCCTTTAACCCCAGCACTTGGGAGGCAGAAGCAGAGGCAGGCTGAACTACAGAGTAAGTTCCAGGACAGCCAGGGCTACACAGATAAACCTTGTCTGGAAAAACCAAAAACCAAACAAACAAGAAAAAAAAAATCTACCTTGACTCCTATTGGTTATAATGCCTTCTGAGGAGAAGAACTTGAGGACGACATCTCAGATCTTATCTTGGTAGATAGATGTGCACTGCCAAGCTTGGGCAATGAAGCTTTACTGGGAGCAAAGAGAGAGAGAGAGAGAGAGAGAGAGAGAGAGAGAGAGAGAGAGAGAGGGAGAGGGAGAGGGAGAGAGGGAGAGGGAGAGAGAGTCATTCAGTTCTATATGGAGACAGGAGAATCGGGGAGCCTCCCCTGTTGGCAGCAGGGCTGGGGGAGGGCTGGGGTGGGAGACATGACTAAGGGATGAAATGAGTAAGGAGATGAGGAGAGACCATGATGTGTCTGCACTACGCAAATCCCTCTGCAAATAGCCTGTCCTCCCCTACCACCACCACCCCCAGATGCTGGTGGCTACAGACTGGTTATTCTCCGCCAGTAGCCATTGTGCCCAAGGTCACCACCTCCCCCAAAAGAGTTACAGGTTCAATCATGACAGAAGACCTAGCTGGGCAGTGGTGATGCGTGCCTTTAATCCCAGCACTCTGGGAGGCAGAGGCAGGCGGATTTCTGAGTTTGAGGCCAGCCTGGTCTACAGAGTGAGTTCCAGGATAGCCAGGGCTACACAGAGAAACCCTGTTCCGAAAAACAAAACAAAACAAAAACAAAACCAGAAAGTGTCTGCTGTAGGGGGAATAATGGTGAAATTAGCATCTTTCTTTGGTGCTTTGGAGACTGTCCTTGGAGGCAACTTGAGTCATGTTCCCCGTGGGTACCTGTTCTTAGAGCTGGAAGTCTCCGAGTTTCTCCTCTTAATGTTTCCATAACTCCCTCAAACAGAGCCACCAACCCGGGTCCAAGCATTTAAATACCGGAGTTTGTAGGGGACAGCTGTTATTCAAACAGGACACAAACTTGGGAGCGGGCTGTGAGGAAGGGTTTGGTGGCTAGAGAGAATGGTGGATTTGGTCAAAATAAAAGAGCATTAATATGTGAAGAAAGAAGAATTCTCTTCAGATGTTACTCTCTGGGTGATTTCTACGCTTCTTCAGGTTGTTGGCTTTACATACAGGACTGAGGAAAGATAGGCATCATTTCTGGGCAACTGTACTTCCTCTTTAAAAGACAGCTGTTAGTGAAGTCCCTGGATTGTCCCACCACAATGCAGGGCCTGCAGGACCACATTACTTTGAATAGATCTATAACTGTACAACGTCGATGCTGGTCTCTCTTTTTCTTTTTTGGGCTGCTCCCTGTTCTATTTTTAGGTGTCTAAGGTAGGTGGATCAGATGGGAGCTGCAAAGGCAGTTTAAGAACTGTCCAGGGCATGTCCTGGGCGCTACTCTTTTCCTTCTGTTTCTTGTAAACTCGGCCTCAGAGAGGAGGCAACATGAGAAGGAACTGTCTGAACAGATGTTACTAACTCGATAGTCTCTGGATCACAACTAGAGGGTGGGGTTTTTTTTGTTGTTTTGTGTTTGTTTGTTTGTTTGTTTTTAGACTAGGTTACTCTGTAACAACTCTGGTAGTCCCGGAACTGTTACTCTGTAACAACTCTGGTAGTCCCGGAACTGTTACTCTGTAACAACTCTGGTAGCCCCGGAACTGTTACTCTGTAACAACTCTGGTAGTCCCGGAACTTGCTTTGTAGACTAAACTGGCTTCCAGCTCTCAAGAGATCCACCTGCCTCTGCTCGGATTAAAGGTGTACTGCACCCCCACCCGGCCACTTCTGGAGTTTTAAAATCATGTTGAAATTATTCTGCTTAAGTCTTCAAATCAACATTTGTGTGTGTAGATCTCTCTCTCTCTCTCTCTCTCTCTCTCTCTCTCTCTCTCTCTCTCTCACTCTTTCTCTCTCTCTCACTCTCTCTCTCTCTCTCTCTCTACCCCTCCCTCCCTCCCTCCCCCTCCATTCCCCTGCATACATGTACACATACATGTGGGGGGTCGACTTCAGATGTCTTTCTAAATTTCTCTCTACATTATTTTGTGAAACAGGACCTCTCGTTGAAACTGAGGTACAGCGGTTCAGCTATTCTGGCTGGTGAGTGGAACGATTCTCATCTCCCAGCTTGGGACTCTGAGCGCCTGCCTCTGTTACACTGGAGATTCAAACTCAGGCCTTTATACTCGTGCAATAAGTACTTTACCAACTGAGCCATCTCCACGGCCCTGAGTCAACATTTTGCACAGTAGAATTGTGTTTATCAACAGCCAGCAAACAAACAAAAACACTCCCCTCCCCTGACATATATGGAAATATATACACATATGCATATATATGTATGTATATGTATATATACACATTATAACAGTGACCCTTCCTTTTATGTATACATTCACACATCTATGTGTACACATTATAACAATGATCCTTTCATATATATATATATATATATATATATATATATATAAACACACACATACACACACACACACACACACACACACTTCTGAGTTTCATGTGCATTTTAAGAGTTGAGAATGTTCCAGGCAATGGTAGCATATGCCTTTAATCACTACCTGATAGCTTTACAGAAAAATATCTAGTAATGCTGACAAGAGATGGTTCCCAATGAAGATACCTTTGCTAGGCTGCTTAATTCCCAATAGCTTCAGTGATACAAGGAATCAACTGCCTATGTCTTCATATAGCTGCAAGTATATAGCTGCCTCTCCCTTCAGGTCAGGTTTGATCAAGCATCAAAGCATTTTATAGTGTGCCCAATGTCCTCTGGAGGCTCAGTTCTTGGTCTTTTAAACACATTTTAAAAAGATTTATTTGTTCATATATTTTATGTATATGAATGCCTTGTCTGCAGCACCTGCATGCCAGAAGAGGGAATCAGATCCCATCACAGATGGCTGTGAGCCACCAAGTGAGTGCTGGGAATTGAACTCGGGACCTCTGGAAGAGCAGCCAGTGCTCCTAACAGCTGAGCCATCCCTACAGCCCCAGGACATTTTGCATTTTCCTATCAAACCATCTGGAGCAATCAACAACAAAATGTATTTTCTGACATCTTGTAAACAAATTCTCTGTCAGACAGGACATTGGTAGAGTGGGGGAGGCAGCCAGTTTCTAGTTCCTGTACGAACCACTCAGAACTTGCTAAGTCAAAAGCCTCTTAGGCTGTCTATAGTGGTTTGAGCAGGTTTGGCCCCCCACAGACTCAAGTGTTTAAATGCTTGGCCCATGGCGCAATTAGGAGGTGTGGCCTTGCTAGAGTGGGTGTGGCCTTGTTGGAGGAAGTGTGTCACTGTGGGGATGGGCTTTGAGGTCCTAGGCTCAGGCTCTGCGCAGTGCAGAAGAGCACCTCCTCCTCACTGCCTTCCCAGCAAGACTCTCAGCTCCTTCAGCGCCATGCCTGCCCAGATGCCGCCATGCTCTCGCCATGATGATAATGAACTGAACCTCTGAACCTGTGAGCCAGCCCCAAATAAATGTTGCCCTTTATAAGAGTTGCCTTGAGCTATGCTCAGGCCTGAAACTTCATCATGTCACAATGGGAATGAGTATGCCTGTCTTTCTCTGTGATCAGCCTTTCTTTCTCCTAATAAAACCAGGAAAGAATTAAAAAAAAAAAAAAAGAGTTGCCTTGGTCATGGTGTCTGTTCACAGCCATGGGAACCCTAACTGAGCCAGGTGGTGCCTTCTCCAAGGTGTCACCAATCTCGTTTCTCTCTTTCCAATGCCACCACTGTCTGGCGTTGTCTCTCTCTCTATATTTCTTTGCACAGAGGAGGGGACCGCCCATGGTTCCTTAGTTCTTGGGTTTATGTCACAGTAGAGGCCCTCAGATACTCAGGCTATGATCCTGAGCTAACGGGAAGCTTCATACTTACTGTGTTGGTTCCTTGTTCTTTTCCCTACCGAGGAGTCGTGGTCCCTCCCATCAGTTAGACAAGGGCAGAGGGAGCTACCACTGTAGTTGGGGGCGGAGACAAGTCACATCTCGAGGGTTTAATGTCATTACCTGATAACGAGGACAGTGGACACATTCTTTTTTTTTTTTTTTTTTTTTTTTTTTTTTTTTTTTTTGGTTTTTCGAGACAGGGTTTCTCTGTGTAGTCCCGGCTGTCCTGGAACTCACTCTATAGACCAGGCTAGCCTCGAACTCAGAAATCCACCTGCCTCTGCATCCCAAGTGCTGGGATTAAATGCGTGCACCACCACCGCCTAGCCAATGGACGCATTCTTAGATGCCACAGCCTAGGCATCTAAGTCCTCTACTCAATAACCCTGACATGTGTCATTTACAGTTCCTTGGGTGTAAATAGTAGATACCAGCTTGGCCATTCTGGGGCAAACATACACCTGCGTACATTTGTGTGAACATCTGGGTTCTGCCACGGGGTCACACTGGAGTGGCCAGAGGGGATGCTCATTATGATAATGGCCCCCAGTGAACTCCATTTTATTCAACTGACCCCTCTATAATGGGATCTCTCTCTCTCTCTCTCTTTCTCTCTGCCCTTTGAAATGTCTGTGCTCATGGGGTGGTTCACAATTGCCTATAATTCCAACTCCAGGGTACCTGATGACTCTGATCTCTACAGCACCTACACTCATGCACATAAGCACATAAACACATGCTCCTAACACAGAGTAAGAATAAAATAAAATTTAAAAATACAAATAAGGCCAGGCATGGTGATGCGTGCCTTGCATTTTAAAACTTGAGAGGGAGAGGCAAGAGGATCTCTGTGAGTTTGAGAGCAGCCTGGCCTGCGTAGAGAGCTCCTGTCTCCCCTGCAAATGTAAAGTATGTGTGTTTACACAGGTGCATGTATGTGCCTATTGGTGTGACGCAAACTCTGTGTCCTCCTCAGGAATACCATTCATCTCTGAGGCAAGGTCCTTTGTGGCTCTGGAGCTCAGCAACTCAGCTAGATTGGCTTTCCAGTGAGGCCCAAGTCCTCTAGGCGCCATCTTTCTTGAGCTAGGAATTACAAGAACAGGCTTCTACATTTTATGTGGATTCTGGGGCTCAAACTCAAGACCCCATGCTTGCAAGAAGGTGCTTGGCCACTGGCCCATCCCTGGGGCCATTATTGGCCACATCTCTATTCCTCTGTCTCAGAGCTGGAGTCTATCCAGAGACTGGATTGGCCTTACCATGGCCCTTAAACAACTGTGTGTTAAATTTGGTCCTCTGAGCTCCAGAGTCAGGGCTTAGACAATCTAGTAGCTTCTGCTACCAAACTTCTATAGCCCAGAGTCCACCACACAAAAGCACAAGGATACTGGAGCTGGGGGTGGGGTGTGGGTGTCACATGAAGGATACTTCCCAGATACCCATCTGCACCCACAACCACACGGGTTCTTCCTCCAGCCGTGCCAATGCTCTGGTTCAGTGCAGCCCCCTAAATGAACCCAGGTGACTCAACAGATGTCCAGCCCACAGAATACCGTACAACCACAAATCACTGTTGTGAAGCCTCCAAAGTCTAGATAGCTTGTTCTGTGGATATAGATAGTAGTTGTAAGCCTTGCCTGCCTCCTGGGCCTGGCAAGGTGGTGTGTGCCAGGAGGGGCCTCCTGAGACAGTGTGAGGACTACCTATTGGGATTTTCTGTCTGCTAATGGCCCAGAGCAAGAACCTGATCCCCAATACCCAAAGCAGGGAACTGTTGGGGAGAGAGAAAGAGATAGCTGGAAACTCAAAACAGCAGGCATCTCCTCTGCTTGGTTTTGTGTTTCTTGTGTGCAGAGCTGTATAAATACTCTGGGTACCCACTGCGTGTTGTGTTAAACACTTCTGAAATAGATACCACTAGGATAGGATGAGTTGATCTGAAGTAAGCAGCCAGAGACTGCAGCCTGTGCCATCTGTAACCTCCCCTTTCTCTCTGGCCCAGTTTGAGAAAACACACACACACACACACACACCGATGCACCAGAGAACTACTGATTTAGAACACATTAAATAAAGCAACATGTAGGATGTCAATGCAGAACACTCCGAGACAGGGCCCCCAGCACACTGGCTCCCCAGTACTTGTGGAGGACAGGCCAGCCCCCACGTGCTCAACGACTAAATCCCCTGGGTCAGGAGCTGCGTGGGGGTTCTCACAAATGGGCGCTGTGCTCCTAGGGGACATTTGGAAATATCTGGAAACTTTGGGTTGACACAGTAGATGTTGGGGATAGCCAGTATCTATCAGGTTAAGGCCAAGGATGCTTCTTGGCATCTCATCATATCCATGGGGTTATCTCTCCATGACGATGAATTATCTAGCTTTGGAGTAGAGGTGGATACATAGTGGAGGAACTGCCCAGTGGATATAAGACCCTGAGTTCAATCCCCAGCATACAGAAGGAGAAGGGGGGTGAATTATTTTATTTTACTACTTTTATGTATGTGGTACCTGTGTGGGCATGCATGTGTGTGCAGGAACATATGTCCCTGTGCATGTGTATGCAGATGCCAGAGGAGGACATTGGGGGTCCCTCTCTATTGCACCTCAGCTTTTCCTCTCGGGGCAGGGTCTCTCGCTGAACCTGAGGTTCAACATTTTGGCTCACAAAGCTGGCCTACCAGCAAACTCCCAGGATCCACCTGTCTCCTCCCTCCCAGGATCCACCTGTCTCCTCCCTCCCAGGATCCACCTGTCTCCTCCCTCCCAGGATCTACCTGTCTCCTCCCTCCCAGGATCTACCTGTCTCCTCCCTCCCAGGATCTACCTGTCTCTCCTCTCTCCCAGCACCATTTTTACATGCATTCTAGGGTTCCAATCTCAGGTCCTTATGCCTGGGCAGCGGATGCTCTCACTCACTGAACGATCCCCCAGCCTATAAAAGAAGGATTCGATTTAAAATACCAATAGCGCAAAGACCAAAAGCCCTGATTAGAAGACATAAAACTGCTTGATAGAGTAAGACCATATCTTCAGTCCTGAGAACTGTTACATCACTCCATCCTGACCGAGCAGCTACTCATCCACAGAGACATGGAAATGCTTGCATACAAAGTCTTGTGTGTAGGTCTTCACAGAAGTATTGTTCCTGTGGTTCAAAATACGCAACCAGAGGCTGGAGGGATGGCTCAGAGGTCAAGGGCACATGCTGCTTTTCCAGAAGACCTGGGGCTTGGTTCCCAGCACCCACACTCACAACTGTGTAACTCCAGCTCTAAGATATCCGAGGCCCCTTCTGGCCTCTGCAAGCTCCCACACACACATAGCATTCCCTCAAGGAGACACATATAGAAGCAAAAACAAACGTTTGAAATACCGAATCAACCTCAAGCCTGGCAACTTGCCAATAGCTGAAGAGAGAACGGCCTGTCTGCACTAAAACCAGAAACAAGGAGGAATTAAGTGCCAGCCCTCAATATGACAGCAGTCAATCTCATCGTGATGCTCGGTGAAAGAAGCCAGACTCACACCACCACATATTGGTTTGAGTTCGTTTCTACGATATGTCCCGGAAATAAGAAAATTACAGAGATGGGAAGTAAGGCAGGAGCTGTCTGGGGCTGAGGACGGAAATCAGTGTCCACTCTAAATGGCCAAAAGAGAACTTATTTGGGTTATGAAAAAATGCTCAAGCTGGTTCAGAGTGGTGGTTGTGGAACTTAATGCTCTTAAAAATACTGACCTCAGGACTGGAGAGATGCCCCAGTGGGAGAGAGCATGGAGTCCTCTTGCAGAGGATCCAAGTTCAGTCCCCAGCATCTGTGTCAGGAGCTCACAACCACCTGTCACTCCAGTTCTAGGGTACCTGGAGCCCTCTCCTGGATTCTGTAGACACCTGTGCTCACACACACACACACACACACACACACACTCACATGTGCACACATGTGATTAAAAAGTAAAATAAGATCTTTAAGAAACACCAAATTCTGGAGGCTGGAGAGATGACTCAGTGGTTAAGAGCGCTAGCTGCTCTTCCAGAGGTCCTGAGTTCAATCCCCAGCACCCACATGGTGGGTCATAGCCATCTATAATGGGATCTGATGCCCTCTTCTGGTGTGTCTAAAGACAGCTACAGTATACTCATATAAATAAATAAAATAAATAGATAAATCTTTTTTTTAAAAATCAAACTCTATACTTAGAGTATGCTAATTTTATGTTCTATAAATCATACTTTAATAAATCCTTGCAGTTTAAAGTGTGTCTGTGGGCCAGAATGTCCGTATTACTTGGGAGATATTTAGAAACAAAAATAAATAAATAAAAATAAAAAATTAGCTGCATGTGGTGGTGCATGCCTTTAATCCAAGCACTCGGAAGGCAGAGGCAGGTAGATGTCTGTGAGTTTAAAGCCAGCCTGGTCTACAAAGCAAGTTCCAGGCCAGCCAGGACTAGAACAAAAAAAAAAAAAAATTAATTAAGCCTCAGCCTAGAACTGCTGATTTAGATCTGTGTTTTACACATTTTTTTTTGAACCCAGGACCTTAGGCATGTTAGCTAAGTATGCATTCACTAAAGCTAGAACCCATCTGCTGGCTACGTTCTAAGCAAGATCCATGGGCATCTTGCTGTCACATTTTGTGTGCGTCAGTGTGTGCCAGAGGAAGCCGGATCTCATCGAAATGAAGGGGAAAGTGTTATGCTTTATAAAAAAGAGAAAGAAACCGAGGATATGTTTGGTGGAGGCATGGTATGGTGCAAGGGACAGGGCGCCTCTGCGGGCCCACGCTGAGGCATCCCTTCCCCCCCCCCCCCCCCCAGGGACCAGCCACAGGACAACAGTGTAGAATAGTGTAGAATAGTATATAGAATAGTATATACTAGCTGTATAGTATAGAGTTTATTTAGGGCATGGGGAGAGGAGTTGAGGGGGTAGTAGAGACAGAGAAAGACAGAGGGTGGGGAGAGAGAGAATGCATGTGGAGAAAGGGGGGAGGGAATGAGGAGAGAAGGGACAGAGTGGGAAGAGGAGGAGTGTAAGAGAATGAGGAAGGGGCGAGCAGTCCCATTTTATAGTGAGTCAGGCACACCTGGCTGTTGCCAAGTAACTGTGGGTCAGAGCCTAGAAGAAATGCTAACAAGCCGGGCGGTGGTGGTGCACACCTGTAATCCCAGCACTCTGGGAGGCAGAGACAGGCAGATTTCTGAGTCCGAGGTCAGCCTGGTCTACAGAGTGAACTCCAGGACAGCCAGGGCTACACACAGAGAAACCCTGTCTTGCAAAAACCAAATCCAAAAAACCAAAAACAAACAAACAAACAAACAAACAAACAAAACCCAAAAAAACCAAAAAAAACAAACAAAAACAAAAGCAAAAAACAAAAAAACAAAAAAGAAAGCAATGCTAACAGAAAGAAATAGATTATGGCTCCATGACTCCCAGAAACAACCCACAGTTACCTGGACCACCATCTAGGCCACAATTTTTGAAGCTTTTGTTACCTTCAGTAGTACCAAAGGCTAGGTTAGGCCTCTGGATTTTTTACCAAAGTGGTTCCAGTATATATAAAAAAATCCAGGCCTACTGCCTGTTGTTTCTGTCAGCATATAGAAGGAAGCATCTCTGTTGAAATGCAAATTTAGATCTAAGATGGGATGGCCATTATATGTATGCATACAAAATAATAACATCTAGTACACACAGGACACTTCTAATGGACCAACGCCTAAATAGAACTTTCTAGAAATTTTATTGGTACTGCATTAGCTTAATTATGGATTTATTGTTATTTGCTAATGGGGCAAACAAGGCTTGTGGAGGGTCGTAATCGACTTAAAAGTCACACAACTTTTAAGATCACCTGTCAAGTGGCCCTGGGGGAGGAAGAAGCGGTCCTGACCAGCCTAGACTGCAAACCTGGAAACCTGGGGTGGGGGTGGGGAGAGTGTTCACAGCGCTTTCTGTGAATGGACAGCAATCAACCTTGAATCTTTTATTTCTAACCCCCGACTCCAATGGGTGATTTTGAATGCACCAATCAGACAAAAAAAAAAAAAAAAAAAAAAAAAAAAAAAAAGCACCTTTGAGAGATGGAGCATACAGAGGGGTACTGCTGCTCCGTGACCTGGTTTGGCAAAGTCACACGACGTTGGCCAGCAGCTCTGCGCTGGGCATCTGCAGCGTTGGAAACTGTCCACGGTGGTTAGAGGGAGCGCGGAAGCAAGCATCGATGGGATTTCGCGACATGGCTGGGGACTCAGGTCATGCCTGCAGACCAGAGGCATGAGGAGATGACGTGCTCAGGACTGGGGGCAAGTACTTGGAAAATAGGGACGGGGCTAGAGAGATGGCTTGGTGGTTAAGAGCACTGGTTACTGTTGTAGGGACCGAGGTTTGGTTCCCAGAACCAGCGTTTCACTGCTCCCAGCCTCCTGGAACTCCAGTTCTAGACAACAGAACGCCCCCTCTGGCCTTCGTGGACACCACGCACGAATGTGGTGCGCATGCGTATATACGCAGGTGCTCAGACATAAGTAGAAAATAAATAGAAAAATGAAAATAATTACATTAAAAAAAAAAGAAATGGATAGGGGCAGATCATTTCCTTTCTTTTTAAAGATTTATTTATTTATTATATGTGAATACACTGTAGCTGTCTTCAGACACCAGAAAAGGTATCCGATCCTATGGTTATGAGCCACCATATGGGTGTCAGGATTTGAACTCTGGACTCAGGATCTTCAGAAGAGCAGTCAGTGCTCTTAACCACTGAGCCATCTTTCCAGCCCCCTTCATCGTATAGCCACAAGCGGTAGCTGGGATTTGAACCAGGAACCTCTGGATGCACAGTCATTCTTAACCACTGAGCCGTGGCTTCAGCACGACAGAGCATTTCCACATCCTGGTCCCCTCTTGGCAGACCTGGGCTCTATCTTCCAGGCTGTGTTCGTGGGGGTACAGCCCCAGAGTACCCAGGATTGGGAGTGGATAGAAGGGTAAACTTGGCGTGTGCCGCGATATTTTCAAAGGCTGTGAATTGGAGGCCTAAACACGGACACTGGCACAGAGAACAAGAACTTGAAGGCAGGAGAGGAGCACATGTAATTACATATGTGTTCTTGAGGACTTTTGGGTTCTTTGGCCAGAGTAGTTCTAAAAAAACAAAACAAGCAAACATCTTAGTTGAGCAATAATTGCTCACATCTTTAATCCCAGCACTCAGGAGGCAGAGGCAAACATATCTCTAAGTTTGAGGCTATCCTGGTCTACCAAGTTCCAGGACAGCCAGGGCGACCCTGCCTTGAAAGCAAAAAAAAAAAAAAGAAAGAAAGAAAAGAAAAGAAAAGAAAAAGAGAAAGAAAAAGAAAAAAGATAGATAAAAATAATTATCTTTATTTTTATTTATTTAACTTTAAAATTAGATGTAGTCATTTTATTCTTTGCCTATATAGATGTTATATGCACCATATATGTGCTTGGTGTCCACACGGAGGTCAGAAGACATCAGATTCCCTGGAACAGGAACTACCATGTGGTGCTGGGACTTGAACCTGGGTCTTCTTCAAGAACAACCACTGTTCTTAACTGCTGATCCTTCTCTCCAGCCCACATCTTATTTTTAAGTGTGTGTGTGTGTGTGAGTGTAGGTGTCCATGGAGGCCAGAAGAGGGTGCCAGATTCCCTGGAGCTGGAGTTATGATTGTGAACCACCCCATGTGCATGCTGGGAGCCAAATTCAGGTCCTCTAGAAAAGTATCCAGTTCAGTGCTTTAACCACTGAGTCATCCATCCTCCCAGCACTCATTCCTTTTTAAAATTGTGAATCTTACTATGTGGCTCAGGCTAGCCTGGAACTTGGGCTCCTCTGGCCTTACTGAACTACAGATACACATAGCTCAGAGGTATTCCTACTCAAACACCCGCTGCTCCCACTGGTGAAGGGACACCAGCAGGCATGCTGATATCAGAGACACTCTCAAGGTACAACTGACGCTTACTGATACTTTGGAGTAATGACTCAGTCTTTACTGTGTCTCGGCATATTTTTGTTTTCTTTTTATTTAACAAACGACTGATGGGGTTGTAGAAGTTAAGTCCCTGTCCTTCCTCCCAAGTCCATGCCCCCAGAAATAAGACTCAGATTCAAAATATATTTACAAATACCTTGACCATATAACTAGGGTTTCCCCTGACTAGATTATAACTAAAATAACACATTTATCTTAGCTTCCATTCTGCCACGTGGCTGGGTATGTGTCTGTCTGTCCCGGATGGTCCCAGCCGACTCGCCTGCCTGGCTTTAGCCCAGAATTCTTTCGGCCTCACGGATGTCCCGCCTTCTATTCTACCTTTCCCTATAGGTGAGTGGTTTTTTAATTGACAGGTGACATATCCATACAATACAGAAGATATTCTTCTTACAGTGGGTAGTAGCAGCACTCATTCCATAGACTGTTCTAGAATGCTAAGTGAACTCCTGTACACAGGCAATGTTCCTAGCATTAACTCCCAAAGGAAAATACCAGAAAGAATATACGTTTTTATGACTAGAAAGAAAGTGGTGGTGCACATCCTTAATCCCAGCACTCTGGGAGGCAGAGGCAGGCGGATTTCTGAGTTCGAGGCCAGCCTGGTCTACAGAGTGAGTTCCAGGACAGCCAGGGCTATACAGAGAAACCCTGTCTTGGAAAAAAAGAAAGAAAGCAACTGAGTAGCACACGCCTCTCAACTCAGCACTAAGGAACCAAGATATCCAGGTGCTAAAGGCTAGCCTGATCTACATAGCAAGTTCCAGGCTATCCATGATTACAAGGTGAGAGTTAATTGAAGTGAGAAATAAAAAACAGACAAAAAAATATGTAAGCCGGATGTGGTGGCGCACACCTTTAATTCCGGAACTTGGGAGGCAGAATCAGGCAGGTTGTTGTAGGTTTGAGGCCCACCTGCTCTCTCTTGTGAATCCCAGGCCAGTGGAAGCTGCACAGTGAAACCCTGGCTAAACCAAAACAAAAACAAAAACTCCAAATAAATAATAAATAAATACAATTAAGGCCAGAGGTATGGCAGGTACCTGTAATCTCTGCTATCAAGAGGTGTAGGTAGAAAAGTTCCTGTTTAGAAGACAGATTGGATTATAAAGTGAAACCTTATCTCCAAATAAAACAGGCACCAAGGTGGGTGGTGGCCATCTTTAATCCCAGGGCTCAGGAAGAAGAGGCGGACAAATAGGTCTCTCTAGACATTCAAGACCAACCTGGTTTACACAATGAGTTCCAGGTTAGCCATGATTGTAGACTGTGTCCCAGCCACCACCACCACCACCACAACCACCACCACCCCGGAAAAAAAACCAAACAAACAAATCAGCAGGCACACTGGGGCAGGAGAGTTGGCTCAGCAGTTAAGAGCATATATCACTGTTCTAGGCAACTGGAGTTTGGTTCCCTGAACCCACATTAGGTAGCTTACAAGTCATATAACTCCAGCTCCAAAGATATAAATTAAAGTAAACTTAAAAAATATAAATATGGAAACAAATCAGTGAGCCCATAAGTATTTATTGAGAAAAAAAAAACATATTTAGTCTCCAACCAAGTCCCATAGAGTGGCCTCACAGTAAATGTTCCTGTGTATATAGCATTTCTTCTCTTTTGAAACTAGCCCTTAACTCTTTGGGGCTTAGGAGAGCTGGGCAGATTGTTCTGATTGTTTGTGAGAGAATGAAGTCTTTGTTCCCCCAGTCCAGCTGACCAGAGCCAGTTCTGACCTGAATGTCGAGTATGGAACTAGAGTCCAAATACTGCAGAGAGCATTCAGCTCCGAGAAGTATGTGTCTGCTGTCTTTCCTTATCTTTTCCTTCTGCTTGGATTTAGTTGGGACAGCGGGAGCACAGGCTTTATAGAGTGTGCAGAGTCAGTACAAAAGACAGGCAAAGGCTGATAACAAACTGTAACGGAAGCATGGCTGAGGCTGGCTGGGGCGGCGCGTGGCGGTGTGGTGCGTGGCTGTAATCCTAGTGCTTGGGATGTCTAGGTGGGAAGATCATGATCTACGGGAGCTTCACAGACAGAACCTGTCTCATTCTTCCCAAGAGAACCTCCACCAGAAGTTTGTGTTCTATAAAAAACAAATACTCTTCTATTAAAAAAAAAATTACTTCTTACCAGGTGGTGGTGGTGCACGCCTTTAATCCCATCGCTCAGGACAGAGAGGCAGGCGATCTCTGAGTTCAAGACCAGCCTGTTCTACATAGTAAGTTCTAGGACAGCCAGGGCTATGTAAAGAAACCCTGTCTTGAAAAATAAAACCAAAGCTTATTTGATTCATGGTGTGTTTGTGTGTACACGTGTGTGTGGGAGTGCCACGCTACTCACATGGAAATCAGGTAACACCTTGCAGGAGTTGGTTCTCTCTACCATATGGGTCCCGGGGCATGGAGGCAAGTACCTTGACTCACTGAACCAACTTGTCAGCCCTCAAAATAGTCTTCTAAGGAGGCCTGGTGGCTTAGGTAACATTCTGTGATGTAAGCCACTATCTTAGTTAGGGGTTGCATAAGTACTCTGTTGTTCTCCTCAGACACACCAGAAGAGAACATCAAATCCCATTACAGGGGTTTTCCGAGCCACCATGGGGTTGCTGGGAATTGAACTCAGGACCTGTGGAAGAGCAGTCAGTGCTCTTAATCGCTGAGCCATCTCTCCAGTCTTCCAAGGTAACTCTTTAAAAGGACAATATTTAATTGGGGCTGGCTTACAGGCTTGGAGGTTCAGTCCATTATCATCACCGCAGGAGCATGGCAGCATCCAGGCAGGCAAGGTGCTAGAGAAGAAACTGAGAGTTCTGCGTCTTGATCCTAAGGCAGGCAGAGGGAGACTGTCTACCAAGGAGCTAGGAGGAGGGTCTCCAAGACTACCCTCTACAGGGACATACTTCCTCCAACAAGGCCACACCTACTCCATCAAGGCCACACCTATTCCAGCAAGGCCACACCTACTCCAGCAAGGTCACACCTTCTAAGAGTGCCACTCACTCCCTGGGCCAAGGGTATTCAAACCACCACCGGCCATCCTTGCATACTTCAGTCTCTGTTGTACTTTACTCAGCATGGTAAGAAAACAACTCTCTAATTTGTGTTCTTAGGTGAATATAAAGCAATATTTTTGTTGAAATAGTACATTTACATAGTAGATTCTCTTCATGGACGAGCTCAAACATGCACAACCTAAATACAGCCGGGCCAACATGGGCAGCTACAGCTCTCATTCTGGACTCACCGTGAGCCTGTATTGATGCTACACTGCAAGCCCAGGAGAGCCATCCCATCCCTGCCCATGGACTGAGTGGCACAGTTTTGCTGGGACTTTCATTTTTTTTCTTTCTTTCCTTCCTTCTTTCATTTATTCATTTTTTTCTCTTTTGGTTTTCCAAGACAAGGTTTTGCCATGTAGCCCTGGCTATCCTGGAACTCACTATGTAGACCAGGCTGGCCTTGAACACAGGGATCCATCTGCTTCTGCCTCCAAAGTGCTAGGAAATAAATGGGTGTGCCACCATGCCTAGCTTGCTGGGGATTTTCTGAGCCAGGTAGAAGGGTCATAAATGCATTTTCTGTGTCAAGGAACGGCCAGTGATTGCCTTTAAGCATCTCTGTTCTGCTAAAACTTCTTCTAAAGTGCCAGCTCCCCCAGCCTCACCGCGTTCTTTCCTTCCTGGTCTGTCTTTGTTATATTACAGCCTAAATTTACCTCAATGCTGTGGAAGGAGTTCAGATCTGACACTTGGCTGGCCTATGTACTCAAGAAGACAAAGCTCTGTAGGTGGTTGATTGCCTCCCATCCTTTCCTGAGGGGTTGGGGGAGGGAGGAAGAGAGAGACAGGGAGAGGAAGAGGGAATAGCCATTTATCTGTTAAGAATGTCTGGGTGCAATCTGTCCTGCCTACAAGACGTGCAGGGATAAAGATGGAGCAGAAATTGAGGGAAGGGACAACCAGTGACTGGCCCATCCCATGAGCGAGAGCCAACCCCTGACACCATTAATGGCATTCTGCTATACTTGCAGACAGGAGCCTAACATAACTGTCACCAGAGACGCTTCACCCAGCAACGGATGGAAACGGATGCAGGGACCTACAGTCAAACATTAGGTGGATCTTGGGGAATCCTGTGAAGACAGGGAGGAAGGATTGAAGGAGCCACAAATGTCAAGGACACCACAAGAAACCCCAAAGAATCAACCAATCTGAGTCCCTAGGGGCACACAGAGGCTGAACTGTCAACCAGGGGTAGGCACAGGATGGACCTATGAGTTCTACACATAAATAACCGATGTGCAGCTTGGTCTTCATCTGAGACCCCAAAAGGCAGAAGCAGGAGCTGCCTTTGGATTCCTTTCCCCTAACTGGCTGCCTTGTCTAGCTTCAAAAGGAGAAGCCTAGTCTTACTGCAACTTGATAGGCTGAGGAGGGTCGATATCCATGGGAGGGCTCCCCTTCTCTGAGGAGAAAAGGGGGAAGGGGAGGAGAGAGGCGAGGTGAGAGGGAGGGACTGGGAAGAGGGGAGGGATGGGAAGCTGTGATCAGGATGTAGAGTGAATGAACGGATAGTAATAAAGAATGGTGGGTATAACTTAGTAGTCTAGTACTTGGGATGTAGCTCAGTACTTGTCTCATTATGGATGGGGCTCTGAGTTCCATCCCAGAACCAAAACCAGCCAAATAAAAAGAGAAGAAAGAAAATTGACAACTGCTTAGGGCTGAGTATAGCCATAGGAAACCATTTGTTTGTTTGTCTGTTTGTTTATATAAATTGGTAGACTAGATGCCAGGTTCATGACTACCCCTAGAAGTGGGATTTGAATGAATTCAAATATTAAGGTTGGGGAATAGGGGAGAGAGGGGATTCATGGAGAATGTGATTCTGTTTTTTGGAAAGCAGGAAAAGGCTTTCTGTTCCCAACTCTGATCTCTGAGTCCAGTCTCCCTCTTTCTCTCCCTCCCACTGCCCTCCCTCTCCCTCCTCCCCCTTCCTCCCTCTCTCCCTCTCTCCCTCCCTCTCTCCCTCTGTCTGCCTGTCTCTCCCCTTTCTGTTTGTCTCTTTTTCTCTCTTTTTCTCTCTTTCTCTCCCTTCCTTCCTTCCTTCCTTCCTTCCTTCCTTCTTTCCTTCCTTCCTTCCTTCCTTCCTTTTTCTTTTCTTTCTGACAAGTTCTTGCTAGGTAGACCAGGCTGTCCTAGATCTCCCCATGTAGACCAGGCTGTTTCAATTTACCTAGACCCTCCTCTCTCTGCCTCCTAAGTGCTGGGATTAAAGGCAGGCACCTCCTCGCCTGGCTTCGGCTCAGTAATGCATTTTGCTTTTGTTGATTACAAAGTAACCAAGCTCATTGTGCGAAACTCCAAGCACAATGGCCGAAAGCCTCGGACTCTGCCTTCCAGGTTCTCAGCTCTGCATCCCTCTTGGGTCAGACCATCCGTCCGGTTTCATCTGGACAGTGAACATCTTTAGCCATTGTCACATCTGCCTCTGACAGAGCTTTGTCCAGAGGCTGGGAGCCCCTGTGGCAGTAACAATGGAGACTTACCACACCTCCTGATAGTGCTACCCCTACAGGACAAGCATATTCAAACACTGCAGTGAACGGGAGCCATTCCTGTTCACACCACCACACGCCCTAACATGATCACTAACACAGTACACTCAATGCATAAGCCATTTACACACTTATCTATTATCACTATTATTCTGCCTTGATGTTTTAAGGCGGGGTCTCGTGTAGGCCAGGTTGGCCTCAAATCTCTAGGTAGCCGAGGATGACCTCAAACTCCTGACTTCCTGCTTTCATCCCTTCAGGGCTGGGATCACAACCTGCTTCACCACGTCTAGTTCACGTGGTACGGGGATCAAAGCCAGGGCTTCTGGAACCTAGGTGAGCTTCCCACCCCTGAGCCCCGCCCTCCATGTATTTTTCTCTGCATATATACAATGTGTCTACACATACCCAACAGTGTGGCAGGCCTGTTCGTGCCAGCACCATCACACGTGCATGCTAGGCTGGGTTGTTGTGTCATGGCGGCCCCAGCCCACTGTGTGATGCATGTGACCTGGCTCCATTATCACCTGATGGGTCCATTGTTGATGAAAGCACTGTAACGCAGCCTGTGACTGTCTGGAGGGCAGATAGACAGGAGGAGGAAAAAGAAGGGATGGGAGAAAAATAAAAGAAGCATCGGAGAGATGTGTTGTCAGTTGTAGAAATTGTTGATCCTATTCCAGGGCTTCTACCCCAGCCTTGATCATTCAGTTCCCAGATAAAAGACATGCAACTTTTATTATTTACAACAAGCCTTAAGCAGCACAAGAGCTGAGAAGATCTCCCCCTCTATGCTGTTAGACTCTACCTTCCTATCGATAACCCTGAGTTATTTATTATGTTTTTACTTATTTGTTAAAGATTTATTTATTTATTTACTATATGTAAGTACACTGTAGCTGCCTTCAGACACACCAGAAGAGGGTGTCAGATCACATTACGTATGGTTGTGAGCCACCATGTGGTTGCTGGGATTTGAACTCAGGACCTTCGGAAGAACAGTCAGTGCTGGTACTGGCTGGTTTTGTGTGTCAACTTGACACAAGCTGGAGTTATCATGGAGAAAGGAGCTTCAATTGGGGAAATGCCTCCATGAGATCCAGCTGTGGGCTTTACTGATCAAGGGGAGGAGGGCCCCTGTGGGCTGGGCCATCCCTAGGCTGGTGTTCTTGGGTTCTTTATGAAAACAGACTTAGTAAGCCAGGGGGAAGCAAGCCAGTAAGGAACATCCCTCCATGGCCTCTGCATCAGCTCCTGTTTCCTGCCCTGCATGAGTTCCAGTCCTGACTTCCTTTGGTGATAAACAACAATGTGGAAGTGTAAGCTGAATAAACCCTTTCCTCCCCAACTTGCTTCTTGGTCATGATGTTTGTGCAGGAACAGAAACCCTGACTAAGACAGTGCTCGTAACCACAGAGCCATCTCTCCAGCCCTACTTACTATGTTTTATCTAGGCTGCTCCTAACTCCAGTTGGTCAGCCCACATGGCCACGTTTCCTGACCCCTAACCCACGGCATCTCTCTTCCCCCTTTACTTTCTCCTCCCTCCCTTTGTGGTCTCTGACGCTCCAGGCAGGAACGTCCAGCCCTGCCTATCTAAAGTCTGCCCAGCTCTAGGCTGTAGGCATCCTTGTTTACTAATCAGAAACAACTCAGGGACAAGGTCACATGGCCTCCCTTGGGTCTGCAGACTCTCTCATCTCTGGGACAACCAGGTCTTGGGGGCCCACACTTAGCATTACAGTACACAGCAAAAGACCAAAACCTCAACGGTCAATGATACCTCCCAAGATGCGGTTCACTGCAGAAGCAATGCCTGTCAGTCAAGGGGATGCAGACCCAAGGTGATGTGGGTAGCTTGTAAGATGTGGAGGACCATCCCACTGTAACTTCTGTGAGCCCCGCCTCTGTGTCCACACCCTTGTGTGACCCCCTCCCCACTAGTGTGACTGGCATCTGCTGCCTGCCTCTCACTAGCAGACTGTGCGGTTGTTTCTGGTATTACACCGTAGTCGACTGTCACATCTCTCTTGATGAGTCTCGTGTTTGCTTGTGCTCGCTGCTCCATGCATGGGGCTACACGACAGAACTTGGCCTCCATTGATGGAGAAAAACCAACTACACAGGAAACATCTGAATCCATCGAAACTGTCAGATAACAAGAATTTTTAATAGAATTTTAATTTTAGTGGTTTTGTTTTTCTTTGTTATTTGTTTTCCAACACAGGGTTTCTTTGTGTCACCTTGGCTGTCCTGGAACTCACTCTGTAGACCAGGCTGGCCTCGAACTCACAGAGATCCTCTTGCTTCTGCCTCTCGAGTGCAGGGATCAAGGGTGTGCGCCACCAGTACCCACCCAGCAATTTTAGTGTTTTAAGTTATGTATACATGTGTGGGCGGGTGCAGATGCTGTGCAGGCTGGAAGAGCTGGTGAGATCTGCAGCTGGAGTTAACAGGAGATTGGGAGCACTCCAGCGTGGGAGCCGGGATTCCACTCAGGTCCTCCCGAAGAGCAGCAAGTGCTCCTAAGTGCTGAGCCCTCTCACCAGCCACAGCACCAGGTGTTTTATGTGTCAGTGGCAATGTGATACTGTGCGCAGTAAGTGACATAGACAAACATGGCAGGTGCCCAAATACTGTTACAGTTGCCCTCAGTGTATTGGCTTGTGTTGTTAAATAGAGAGAGACACTGGGTAACTCAGAAAACAAAGACTAAACACATAAATTACAACAAAAATAAACTTGATGTCTGTCATCAAAAGGTTGATGTAAATATTTTCTTTTTCCTTTCTTTCTTTCTTTCTTTCTTTCTTTCTTTCTTTCTTTCTTTCTTTCTTTCTTTCTTTCTTTCTTCCTTTCTTCACTTCTGGTATTCCATTCATCTAGCAGCTGAGTTATCCTTTTAGAGGCGACCCTAGCTTACTTACAATGACTTAATGACCTATATCTTAAACAATATTGCTAGTATCTCTTGTCTCTGCCTGTACTCTGAGAGGCTTAAACAATGTAAAGATGTTACAGTTTTCTTTCTTTCTTTCTTTCTTTCTTTCTTTCTTTCTTTCTTTCTTTCTTTCTTTCTTTCGTCTTCTTCTTCTTCTTTTTTTTTTTTTTTTGGATTTTGGGTTTTTTTTCGAGACAGGGTTTCTCTGTGTAGCCCTGGCTGTCCTGGAACTCATGCTGTAGACCAGGCTGGCCTCGAACTCAGAAATCTGCCTGCCTCTGCCTCCTAAGTGCTGGGATTACAGATGTGAGCTACCACCACACCCGGCCCCAGTTTTCTTTTTTTAAAGATTTATTTAGTATATATAAGTACACTGTCCCTGTCTTCAGACACACCAGAAGAGGGCAAAGATCCCATTACAGATGGTTGTGAGCCACTATGTGATTGCTGGGAATTGAACTCAGGACCTCTAGAAGAGCAGCCAGTGCTCCTAACTGCTGAGCCATCTCTCTAGCCTGATGTAAATATTTTCAATTGCAATTTCTTGTTCGTTAAATATTCCTGGTTAGGCCGGGTGGTGGGGTGGTGGGGTGGTGGGGAAGGCTGGTAGTGAATCTCGGGTATGTTACCTCTCTGTGCTAGACGTGGTTTTTACTCCGCAAAGCAAGGGAGCTGACGGTTGTGCTATTGAAGGTACAACAACCTCTATTTTTCAAAGATGGCTTATTTAGACCTCGCTAATGGGGGAGAGAGAGCAAACTGGGTTGGAAGAGCAATCATCTTCCAAACACAGCACCCCTGAGCAAGACGTTTCAGTTCTAAAAATATGCCAAGCTCACCAATTCAGAGAGTAGTGTCTCACCGGTTGTGGGCAATCTCTGTGCTCAGAGAAATTGTTCACATTAAGTCGTCATCTTGATTTTTGTCTATACCGTGAATAAAGCATGCCGATACAGCCTTTCATTGTTCACTCTTAAGAGTTTCATCAGAAGCACCGTGGGGGCTCACAGATCAATTCTCTGCTCCTCTCTTATTTCCTGTGTGGAGTGGCCTGGAGTCTTCCAGCTGAGCCTCACCCATTTTCCCTGCTTAAATCTCAAGAATGTATCTCGGCTTGTAGGTGGTTCGTGTCTACGCGCTGTGAAATAAAATATCCTTGGCAATCTCTGTGGTTCAAATATAAAATCTTAAAAGATTTGGAGTCTTCTGCCCATCTTTTGTCAACAGGACTGCTCTGGGGGAAGCAGCTGAGACTCAAAAATGAGACTAATAGTAATCACAACAATAACAATGACAACAATAACAACAACAACAATAATAATAAATAATGGGTTGGACTAGAGAGATGGCTCAGCGGTTAAGAGCACTGACTGAGGTCCTGAGTTCAATTCCCAGCAACCACATGGTGGCTCACAACCATCTGTAATGGGATCTGGCGCCCTCTGCTGGAGTGTCTGAAGAGAGCAATCGTTTTCTTTCTTTCTTTTTCTTTTTCTTTTTTTTTTTTTTGGAGCATGTGGACTTTTTTTTTTTATTGTTATTTTTTTTATTCGATATAATTTATTTACATTTCAAATGATTTCCCCTTTTCCAGCCCCCCCCAACTTCCCGAAAGTCCCGTAAGCCCCCTTCTCTTCCCCTGTCCTCCCTCCCACCCCTTCCCAGTTCCCCGTTCTGGTTTTGCCAAATACTGTTTCACTGAGTCTTTCCAGAACCAGGGACCACTCCTGCTTTCTTCTTGTATCTCATTTGATGTGTGGATTATGTTTTGGGTATTCCAGTTTTCTAGGTTAATAGCCACTTATTAGTGAGTGCATACCATGATTCACCTTTTGAGTCTGGGTTACCTCACTTAGTATGATGTTCTCTAGCTCCATCCATTTGCCTAAGAATTTCATGAATTCATTGTTTCTAATGGCTGAATAGTACTCCATTGTGTAGATATACCACATTTTTTGCATCCACTCTTCTGTTGAGGGATACCTGGGTTCTTTCCAGCATCTGGCAATTATAAATAGGGCTGCTATGAACATAGTAGAGCATGTATCCTTATTACATGGTGGGAAATCCTCTGGGTATATGCCCAGGAGTGGTATAGCAGGATCTTCTGGAAGTGAGGTGCCCAGTTTTCGGAGGAACCGCCAGACTGCTTTCCAGAGTGGTTGTACCAATTTGCAACCCCACCAGCAGTGGAGGAGTGTTCCTCTTTCTCCGCACCCTCTCCAACACCTGCTGTCTCCTGAATTTTTAATCTTAGCCATTCTGACTGGTGTAAGATGAAATCTTAGGGTTGTTTTGATTTGCATTTCCCTAATGACTAATGAAGTTGAGCATTTTTTAAGATGCTTCTCCGCCATCCGAAGTTCTTCAGGTGAGAATTCTTTGTTTAACTCTGTACCCCATTTTTTAATAGGGTTGTTCGGTTTTCTGGAGTCTAACTTCTTGAGTTCTTTATATATATTGGATATTAGCCCTCTATCTGATGTAGGATTGGTGAAGATCTTTTCCCAATTTGTTGGTTGCCGATCTGTCCTCTTGATGGTGTCCTTTGCCTTACAGAAACTCTGTAACCTTATGAGGTCCCATTTGTCAATTCTTGCTCTTAGAGCATATGCTATTGGTGTTCTGTTCAGAAACTTTCTCCCTGTACCGATGTCCTCAAGGGTCTTCCCCAGTTTCTTTTCTATTAGCTTCAGAGTGTCTGGCTTTATGTGGAGGTCCTTGATCCATTTGGATTTGAGCTTAGTACAAGGAGACAAGGATGGATCAATTCGCATTCTTCTGCATGCTGACCTCCAGTTGAACCAGCACCATTTGTTGAAAAGGCTATCTTTTTTCCATTGGATGTTTTCAGCCTCTTTGTCGAGGATCAAGTGGCCATAGGTGTGTGGGTTCATTTCTGGATCTTCAATCCTGTTCCATTGATCCTCCTGCCTGTCACTGTACCAATACCATGCAGTTTTTAACACTATTGCTCTGTAGTATTGCTTGAGGTCAGGGATACTGATTCCCCCAGATTTTCTTTTGTTGCTGAGAATAGTTTTAGCTATCCTGGGTTTTTTGTTGTTCCAGATGAATTTGATAATTGCTCTTTCTAACTCTGTGAAGAATTGAGTTGGGATTTTGATGGGTATTGCATTGAATCTGTATAGTGCTTTAGGCAAAATGGCCATTTTAACTATATTGATTCTACCGATCCATGAGCATGGGAGGTTTTCCCATTTTTTGAGGTCTTCTTCCATTTCCTTCTTCAGAGTCTTGAAGTTCTTGTCATACAGATCTTTCGCATGTTTGGTAAGAGTCACCCCAAGATACTTTATACTGTTTGTGGCTATTGTGAAGGGGGTCATTTCCCTAATTTCTTTCTCAGCCTGCTTATCCTTTGAGTATAGGAAGGCCACTGATTTGCTTGAGTTGATTTTATAACCTGCCACTTTGCTGAAGTTGTTTATCAGCTGTAGGAGCTCTCTAGTGGAGTTTTTTGGGTCACTTAGGTAGACTATCATGTCGTCTGCAAATAATGATAGTTTGACTTCCTCCTTTCCAATTTGTATCCCTTTGACCTCCTTATGTTGTCGAATTGCCCGAGCTAGTACCTCAAGTACAATATTGAAAAGATAAGGAGAAATCATCAAACTCAGGGCCGAAATCAATCAAGTAGAAACAAAGAGAACCATACAAAAAATCAACAAAACCAGGAGCTGGTTCTTTGAGAAAATCAACAAGATAGATAAACCCTTAGCCAGACTGACCAAAGGGCACAGAGAAAGTATCCAAATTAACAAACTTAGAAATGAAAAGGGAGACATAATAACAGAAACTGAGGAAATCCAAAAAATCATCAGATCCTACTACAAGAGCCTGTACTCAACACAACTGGAGAATCTGGAGGAAATGGACAATTTCCTTGACAGATACCAAATACCAAAATTAAATCAGGACCAACTAGACCATCTGAACAGTCCCATAAAGCCTAAAGAAATAGAAGGAGTCATAGAAAGTCTTCCAACCAAAAAAAGCACAGGACCAGATGGTTTCAGTGCAGAATTCTACCAGACCTTCAAAGAAGAGTTAACACCAATACTCTTCAAACTATTCCACAAAATAGAAACAGAAGGAACACTACCCAATTCCTTCTACGAAGCCACAATTACGCTGATACCAAAGCCACACAAAGATCCAACAAAGAAAGAGAACTTCAGACTAATTTCCCTTATGAACATCGATGCAAAAATACTCAATAAAATTCTTGCCAACCGAATCCAAGAACACATCAAAACGATCATCCACCATGATCAAGTAGGCTTTATCCCGGGAATGCAGGGTTGGTTCAATATACGGAAATCCATCAATACAATCCACTACATAAACAAACTCAAAGAACAAAACCACATGGTCATTTCATTGGATGCTGAAAAAGCATTTGACAAAATTCAGCATCCTTTCATGCTTAAAGTCTTGGAGAGAACAGGAATTCAAGGCCCATACCTAAACATAGTAAAAGCAATATACAGCAAACCGGTAGCCAGCATCAAACTAAATGGAGAGAAACTTGAAGCAATCCCACTGAAATCAGGGACCAAATCGTTTTCTTCTATTGCTGCATCTGCTAGTTTAAATGGGAAATATTCCCTCACAGGCTCCTGGGTTTGAACACTTGATCCCCAGTTGGGGAATGTTACAGAATGTTTTTTGGGGGGGGTGTAACCTGCCTGGAAAAAATGTGTCTACTGGGGTGAGCTTTGACCTTTTATAACCTGACTCCTTTTTCTGTTCTCTCTCTCTCTCTCTCTCTCTCTCTCTCTCTCTCTCTCTCTCTCTCTCTCTCTCTCTCTCTCTCTCTCTCCCTTCCTCCCTCCTACCTTTCAGGTAGGAGGCCCCACACTCTGGCTACCATATCTTTTCACCACGAAAGACTCATCTCTCTGATCTGTAAACAGAAACAAACCCTTTCCTTCCGAACTTGGTATTTTATCACAGCAAAAGATGAGTAACTTCTACACCACACAAACCTGTTAATCCATGATCAATCCATAGAACCAAGGTGGGAGAAAAGGAACAACTCCTTCAAATTGTCCTCTGACCTCCATATGCCCCCTGTTGTGTGCATGTGCACACACAAACACACATATACACACACCACGGGATGAGGATGCAGCTCGGTTGTTTGTGTATGCATGTGCTGGGTGGACCCAGCCCCCAAACCACAACAATATGAACAAACTATTGTTTTTTATTTATTTATTTATTTATTTATTTATTTTTACTTCACACCACAGGAAGCCTTTTTTAGAGACTAAAGGTTCCTGGTAGCAGAAACCCACTGCTTTGTGGAGTCATTGCTGTGTGCCACAGAATTGAGGAACTCTGAGCTTATGTTCTCAGATGATCTAATAACTTGATTTTTCCCCCAAATAAGTTTATTCTCAGTGTGTCAGTCTCTGCCCACCTTCCTTCTAAATCCTAAATTTGCATCTCATTCTCCTCCCGCCTTCATTGAGACATAATTAGTGTGCAATAAAATGCATCACTGTGGGGCTGTATCTAGATAAGGATACACTTAGATACATTGTTTCCCTTCGAGACTGAGTCTTTCTATGTTTGTTGGAGTAGGTTTGGGAGTCTCTTGCCTCAGCTTCTTGCCTGCTGGGATTACAGGCAGGCATCACCACACCTGGCCATTAAGATACAATTTTACAAAGTGGGTAAGCGCAGAGGCCATAGCTTTACTTAGGCCTGGAGGTCTGTTCCCAGCATGCCAGGTGGCTCAAAAAGCCTCTGACTCTAGCTGGAGCTTTTAGACGCCCTCTTCTGGTCTTCATGGGCACTGCACTCTTGTGCATATACCCACACAGACACACACACAAATACTCATAATTTAAAAATATGAATTTCAAACAGTCATAACTTAAAAAATAAGAAGGTTCTCACTAAGCCCTAATTGCCTCCTCATGCCTTTAAAACTATTGGTTCTTGTTCTCATCTTCTGTTTTCATTTCCTCCCTCTTTAAAATATTATATAAATTCATCTGTATAGCCCACATGCTTTTATGTCTAGCTTCTTTCGATTAGTGTGATACCTTACCTCAATGGCACATGTCTTACTGCAGAGTGGAATCCTACTGCAAGGACAGGCTACCGATTTGTTTATCTGCTTTTCTGTTTCTAGGTTAATGTGGGATGAAAGGGAATCCCCAGACCTCTGTCTGTGCTGTGTCTTGCTTCAGTGTCTCTAGTCAGCGCTCACAGTCTTCCTTGTGTGAACCCCGATCTTTTCTTGTTCATCTTATTTATAGGACCTTGGTAGTGTCTAGTGACCGGAGTGCTCTTATTTCTTCTTAGTTTTAGCTCAGTAGTTGGTGCAGTAGAATGGAAAGTCGTTGATTTTTATTCTTTGGGCTTTCATCTTATGTTTGATTATATCTAGGGAGTTTTGTTGGTTTTTAATAATTTTTTTTAGTGTGTCTTTTAGAGCTTTTCACCATGTAGTTCCCATCAGCTGTAAAGAATCACTTTATTCCTTTTTAATTACTTTTGCAATGTCTGAGGAAAAGAAGAAAAGCAGAAAGAATACAGTTGGGGTGTGGGGCTGGAAGGGCACAAAGAGGAGATCAAATATGGTCACCGAGCTCCTTGTGTGGGGGATGGGAATGAAGACAGTGGGCATCTTGGAATCTAACTGGGGTCTGAGTGGATGGGAAGGGAGTGCCTGGAAAAGAGACCAACAGGGACCTACTTCCTACTTCAGAAAAGTATACGGAGTATGGTTTTCTCCCCCTGTGATGGTTTGTATGTGCTTGGTCCAGGGAGTGGCACTATTACGAGGTTTGGCTTTGTTGGAGTGGGCGTGGCCTTGATGGAGTGGGTGTGGCCTTGTCGGAGGAGGTGTGTCACTGTGGGTGTGGGATATAAGACACTTATTTTAGCTGCCTGGAAGTCATTCTTCTGCTAGCAGTCTTCAGATGAAGATGTAGAGTTCTCAGCTCCTTCTGCACCTTGCCTGCCTGGATGCTGCCATGCTCCCGCCTTGATGATAATGGACTGAACCTCTGAACCTGTAAGCCAGCCCCAATTAAATGTTGTCCTTTATAAAAGTTGCCCTGGGCTGGGCAGTGGTGGGGCATGCCTTTAATCCCAGCACTTGGGAGGCAGAGGCAGGCAGATTTCTGAGTTTGAGGCCAGCCTGGTCTACAGAATGAGTTCCAGGACAGCCAAGGCTATGCAGAGAAACCCTGTCTTGAAAAACCAAAACCAAAACAAACCAAAACAAACAACAACAATAACAAAAAAGAGTTGCTTTGGTCATGGTATCTGTTCATGGCAGTAAAACCCTATTTTTAGCTTCTGTTGTAAACATCAGAGGAACTTTAAACCAAAGGGAACTACCAATAAAAGAGCAGACCGCTTCTCCGGACAGCTCCTCTTCCTCATTTCAATGCCCCATGCCCAATTTGTTGGGAATGTTTTTATTTTTGTTGTTTTTGTTGCAGACATGTTCTGTCTATTGGAGCCCTGACTATCCTGAAACCCTCTATTTAGCCCAGGCTGGCCTTGAACTCATTATGTAGCCCAGGGTTACCTAGAACGACAGATCATCCTGTCTCCACCTCCAGGGTGCTGGGACTATAGACATGTGCTACTATGCCTGTTTTATGGGGTGATGGTATTCAAACCCTACTGCATGCTAGGAGGGTATTGTGCCAACTGAACTCCATTCCCCCACATTCGAGATTGTCTTTTGAGGTTAGAAAGGGAAATCGAAAAGGTAATGGGTGAAGGAGGCAACTGGAAGAAAATAAAATAATTTCTTGGATAGACTGTCTATCAAAATGTCACCCGTGTCTCTATTCCTATTTTAGGAAAGGAGCCATTATGAGATCGCGGGAGAAGTCCTTGTCATTTGAGGTGAGAACCTATCTGTCTATCTGTGCAGCAGACTTAGACCGCCAAAGCCTTTCGTGGCTCCAACTGATGGATGACAAGGTATAAAAAAGTATTATTGTTCAAACACCCTCTGGTGACCCGCACTGGGAAGAGGGCTGCCTCTGAAGATACCTGCTCCGGCCACTAGAGAGCGCTTCTGGTTTGGTGAGGCAAAACCACAACCAGGCAATGGTGCTTCTTCAGGTCTGACTGGGCGGAAGCCCAAAGGCTGGAGAAGCTAGGTGTACAATCCACAGCGTGGGATGCGTGGGATTCAGAGAAACCCCCGGGTTTCAAATGAGACAAAGGTTATTACTAAACAAGGAAGCTAAAAATATACAAAGGGGCGTGTGCGTGGCAAATACAGAAGAGACAGAAGTTTAGACATTTAAAAATGAAGTAAGTGGGCACGATCAGATACCATCTCACACCGCGAGAATGGTTACTAGATATTTTAAGATCTGGAGACTAAGTAACGTAGGTGAGGGTTATGGAGACACTGGAGTCTTGCTTCATAATTGCTGGTAACTTTAAAAGCCGTGGCCACTGTGAAAACCATTTGCTGTTCTTCAAAATATTAAAGATAGATTTAGTGTAAGACCCAGAAATCCATTCCTAGTCATAAGCCCCAAGAATGGGGAGCAGGGCCTGGTATGTGTGTGTGAGTAAATTCCTTTAATCCCAGCACTCAAGAAACAGAGGCAGGTGGGTCTCTGTGTGTTCAAGGCCAGCCTGGTCTACACAGAGAGTTCTTGGCGAGTCAAGGCTATACAGTGAGATCCTGTCTCAGAGAAACAGGAATGGGGGCACAGAATTAAACAGACACTTGGACACCAGCCCTCATTCAGGAGGTGGAGACTGAGTTGGGGAGGTGGCTCAGTGGTTAGACTGCCTGCTGCTTTTTCAGAGGACCAGAGTTTCCTTCCCAGCACCATGTTGGACAGGTTACAATGGCCTGTAACTCCAGATCCAGGGTATCCATGTTTTCCTCTGGCCTCTGTGGCCATTGCATGCTCTGTCTCCTCTCTGTCTGTTACACACACACACACACACACACACACACACACACACACACACACATTTAGAAAGAAAAAGAAAATCCTCGGGCTGGAGAGATGGATCAGTGGTTAAGAGGACTGACTGCTCTTCCAGAGGACCTGAGTTCAATTCCCAGCAGTTGTGAGCATGGTGGATCACAACCATCTGTAATGGGATCTGATGCCCTCTGCTGGTGTGTCTGAAGAGAGCAATGCTGTACTCATATATATCAAATAAATAAACATTTGAGGATTTTTTTTAAAAAGTCCTCAAAGGTTGAAACATTATAAATGTCAATCAACATTTATGTATGGATGTTTAGAAAGAGAAGAAAAAAAAGTCCCCAAAGATGGAAACATCACAGCTGTCAGTCACCAGCTGCATAATAGATTTGTAAGCATGTAGTAGTGGGCTGTGTTTACCCATAAACATCTTTAGTTCCAGCACTCAGGAACCCGATGCAGAAGGATCTCAGGGAGTTTGAGGCCTGGTCTACAAAGAGAGTTCTAGACCAACGCCAGGTTACACAGAGAAACCCTGTCTCAAACAAACAGACAGATGGACATACAGACAAAAAAGCAAAACATGTGATATTGGGCCAGCAAGATGGCTCATCAGGGACAGCCGCTTGCCTCCAGTTGATGACCGGGCTGAGATCCCCAACCACATGGTGGGGGAGAACGCTGACTCCTGCAGGTTGTCCTAGGACTACCACAGAGGCCTTCCATCTCATGGCACGGGTTTGTAAGCAAACGCGCGCACACACACACACACACACACACACACACACACACAGAATCATACAAACACACATACACACACATACACATACATATACACACTGAATGATAAACACAGAATCATACACACCTAGAATCATATACACACACAAAATCATACACACAAACACACACACACAATTATATGCACACACACACACACAATGATCATATAAGGATATATACATGGTATATGTACCACAGGATACTCTTCATAACACGGAATGAAATTTGACACAGCCAAAGCTAAGTGGGCAAACAAGCCAGGGGAGACCATCCGGACACAGCAGACTCTGTGTTGTCTGCCTCCAGCGACATGCGGTACCTCAAGGAGAGAAAGTCTTTGAGAAACTACATTGAAGGCTAAGGAAGCAGCAAGACGTTTCTCTGGGGCTTGAAAAGAGGGGAGAGAAGTGTGTGTGTGTGTGTGTGTGTTATTTAGTTGATAAAGAATTCGTTAGGGGTCAGTGGTAGCGCATGCCTTTAATCCCAGCACTTGGGAGGCAGAGGCAAGCAGATTTCTGAGTTTGAGGCCAGCTTGGTCTACAGAATGAGTTCCAGGACAGCCAGGGCTACACAGAGAAACCCTGTCTCAAAAAACCAAAAACCAAAACAAACAAACAAAAAAGATTTAGTTATTTATTGTATGTAAGGACACTGTAGCTGTCTTCAGACCCTGAAGAAGAGGGCATCAGATATCATTACAGATAGTTGTGAGCCACCATGTGGTTGCTAGGATTTGAACTCAGGACCTTAACTACTCTTAACTGATGAGTCATCTCTCCAGCTAGCAAGGAGATTCTTTGTTTGTTAATATGATTGCCATCTCTCCATTCCTAAATTTTTATTTTTGTTTTTTTGAGACAGAGTTTTTTTTTTTTTTTTTTTTTTTTTTTTTTTTTTTTTTTTTTTTTTTCTGTGTAGCCCTGGCTTTCCTGGCACTCATTCTGTAGATCAGGCTGGCCTTGAACTCAGAAATCTGCCTGCCCCGCCTCCCAAGTGCTGGGATTAAAGGTTTGTGCCACCACTGCCCCGGCTCCTGTTTCTTAAGCGGCTTTTGTTGGCATCCTCTGCTGTTCAGCCAATTCAAACGCACTGAGGGATTACTAAGAGCCCGGTACTGTGTGAGCTTTGGGGCATGGCTGTCTGGAGCAAGATGGACATGGTCCTAGCATGTGGGTGGGCACAAGGGGAAGGTTTTAAAATGAATAGTAGGTTGACAAGAAAGGTGGGATTTGGTCTTATTAAACATCACTATTATATGCAGGCTTAAGATGAGCCCTGCTGAAAGGTATGGAGCGGGTTTAATCATAATGCCAGGCCTGGGTGTTTGTCTTTTTGGAGCTCAGCCAAGGTGCAGGACACAGGCAGACCACAGTTGGTGTGTGCCTTTCATCAGCGCTGAGAGACTGACACTCATCTAGTCTCTGTCATGCTCAGGTTTCTGGTCTATCGTCAGTAATAATTATGCTAAGGATCCAGAAAAAGAAGACCTGGGCCACTGCAGGGATTTAATGACATTTTTTTTTCCTCTAGTTGCCCTCAGAGAAAAGTTGACGTGAGTTTTATGTGCTTGAACGTCTTGTATTGTAATGAACTGGGGATCGTGACACTACCCTGAAGCCAGCAGGCTGAAGGAATCTTTCATTTTATTTTATTTTTATTATTTTTCTTGAGACTACAGTCTCACGACTTAGTACTGACTTGCCTGGAACTTACCATGAAAACCAGGCTGGCCTCAAATCCCCAGTGATGGGCCTGTTTCTGCCTCCCAAGTGCTGGCATAAAAGGTGTGCACCACCATGCTAGATGACTGTTTTTATAGTTCATAACGCGCGTGCACGTGCGTGTATGTGTGTGTGTGTGTGTGTGTCTGTCTGTCTGTCTGTCTGGCTGACAGAGGGTGACCTCAGGTGTCCTTCTCACTTGCTCCTCCATGTTATTTCTGTTGGGGACAGGGTCTCTCCATCTCAGTAATTCAGTCAGACTTGTTGGCCACCAAGCCCCAGCCTGCCCTCCTGTCTCTGCCTCCCCAGGGTGGGCACAAGCTGTTGCCCCAGCTCTCTGTCAGTTCTAGAGGCTGATTGCAGTATCTTATGTTTAGATGGTTGGTGCTTTTCCAACCCCTCCCTCCAGCCCTCTTACTGCTGTTGGTTGAGACAGGGTCTCACGCTGTACCAGCCTGACCTACAATTCACCGTAAAGCCCAGGCTGACCTCTGCTTACGGCAATGCATTTCTCTCCTTCCAGAGCCCTGGGGTTACAGGTGTGAGGTGTGAGCTGTGCCCAGATGCCAGAAGCATTATTGAAGAAACAGAACTAGATGAAAAGCCAGAGCATCGTAGGAAGTTAGCTACAATCAAGTTGCAGGGAAGCCAGTGGCCATTTAATTATGTTTTGAAAATCTATCTTTCCTTGATAGGCTAGAATTTTTTTTTTAATGTATAATTTAGGAAGGAAAACATAGATTGAGAACTACCCACTCAAACCCAGAGAAGGCATTCGGAAAGTGTCAGGTTAAGAGAGACCGCGTAACAGTCCATCAAGATTGTTTTCAGAGAGCCAGGCAGTGGTGGCACATGCCTTTAATCCCAGTACTTGGGAGGCAGGTGGATTTCTGAGTTTGAGGTCAGCCTGGTCTACAGAGTGAGTTCCAGGACAGCCAGGGCTATACAGAGAAACCTTATCTCAAAAAAAAAAAAAAAAAAAAAAAAAGGTTGTCATCAGGGTTAAAATTTGAAAATCTTTTTTTTTTTTTTTAGCTACCTTGTAAATGCTACTAGTTTAAATAAATTACATTTCATTGTATTTAGTGGGAATTTTCACAGCATACAGCTTTGACAGGTTAGTTCTCAGGCCCAGGTAAGTTTTGTCTAGTAGGGGACATGTGGACCACAGACCTGTGAAACTACTTGCTCTGATATTGTTGGGTGACTACACACTACCTGGCATACATTGTCCAAACCCATGGGACAGAGTGGGACATAGGGTGACTATACAGTAAACCTCACTCCAGATATGTAACCCAAAGAAACGGAAGCATCTCCATGTGTTCCCGACAAATTATTCCACAGCCAAAGTGTGAACCTCCAGCGCCAATTATGAAATCTCCATCGTTAGTTGCAACGTACCGCTGTGGAGGATGTCACTGATGGGTGGGGCAGATACGGGGCAGACCTCTCTGTGTGGCTTCTGCTGAGAACCTAAGTCTTCTATTAAAAAGTCTAGCCAGGCAGTGGTGGTGCATGCCTTTAATCCCAGCACTTGGAGGCAGAGGTAGGCGGATTTCTGAGTTCTAGGCCAGCCTGGTTTACAGAGTGAGTTCCAGGACAGTCAGGGCTACACAGAGAAACCCTGTCTTGGAAAACCAAATAAATAAAAATATAAAGAAAAAATAAAAAGACTTAAGTGTGACGATGGCTTTGTGTTCTTGATCTTACAACAGTTGTCATTACCATCAGAAGATCTGCTCAAGGCCAGGCCTGTCAACAGCTGGTCATGGGACGGGGAGGACTCATGAGGCAGAGAGGGTAGCAGAGAGTCCACACTTCTGAAGTCCTGCCCCCTCCCTAAGTGTCTCTAGGAAGTCAGTGCTCCCTGAGAACATTTTCTAGTTAAACATGGGTAGGGCTGATGCTCTTTTAATTTCTCTTCCAGGGTCTTGTAACGAAACGAAACGAAATGAAACGATACCAAACACACCCTAATAAGGCAGTCAGAGAGGTGGTCCAGGAGTCGTGCTTGCTGTCTCTGCAGGCTTTGTCTATCCCAGCACCTAGCACAGAAGAGATATATTCATAGTCTTAGGCAGTTGAATATTTGGTCCCCAGTTGGCGGTGCTCTTTGTGGTCTTAGTCTGGTGGTGGTGGCGAAAGCCTTTAATCCCAGCACTTGGGAGGCAGAGGCAGGTGGATTTCTGAGTTTGAGGCCAGCCTGGTCTACAGAGTGAGTTCTAGGACAGCCAGAGCTACACAGAGAAACCCTGTCTCAAAAAAAAAAAAAAAAAAAAAAAAAAAAAAAAAAAAAAGGAGGTGTGGCCTTGTTGGGAGTAGGCCTTGAGAGTCAAAAGTCTCTCACCAGTATGAGCTCCGATGCGGCCTTTGATGGTTCGAGCTCCTAGCTTCCTGCTCTGGCTGCCATTTCTCTCAGCCATGGTGGCTCCTTTTCCCTCTGGAACCAGAAGCTCAGACAGGCTCTTCTTTCTATAAGCTGCTCCTGGTTTGCTGTTCAATCATGGCAACATAAAAGTGACTGCTCTTGCAGAAGACCTGGGCTCAGCTGTGGTGTTGTGTCAGGAAAATGTTAGCAGTACCCAAAATACAGACAGGAGCTGTCTCAGAGTTTCTATTCCTGCACAAACATCATGACCAAGAAGCAAGTTTGGGAGGAAAGGGTTAATTCAGCTTACACTTCCACATCACTGTTCATCACCAAAGGAGGTCAGGACTGGAACTCAAGCAGGTCAGGAAGCAGGAGCTGATGCAGAGGCCATGGAGGGATGTTCCTTACTGGCTTGCTTCCCCTGGCTTGCACAGCCTGTTTTCTTATAGGATCCAAGAATACCAACCCAGGGATGGCACCACCCACAAGGGGCCCTCCCACCCTGATCGCTAATTGAGAAAATGCCTTAAAGCTGGATCTCATAGGGGCATTTCCTCAACTGAAGCTCTTTTCTCTGTGATAACTCCAGCTTGTGTCAAGTTGACACATAAATCAGCCAGCACAGTAACCTACTGGATGCAATCATAGTAGGGTCTTTTTGTTTGCGCTAGCTAGGAGCTCCTCAGTGCACGGCTGTCACACAGGACGGTTTGGGTGATGAGGAGCCCCAAATATCTATCCGGGCAAGGGGCAAGGCTTTATTCTAAGCAGCAAGCAGGGAGTGCGTGTGCAAGCATCTAATCGGAAAGCTACTGTGGCCCTTAACATAATTGGTTGGTGTTGGGAGTCATATCATAAACTTAATTTCTGCTTCCCTCTGCATTGGTGATCATTAGGCAGGGTTGGGCTTGTCACCTGAGGGTGCAGGTTTGTTGGAGGAATAACCTGGAGATGCTAGTCTTGGTGGCAGTGAGCCTAGATGCAAGAGGTAGGTTTGGATTTTGTTGGGGGGTTCACTTGGAAACTAACGCTAGGTACTAATTGTTAGTTTACCTGAGTTCAAACTTAGGTCAGGTTCTCTAAAATGGAGTCTGAATGTAAAAGGTTTGGTCTCTCACCAGCACCCGGATGGCAGCTCCCAACCACCTGTCACTTGGGTTCCAGGAGATCTGACATCTACATCCCAGAACCTCCTTTGTAGATCAGGCCGGTCTTGAACTCAGAAATCTGCTTGTCTCCCATCTGCAGAATGTTTGCACTAAAGGTGTGTACGGCTTACCGTGGTGCTGAGGGTCAGACCCAGAGCTTGGCTCACCTTTGATCAGTGCTGATGACAGACATCATGGAACTATAGTGTGACCTCCTGGTTCCTTAAATTACCTGGCCATCCCCTTCCCCTGATTTCCTCATAGCAGGGCACCGGGGCAGGAGCTAGGATGCTTGAAGTATTTAGGTAATTTTGCAACTGAGCCAGCTTTATAATGGATTCTCCCTCCAGAGAAGACTCTTAATAAAGATGGAGGATGAAGCCAGACTGCCAGGGTATTTACAGTGAGCATGCTACAACGGAGCATGCTTAGCACGCTTGGACTCCTCGCTTCTTCAGCACTGCACAGGCAAACAGATCACAACATCTCCTGCTGTCTGGCTAGCAGTGCATCTGTTCTCTTGACATCCCCTTCCTGTGGATGGCTGTACATTACACCTAAGGGGAGTCACTTAGGGGGCTTTTGAAACACCCCAAGTCTAGATCCTAGAATAGGGAAATGAGCTGGGAGCAGGGGAGGCCCATGGGTCAGTATTCCTTTTGCTTTAACTTGCATTTGCATCTTTCAGTGTGTGCAAGCGGGCACAGGGGAGTGTGGCAAGCACTAGTGAACAGAGGGTGACTGGTGAGAACCGGTTCTCTATTCCCCCAGGAGGGTCCTGAGGGCTGAACTCAGTTCATCAGGCTTGGCTGCAGACGCCTTTACAAGCTCAGCCATCTCACTGGCCCACCTGTTCGTAGTTTTCAAACCTCCTCTGGTGTTCCCAGTGTACACACTGATGCTCTAGGTGCATCTACACGAGAAAGCCAAATTGTAATCAGACAAACATGCTGTTACAGTCTGTTTTTTAGTCTGAACATACTCATAAATATCTATTCTGTGCTAGGGGCTGGGATAGAGAAAAGTAGAAGTCACTACAAGTTGGCGGTTATACAAAATGAGCCTTAGAGACAAGCCTTGGTATCATAGCCAAAATCCTGGCACCCAGGAGGCCGAGGCAGCCAGATCTCAGAGTTAAAATGCCAGCTCGATTATGGAGTTCCAGGACAGAGAAAGTCTGTCTTCAAACCAAATACATACACACACACACACATACATACATACTTTAGAATGAAAGAGCCCAGTTCAAATCATTACCCAGCACTTACTGGTGTATGACTCAGTTTCCCTCCCTCCTTCCCTCCCTTTTTTGTTTCAAAAATCATCCCCTCCCCCACCCCTACACCCAACCCTTCCCCCCAAACATCTACCTATATTCTCATCGGGTCAAGAAAAAGGTCACTGTCTTTCTCATGGTCCCTTCGAAAGCCTCCATTCTGACCCCAGGGTTTCCTGGCTTTGCTGTGTTGATTTTTTACACTTCTGTGTCTTTTAAGTCTGTGTGTGTGTGTGTGCACTTGTGTGCAGGTGCCCGCAGAGGCCAGAAAAAAATCATCGGATCCTTTGGAATAGGAGTTACAGGGAGATGTGAGGGGTTTGATGTAGGTGCTGGGAACCAACGGAAGGTCCCCTGATAGAGTCGCTGGGTCATCTCCCCAGCTTTTGCCGTTGTGTTAGGCAACACTGTTTCGAGCTTGCTCTCTTGTATGCGTTTCACAGTTCCATAATTTAGGAACGCCATCCGTAGTCATAGAGTGCAGAGAGCCTCAGTGTTAGCAAATACTCCACTCCTTTTCAGAGCTTGCAGATTCACAGGTCAGTTTACACTCTACCCTTGTGTGAATGTAAACAGAGCCGCCTCTTCACAGACACCTTCCCCCCAACTGCTAGCGAGGCTGGGCACTTTCCATACACTGACAGTCATTGGGCTTTCTCATTGGGAGAGGAGGGCGGCTTAGTGATCCTGGCTTAAATTTACTTGAACATATCTTTGTGCTGAGATCTTCACGAGCTTGCAGAGGTACAAGACAGGCAGGCTAGAGTGGGTTCCGAACACTACCCTGCCTCAGCTGTACCGCAGTCTCCTGATTCCCACACGTAAGCCGGGTGCCTACGTGAGGCGTGGGCGATGGCTCAGTTGAGTGAATTCTTGCAGAGGGCTGGAATTAGGTTCTTAGCATCCTTATCTGAGGTGGGCAGTCCGGGCAAAGCTCCCTGCAGGAGCTCGGACAGTAAAGGACAGCACCCCAATCTCCGCAGGAGTCCCCATCTCCAAACACAGCATCCTGCGAACCGCCAATTTCAAACTTCCCAGCCCAGCCCCGCCCAAACGCCCTTGCTCTCTTCCTATTGGTTTCCAGTCAAAGGAAGAAACAATGTGATTGGCTTTCCCATTTCACTTCCTCTAGCCCTCCAAGATCTGGGCGGGTCCTGGAGGAGACCCCCGCTGTCCATCAGCGAATGGCGAGCGCTGATTGGTTTAGGCACGGCCCAGACCTGCCCACGTCGTTTCCTTCAAACGCTGGGGCGGGAGACTCAGGGTGGAGGAGCGGAGCCGGGCGTGTATAAGCCGGGGGTCTGCGGAGTGTGAGTCCGGGTTGTGTGCTGGGGTGTTGGGGTATTGGAGAGGCTCGGGAGGGTAGTCCCCTTTCCCGGGTCTCCCCGGCCTGCCCCGTCCATACCGATGCCACGTTCCCACCCAAGGCCTCAGGATAGCGGGGAGCCCTGAGGGTCTGCTGTGGCTGTAGCCTGGGGTGTGCAGTGGTAGCCCGGGGTCTGTTTGTGTGTGTGCAGCCGCGGAGTCTGGGGTTACAACCCTGGGGGTGGGGAATGGTGGAATGGGTTCAACCCCGTGTCTCCGTGTAGCCTTGGGGTGTCCTGGAGCCTGGGGCGGGGGTGTGTATCCCCAGGTGTGGTGCTGGAATCCCCAAGTGTGGTGCTGGAGGCCCCAGGGCTCCATAAAGAGGATCGAATCTCTTGTAGACCAGTCACTACCTCCTGTAATCCTTACCTGCATTCTTGCCCATGGCGATTCCCATTATCTGTGTGATCTAAACTCACTGACTTAACCTCTCTGTTCCAGTGTCTTTATTCTATTCCATACCTAGCCCAGCGCCCCCTTCTTATGTTTTCCTCCCTGGTGTAGTCCTCTCTAGCCTTTCTAGTCAGTCAGGTGACGACCTTGCCCAGGACCCGACCTCTGTATCCTCCAGGGGCAGTGCACCTTCCTTTCCCCAGGATAATCTTCAAGGCTCACTGATCAAACCCTTCAGGCCTTGGTTCACTGGTTACATCTATCTACCTATGAGGCATCAGATATCTGTATTCGTCGGGGTTCTCTAGGGGAACAGAACCGATAGAACGAAAGTGCAATTAGAGCTTTATTAGTGTGACTCACAGGCTGCAGCCTGCTAGTGCCAATGGCTGTTAGCTCTTTCGAAAATGATTTATTTCTATTCCTTACGTGTATGAGCATTTTTGGCCTTCGTGTGTCTACGCCCCGTGTGCCTGCCGTGGAGGCTGGAAGTGGCCTCCTCTTCCCGATCTCTTTAGAGAGACACGACTCTGTCAAGCCCTCCCTGCCTTAAATGTCAGTACCCACTTGACTTTTCCCAATGTTCCTTCAGCGCTGGCAGACAGATGCTAAAGTTCAAGTATGGCGTTCGGAACCCGTCGGAGGTCAGTGCCTCGGAGCCCATTGCCAGCCGCGCCTCCAGGCTAAATCTCTTCTTCCAGGTAAGAAACTGCCTGCCAACGAAGCACACCTGTGTCTGCTGTGCCAACCGGCTCTGGTTGTATTGCAGATGGAGACTAGTATTCTTAGGGCAGTCCTGTTTGCTCTTTCGTGTCCTGCCTGAGCTGTGCAGAGCTGCCACTGTGCTGATGGCCACGTGGCTGGACAAGCCCTCGGGACAACCCCTCATTTCTTTCTTTCTATTTTTTTTTTTTCTTCTCAAGACAGGGTTTGTCTGTGTAGCCCTGACTGTCTTGGAACTCACTCTGTAGACCAGGCTGGCCTTGATCTCAGAAATCTGCCTGCCTCTGCCTCCCAAGTGCTGGGATTAAAGGCATGCACCACCACTGCCTGGCGTCCCTTCATTTCTTATACTTCACACTTCTAAACTTTGTTTCTTTCAGTTGAAGAAACCAAAATTGTCTCTGGTGTGTGTGTGTGTGTGTGTGTGTGTGTGTGCGCGCATGTGTATGTCTTTCTGACTGTCTTTCTGTCTCTATCTTTCTGTCTGTCTGTCTGTGTTGTGTCTGGGTACCCAGAAAGGCTAGAAACTAGCTTTGGATCCTTTGGTTGTGGGAGTTGGTGTTACAGGTGTTTGTGAGCTGCCTGTGTGGACCTTGGGATCCAGACTGTGGTCCCCTGATAGAGCACTGAACACACACTCTTAACTTTGAGCCATCTCTTCAGCCCCAGTGTAGAATAATCTTATTTCATACAAGGGATGTCTGTTCTTTTTTTTCCTTTTGAGACAAGTTCTCTTTGTTACATAGCTCTGGCTGTCCTAGCACTCAGTATGTAGACCAGGTTGGCCTCCAAAGCACAGAACACCATCTGCCTCTGCCTCCCAAGTGCTGGGGCTAAAGGCGTGTGCCAGCCACCATGCCTAGTAGCTCTCTTGCTCTTTAGATTAAATACCACGCCTACATTCCTCATGCAGAGCCTAACAGTTCCTTCTATAAGGACCAATGTCCTGAAAGTACTTCCAGACAGTTTTCTAGTTCATTTCCGCTCTGACTTACCTTCGGGACGGGCTGTAAGGTGGAACCGGAAATTAACCCTTTCCTGCCCAAATTGAAAACAAGCCAGGACCTTTCCTTTACATCCTCTTTTAACCTTGGAGTGACCTTGGTTGGTTTTACATTGCGACATCAACATGCCAGAGGGTGTGTGCTTTTATAAACAAAGGAGGTTTCCATAGGTCACAGTTCTGCAAGCCCAGATACACCAATGGTTTCTGCTTGGCTGTGCTCAGGGCCTGGTTACAATGTTGCCACACTGGCCAGGGGAATGCACAAGGATCACTTGGGCCAGAGAGGAAGTAAGAGACCAGGCCTACTCCCTTTCCAACACCCTGCTCTCAGCTCCTGAGGTTAAGAAAAGCATTTTGTTTCTTGGAGACCAGATAGCCTCCCACAGTGTCTCACTCCCACTTTTTAAAGCTGCCACAACTTTGCCCCTGGGGTCCAAGCTTGCAGCACAGGAACCCTTGGAAGATAATCCACATGCAGATGGTAGCAGCGGGTGAGAGGAAGTGCCTGGCACACCTGGCATCCTCCGCACGCTCCAGCCGAGCCTGCTGTGCTGCTTCCATGCCAGGCTGTCTCCCTGAGGGTCAGATGCAGTGGCTGGTTTGTTTCTACCGAGGCGGGTCTCCCTCCGACTCAGGACACTTGTGTTACGGTACTTGGCCGACTTCCAGAGCCCCAGAAATCTCACAAATCACCAGGCGGCCAAGGTTTTGCCAGTTTTTTATTTTGCAAAGCAAGGATGTGGAAAACAAATTAGAGGGGGGGAAAAAGCTATTACTTTCTGGTCCTTTCGTTTCCTAAAGAAAGGGCATTTTAGGAACCATAGAGAGTGTGAAAGGGAAGGGCCATTTTCAGGGTTGAGTCCCCTGGGGCTTTTGAGGGTGCTGTGGGGCGCTCTGAGCCCAAGCCTCCTCCAGTCTCTGGAACACGCACATACACACACACACACACACACACACACACACACACACACACACGTCTCCTCAGGTTAACTCTCAAGTGAACAGAGTAGGAAGCAAGGCTTATCTTCCTGAGTTAGAGTCAACCGAAGGGACAGGCTCGGGGGCTCCCAAGCTTGACTGATTCTGGAGGGGAATTTGTTAAACTCGGTTCTAAGCCGCAACCCCGAAGAGTTTAATTCAGGAGGTTGGTAATGGGGCCAGAGAATCTGGTCTTTTGTGTTTCTCTAGTGATTCACACGCAGCTGTTCTTTTATGCTACCCAGTGTTGTGTAACAAGCCCTTACCAAGACTTACTGGAGCAATGGCTTCTCCTCGCAGGATTCTGCAGGCCTGGAGGCACACCCCTTTAATCCCAGCTCTTGGGAGGCAGAGGCAGGTGGTTCTCTGTGCGTTGAAGGCCAGCCTGGTTTATACAGCAAGTTCTAGGATGGTCAGGGCTACAAAAAAACAAAACAAAACAACAAAAATAAAAGCAACAAAATAAGCAAAACAAGACCCTGTCCCAAAACAAGCAATCACAGCCACCCCAGCAGGTTGGTTGTACTTCAGTGGGTGGCTCTGCTCCACCCTATGGGCTCGGTTGGGGTTACTGGGTCTATAGTCTGCAGAGATTACACCTAGGACAAGTAGAATATAGGCCCTGGCTACTCACCAAGGCACCCTGCTTATTTAAATTTAATTTATTACTTTTGTGTGTTCACAGGCTTGTGTGACTGTGGGCGTGGCGTGTGTATGCCAAGGCTTGTGTGTGGATATCAGGTTGTGACTTTAGGAGTTTGGCATCCTCTCACCGTATTTTGAGGCAGGGTCTTTCCTGTTTCTTCCTGTCCGTGCTGTCTTCCTGTCCGCGCTGTCTTCCTGGCCTACAGACTTCCGGAGGGCTCCCTGCTTCCACCTCTCATTTTCCATTAGGAGTGCTAGGGTTACAGATGTGCCTCCACATCTGGCTTGTTATGTGGACTCCAGGCATCAAACTCAGGCCATGAGGCTTCCCGGCAAGCTACAAGCACGTTTACCAACTGAGCTGTTCCCTGCCTCTGTGGCCTCTCTATGCTTTTTATTAGTCATTTCCTAGGATACCTGGGGCTCTTTTTCCATTTTTTCTCCTTTTTTTTTCTTTTTTATTATTTTTTTGCAAATGTAAAATTTTCCATTCTGTGGGGTCATTGGTGGTAGCTATTCAGCTTCGACACTATAGCGCACCTAGAGTGGCGGGAAGGATATGTAAATGAGTGGGCGTGGCTGAGCGGGCGTGGCTGCGTTCCTACTGAACTCTGTTTATAATTCAGGCAGTGCCATGTTTGGCTGGGGGCGGGCACAGTATACCAACCCTTAATGTGTCCTAAACTTCTGTGCACTGCAGCTGCCTTCCCACAAAGACTGTTCGGCTCTACCCTGAACCAGCACAGCAGCACCATTTGGGTTTCTCTCTGCTGTTTAAAATGAGTCTCAGGGATGGCGTCTGTCCATGGAGATTGTAGGCACCGACGGGAGACGTGGCATGTGAGAAAGAGTCTGCCACTGGGTTTCTTTTGAATTCGTAATCCCCCTGCCTCAGCCTCCCATGTGCTAGGGTTATAGGTGTGTGTCACCAAGTCTGGCTGCACTGAAATTGTCTGTGTAGGGGGTGGGGTGGGTGGGTGGGTGGGGTTGCTGTAGACACTGGCTGTTTGGCTGTTTCCTTGGTTCATCTCCACTGTAATATTTTGAGAAGGGATCTCTCACTGAGGCTGATCAATCAGTTCAGCTAGATGAACTGGATAATGGTCTTGAGGGATCCACATCCCACCCCCACCCCCCATTGTTGGGGTGATGGGCGCTTGCTACTATGCCTAGATATTTTACAGGGGTTTTAGGGATTCAAACTCAGGTCCTTATTCTTGCATTATGGGCACTTTCCTCCAGTCCCCGAAGTCATAAAAATCTACTTTTGTGCCTCCCTCCTATAGCTGTTTTTTTTTTTTTTTAAACAGAGATTTTGCCCATAGTCTCACTTGGGAATCATTGCTCTAAACTTGGGTTCCCAGCTCGGGTGTTGAGAGGCTAGACGGTGGCCGTAAATGGACGGAGCTGGCCAGACAGAAGATAGGAAGCCAAGTCTGCAGTGCCCCTCGGCGCTCACCAAGAGGGGACCTCAGCTCCTGTTGTGTCATGATCTAGCCAGACAGAGGGCAATATTGCCAGATCTGCTAGCGTTTCAGGAAAAGAGAGACATTCTGGTGTGTGTGTGTGTGTGTGTAAAATCTACTGATTTAAAAATATTGGCAGATAATTCAAATTATTTTAAATACTTCGAGCCAAACAAAACATGTTTGTGGGGTAGACACAGTCTGCCAATCTGTAACCGATCCCGCAGATCATGAATAAATTCGGCTTTGCAGTAGGCATCCATTCCTACTTCTCGAGGTGAATTAAAGAGGGACGAAGGAATCAGGTGAGTTATCACCAGCAGTGGAGGCTCGCAGATAATCACTTAAGGGCCGCAGAATGGGGGCCAGTATGCCGCCAGCAGTTAAACGGAGCCGGTCGGTTGCGATTTACTCTGCGTGGATGCTATTGATCAAAGCTTTTCATTATTGACAGAATTCCCCATCTGCTGTTTGCTGTTTTTTTAGGGGAAACCGCCCCTCATGACTCAACAGCAGATGTCTGCTCTTTCCCGGGAAGGGATGTTAGATGCCCTCTTCGTTCTCTTCGAAGAGTGCAGCCAGCCCGCCCTGATGAAGATGAAGCACGTGAGCAGCTTCGTGCGGAAGTGTAAGTCTGGGGCGACCCGACCTCCACTAAGCTCCCTAGAGAGCAGCTGTTGTCAACCCTCGGGTCTCCACCCCTCCGCGGGTCTTCACCCCTCCGCGGGTCTCCACCCCTGGGGGGGGGGGTTCGGATGCTGCTTTCCCAAGGGTTGCAGATCAGATATCCTTCTTATCAGATATTTACTTTACAGTCCTTAACAGCGGCAAGATTACAGTTATGAAGTAGCAATGAAATGATTTTATGCTTGGGGGGGGGGGTCACCACACCATGAGGGACTGTGTTAAAGGGCGGAAGCATTAGGGAGGTCGAGAGCCACTGCTGTAGGGGAAGACAGGATGCTGGAGGTGGAAGGCATTGGTTGTAGTTCCAGAAAACCACGGTCTGCATAAGGCTGACCCAGGGGCGTGTACCAAATCATATGGTTGTAGTCTGGAGACCAGAATTAAGTGAGGCTTCTCACTGCAAGTCACAGAAACTCAGTCCAAAAAAAGGAAACAGGTTGACTCATGAGACAAATCGAAGGATGCTTCAGGCTGGTTCCAGCGACTTCAGTGATGGGGATGCTGTCCTCTGACGCGGTCCTTACACTCTGAGCTAACCCGCTGCAGGCAGAACAGGCTCAAGGCCTTAGGCGCCTTGTGTTTAAATTCAACAGGATACTTTATTTCTGTTGCTTAATTTTAGGTGTTCCAGCATCTCTTGGAGAAACACTGAAAGGCCTTTCGGGTTGTCACAGCTAGAGGCTCGGGAGGGTGTTGCTGGGTGAGCCTCAGTCCTGCCAGCTTTGAGAAGCAGTCTTAGACGTCTAAGATGACCATCTAACCAAGCACTCCAGGCTGTCAAGGCTGACATTGATAGTTTTGTATCCCTTCTTCAGGAGTCTGTGCTTTGATTATATTCAGCTGGGGATTCCTCTGCTTGGTGACACATTAGCTAAGATTGCAGGCTCTCTGCTCTTAAACTGGAATGTTCTAGATGGCTTGCTCAGCATCTGAGACCTGGCTGGAGAGCTGAGCTCCATTGCGATTTTGGATGAAAGGGGTCTCAGTCTGTTAGTTAGTGTCTCTCTCGTTCATGGAGATCAGGGTCTTGTACTTCTGTGGTTTCTCTATGTGAGGGGCCAGGAAACTGTAAACTTGTATGTATAGGCAAAGCTTTCCTGGAACTGGCCATACCCATGTGTTCAGTCACACATTAGAATATTTGGAACAGAGGTCATGTGACCCCCCTCCCCCAGGCCTAAACTGTTTTCCTACCTGAGCTATAAGAGCAGTAGCTCAGAAGCCAGATGTCCCTCCTCAGTGGCCCCGAGTGTCCGAGAGTGCTGAGGTGGAGGCTGCTTTGAAGGCTGTCTTACTGAGCGTGGAGGACTTCTGTTGTCAGTCAGCTTTCTGTTACTGTAATAAAACATCTGGGACAGTTGCCAGGGGCAGAAGGGGAGAGGTTGGTCTCAGCTGGTACCTTTGGGAATTGAGTCTCTGGGGTTGCTTTGGGGCCTGTGGCTGGGCAACAAATCCTGGCAAGAGGGTGTGGCGTTTACCTCAGTGCTAGGAGTGAGCAGGAGAGAGGGAGAGGAGTCAGGGTCTCAGGCACACTCGTGGGAACTTCCCATGAGGTCTCCCTCTCGCTGGGAGGTGGGTTTGTGCTGCCTGTGGGACTACTCTGTGATCTCCGTCTACCAGGGGTTAGGAGCATACAGAGAACAACACAGATGCTTCGTCTGGAAGGTTCACTGCCTTGGTAGTACCATGCTAGGGCTCACATGGGCCTCTGCATTCTGTGTGTGAAGAAACTGCACAGGGTATGAATCCTGTTACATTCACCGGAAACTAGTTCCAGAGACCTGATACCACCTCCTGCCCAGTTAGATGTGTTAGTTTGCTTTTTAAAGACAGGATCTCACTGTGTAGCCCTGGCTGACCTGGAACTCACTAAGTAGACCAGGCTGCCCTTGAACTCACAGAGATCTCCCTCCTCTGCCTCCCAAGTGCTGGGATTAAGCAGGTGCATCACCAGGCCTGGTACTAGGTGGTTAGTTTTACACAGCCCCAGATGCTGATGGGTTGGTTCTGCTCTGAGCCACTTGTAGGAGGTAGTGAAGATCAGCCTTGTCTGAATCCACAAAGGAGTTGCAGCATTGATTACCTGGGCCTCCCAGGGTAGGCTATAAGCATTGGTTGCTCAAAGGCCACAGAGGTGCTGAGTAACCAAACTGATGTTCCCAGTTCCCTTGCCATTGTGGCAGAAGAGCTGACAGCTCTCAGGGTTTGAGGGAGGTTATGGCAGAGAAGGGGGCAGTGGCAGAGGCATGCGACAGCCCCCTGCTGACCAGGAAGCCAAGAGCTTGGGCAGGAGAAGGCAATGAACCTCAAGGCTCCCCCTCTAGCCACCCTCTCCAGAATGTTCCACAGCCCGCCCAAACAGTGCCACCAGCTGGGGACCAAATGTTCAAGTAGGGAAGCTCGTGGGGGCCATTTCACATCCAAACCACTAACCAGGGCTTCACTGCTTGGACCTTGCCTGCTCTCAGTTTCCTCATCTGTGAAAAGAAGACGTGAGTAGCGAACAGTGCCTAGAACGAGTTAGTAGAGCTCGCCATGATGGTTGGTCTAGCTCGCAACTCGATAAGCTCCAGGCTTGCTGGTGAAAATTATCCTCATTAGGTTAATTAAGGAAGGGAGACCATTGTGATTACACCATTTCCTGTAGGGAGACCCGCCCAGTATGGTTGCCTCTCTTTCGGGGCTAGGACCAATAAAAAGGAAAAAATGAGTATATTTACATTTCTTCAGTGTGGGTGCCCTGTGACTACCTGCTGGGGCTGCCTGCTGTCTTGACTGCCCCACCATGAGGGAACGCACCCTGGGTTTGTGAGCCAACGGAAACTCGCCCTCCCTTCTTTGTTTTGAGGGTATTTTATCACAGCAACAGAAAACTTACTAGGACCACCAGGTTTGTCAACAGACAATACTTGCTAACCACAAGCATCACCCATGACTAATCAATACAGTGTGCATCTTTAAAATGTCCTTGAGGTATTTACTCATCACCCTGCATGTGTTTAAATATTTCTCCATCTTTTGAATATGTAAATTATCAAGTAGGCAGTGGAAGGGGGCAGAACCTGGAGGACCCACTCTCCAGTTCCTTCTTCAGGTTTGAGACCCCAGGGATACTTCAAAGCTGTCAGTCATAGGAAGCTGTGTGTAATCAGGTCCTGTGTCTGTGGAGTGGAGCTCTTCCGGGAGACTCATTTCACGCTTCTACAAGAGGCTTCCTGGAGAGGACCCTGAAGAGCTCATGATTGAAATCCAGCAACTGCTGGATTGAAATCTCCACCCCCATTCCACCTCCACCCTGACCTGCTCTCAGTTCTGTTTCGGAATGTGAGCATTGCTTTTCCGTGTGGACAAGGGTCCATTGGCTGTCACAGCCCACATTTGTGGGAGTGGAGGTTTCCTCTGAGCTGCCAGAGGAAATGGACAAGGACGACAGTTTGAAGCGGTGCCTCTCACAAACGTATCCCTGTCCTTGAGCCCTCAGAGGGCAGGCGACAAGCATCTGGGAACGGGGGAGTGACTATTATCTTCACCAGTTGCAGTACTGTGTTGATGAACTATGGGCACGTGTTCTGGTTGTGTCATTAGATGATTTTGTGGTTGTGTGGCCATCATAAGATGCATACACAAACCCAGGTGGCATAGGCCAGTCACTTTATTTAGCTGCTATTTCTCTCTCTCTCTGAAGTGAGGTCTCTTTAGCTAGTCTTGGCTGTCCTGGAATTCATTATTTAGACAAGACTGGCCTTGAATTCAGAGACCCACCTGCTTCTTGTTTCCCAGGTGCTAGGATTACAGACATGCACCATACCTTGCCTATGAATTCTTTTAAAAAGAATTCTCTCTTGGGGCTGGAGAGATGGCTCAGCAGTTAGGAGTATTTGCTTCTATAGAGGATCTGGGTTTAGTTCCAGCATCCTCACGACAGCTTACAACTTCTGTACCTCCAGTTTAGGGGAGCTGGTGCCCTCTTATATAAAATACATGCTTAAGTAATTTATATATTTATGTAATTTATATAATTCCTTACATTTTAAGTGATACCTATATTTGTATAGATTTGAGAACACTGTGGTGCTTTAATACCTGCTTATTTATATAATTATTTAAATTTATTTATTTATTAAAGAGTTATTTTTCTGGGTGTGGTGGCACATGTCTTAAAAAAAAAAAAGACCAAACTAAACCAAAAGACACCTGTTTATTTTTACATAGAGCACATGACACGTTTGCCACATATTTTGCTTCTTCAGTTTTTAAAGGATTTGATGTGTACGTTCGTGTGCGGGTATCTGCGCATACTCCACAGAGGCTTGAGCTCAGGTCAGCTATCTGCGCATGCTCCATGCAGGCTTGTGCTCAGGTCAGCCCATCGCCACTCCCTCTGCTACCCTAGCACCACACTCACCAGCAGATACCTCACGGAGCCAGTACCTGTCAGGTGCCTGACATACCGCCCAGACACAAGGTCAAGCTGAGCATCACACCTCGGTGTTCAGAGACGACAGGCACCCACAGTTTGATCTCGGTCTAACAGGAAGCTAAACGGTGCCTGTCACTGTGGCCATCCTGACTTACAGCACCAAGCGTTCCAGGCAGATATATGACAGTGCTGTTCTAAAGAAACCCACTGGGCTGCGGGTCCCACGAGGGCATCCCTTGCACAGTCACCCAGTCATCCAAGCTTCCTCCCCCCCCCCCCCCAGCGGTGGGACTAAGTGAATACCTTCTGTTTAACGTGCTTGCCGTCCTGCCCTGTATCCTGTCGGGCCATCATCTCAGTCTGTGCCCACTTATTAGGTAGGTATAAAACAGTGTGCCAGGCCTTCCCCACCCCCAGCAGCCTCAGACATGCCTTGAAGTCAGATAGGATTTTTGACAGTTGATTGAACAAAGAAATGGTAAATGCTCAATGAGACCGGGAGAGCTAGTTACAAGAATGTAACTGTGTTAACTGTTATGCAATAAACATAAGCAGGTGTTGGGCCGGTGAGAGGGCTCAGCAGTGAAGAGGACCCCAGTTCAGTTCCCAGCACCCACACGAGGCTCACAACCACATGCAGTTTCCTGTTTGAGGTGATCCAACATCCTCTTCTGGCCTCCAAGGCCACTGCATGCACATGATACATATGTAGACATGCAGACAACACACACACACACACACAAATGATTTTTTTTTTTTTTGAGACAGGGCCCTGCATGGCCTTGGCTGACCTGAAGCTCCGCCTCTGAGGTTGATCACTAGTTGGTTCCACGTGGGTGATCATGGAGGTTTAGGGACAGTCAGGTTGCTTCTCAGTATTTTCCTCTTCAGTTCTCTCCGTGAGCCTTTTCACACGCATCTCATCCCAGCATGTGTTCTGTGAAGGATGGATTCCTTAGGATAGAATTCAGGGAAGGCTGGATGGAAATTCAGGGAAGGAAGCTGCCTGGTTAGCTCAGGCTGCCCTGGCACCCACAGGTCTAGTCATCCGTGTACCGAAGCCACAACCTGGGCCGGGTCCTCCTCGCAGCGCCCCATGTCATTTGGTCGGCCTCAGTATTCAGTCTGCCCCGGACCCATAGGCACCAATGGATTTCCATTCACAGAGATGGCGGCTCCTTGTGGTTTTGGGGTCACAGATGCGGCTGGTGTGGGAGAGGTTGTGAAGGGCTCCCCACCCTGTTTCTCTCTTAAAATAGCCAGGGCCTTAATTTTAGCATCTCACCTGTTCACCTTACTAATGCAAAGAGCCTTTGGGGGGGGGGGGGAAGTTAGAGATTTGGAATGCTTCCCTGCAGTTCTGAAGGTGCCACGTTTTTCACCCACAAAGCAGTTTGTCTAATGTGTGTGATCTAGATGCCTGATTGTCCCCAGTGATGGGCCCAGAGTTACCGAGGTCGGCAACACCGTAAGCAGTTTTAGAGCCTGAGGCCGGAAAGGAAATGAAGAGGGCTTGGCCTGCGCACGGCCAAGGGAAAGGCAGGTTCAACCCAGACATCTGCAAGCCAGTGCGGTTGGCTAATCGTAATTCAGTCCTCACACTTGGCAGGAAGGGGAGCCCAGAAAGGAGCGGACACGGAGGGCAGCCTGGGCTTGGCACGGTGGTGCCCCTGGTGGGTCAGGACCTCGTGTGGATTTACCCACTGAGCCATCTCCCTGATCCTGCATCCACTTTTAAAACAGTGCTCACAACAAACACTTATAGAACCACACACCGTGACTCTAGGTTGGTCCCAGGGCATCCAGGGAACTTTGGTGTGGCAACCGTGAGAGTCGGGGGTCAGAAGACTGGGGTCATAGGTTATAGGCATGCGCCACCATGCCTGGCCTTTTATGTGGGTGTTGGAGATTTGAATTCAGGTCTTCATTTGTAGAGCAAATGTTCTTATTTACTGAGCTCTCCCCAGGCCTAGTCTTAGCTTTCAAGGTAAATGGGATTCTCCAGGGGATGGTGGGGTTTTTTATTTGTTTTGCTGTTTTTTGTTTTGTTTTTGGTTCTGGTGCTGGCATTTGAACCTAGAACCTCCTGCATGCTGAGTACATACTCTACTACTGAGCTGCACCCTGAGCCTAAGATAATGTGGACTATAGGTCTTTCTTGCCTTCCTTTGATTGTAACCCCAATTTTTGATGCGACTCCGCCATTAGTCACAGAGTTCTGTTTTTTAGGCCATCACTGCCATTCCTTATGTTCTTACAAGTCCCTGGTCATCTAGAGCTGTCTCAGAGTGTGAGATCACAGTACCACCCATGTAGCCCAGTACCCTCTACCTTGATCTCAGCCTGAGCGACTGGACCAGGGAAAGGAATAAGATCATGTCAAGAAAGTGAGGGTTGCAGGCCCATCCAGATGTGTGCCTATTAACCCTGCTGAGCAGATGTCAGGGCTCTCTGTTTGGGCCTTGGGGCTAACCCCGTACCTCTCCCAAGCACTGCCACGGACTAAGGTCAGGAAAGGAATCCTCTGAAATATTATAAGGGCCAGTGGCACAGACAGAGGCAGGGCACAGCTAGCTAGGATGGAATGGAATGGTCCAGAATCCGCTCCAAAGCTGAGGGAAGAATGGGCATGTTGCTTCTGTTACATTGTAACACCCGTAGTCATGTGGCTTGTTACATTGTAACGCCAGTCAGAATGCTGTCAGGCTTGTTTGACCCCCTCCCCCCTTCCCTGTACTGCCCTGCAGCCCTCTGAGGAGAAAAGCATGGCTGTGCTCTGCCTTCCTATTTTCTAAGTCTACAGGACTTGAATTTTAGCTACCATGGAAACCGCACTTTGGAATTTCTGGAGCCCTTAATTTTAACAGATAAAAAACACTTTGGTGCCGATTTTATAATTGTTCATGATAGACGAGAAGTGACTAAACGTCTTCTGAAGGGGAAGGAAGGCAGAACACATTTTTCTTTCTTTTTTTTTTTTCCACCTTTGCAAGATGTATGCACCTGAAGTGTGTCTTGTCATCTGGGTGTGACTCTCGCATCTTCCACAGATTCCGACACCATAGCCGAGTTACGGGAGCTCCAGCCGTCGGTGAGAGACTTCGAAGTGCGGAGTCTTGTGGGTTGTGGTCACTTCGCTGAAGTGCAGGTGGTTAGAGAGAAGGCAACTGGGGACATCTATGCCATGAAAATCATGAGGAAGAAGGCTTTGCTGGCCCAGGAGCAGGTAGGAGCGTTTGACTCTCAGGTCTTGCCTCTGTCTGTACCAAACGTCCATCACAGGGACAGTAACCTGCTAATTTGATGTCTAGGATCTAGCTAGTTGTTAATTTTGCACATGAGCAAAAGAGGGCCTCTCTCCTGTCCTCAGCTCTCCTCAACCTGTTGTTGATAAATTCTGAATCTTCAGAAATGTCCATCGATTTCTTTGTCATGACTCTGCAGCTGCCTTTTATTTAGAGCCAAATTGGACTTTTAAACGAAAACTGATGACAAACTTGACCCCTCAGGACTGTAAGCTTGGGTCTTAGGGCCGTGCCTCACGATGGGGTAAATCAGGCAGCAGCTGCACCTGTGCATGCCTAGGTCTTCCTATTGTGGGCACACATGCTGTTAATTTTAGAGCAGGTCTTTGCAGAAGTCCAAGTAAAATTCTGTTCCCTGGCTTGCGAGTCATCGCCTATGTTGAGAACAGGGTTCGAAGTTATCTTTTTAGCTGTGTTTTTTTCTTCCTTTGAAGACAGGTTGCTCTCTCCAGACATATTGATTCATTGGCTGTGTTTTCAAGAGACAGCCGTCAGCCTTGGAGTTGAGAGAGTAATTCGTTAGTTACAAGCACCCTGGTGCGCATCATGAGTAGTCGGATAGCACGCCCCGCTCTGTGGGAGGCCTGCAAAAGGAATTGAAGTCCCATGGCTGCTCCTTGCGGGGATGAGCCGCAGCCCCCAGAGGTGGAGGGAAACTGCAGGTCTACAAAGCAGGTGCTTCCCGGATAAGCACCATAGAGGGGGAGAGAATGAGCAGATTCATTAGGGGTGATGAAGGGCGAGGTCATGGGTGAACTGACGGCGGTCAGGAAAGTCCTTAGGATGAGAGGGAATGGAGGCTGGGCAGAGACGCGCGATGGGGGCTGCTCAGGGTGGACAAGTGGCTGGGGTCACATCCAGCGGGTGTGAGTCCTGGGGTTCTGTTCAGGTATGTGTGTGTACACGTGTGTGCATGTGTGCGTGCATGCATGTCCACCTATACATGTGTGTCTGTGTGTGTCTGTGATTGTGTATGCGTTTGTATGCATGTATGCACACGTGTATGTATATGTGTGCATGTATGCACATGTGCTATGCATGCACATGTGTGAGAGAGGGATCTTGAGAGGGAGAGGGGAAAGACAGATTTTTGGTGCTTGAGAATGAACTGAGAAATGAAGACATTTAGGCGGGCAGTTAAGGGGAAGTCTGAACTATAGTTTTTCACTGTGTTAAACTATGTGACAGCACCATATCAGCCACTTTTACCGTAGGACTCAGTGGCCTTAAGAGGTTCCCGGTGCTGTCAACCAGGTCCACCAGTGACAAAGGTCCTGAGAGGAAACAAGCCAACATAGAGGGGAACCCTGCTTCAGGCCTGCAGTGAGGCAGTGTCCTGGTAGAGGGTGTGCGGTCATAGAGAAGAGATAAGGGATGGGGAGGAAGAGGGGAGGGACGGGCCCTGGGACAGGACAGGGCACGCCCATCAGTAGTCTGCTTTGTCCAACTGTGCCCACCTCCTACAGCCCTTGTTTCCCAGTAGCCCACACTGATTAATCCATGAACAGTCACCCACTGATGATGTCACAGACTATGTGACCTGGTCCCCGAGGGCCCCCATCTCTGCATGTCGCCAGGTCAGGAACCAGGCTATCTTTTGGATTTTTTTTGGATTTGGTTTTTTTGAGACAGGGTTTCTCTGTATAGCCCTGGCTGTCCTGGAACTCACTCTGTAGACCAGGCTGGCCTCAAACTCAGAAATCCACCTGCCTCTGCCTCCCAAGTGCTGGGATTACAGGCGTGCGCCACCACCGCCTGGCTCGGAACTAAGCTTTCTGTACACCAGCTTTTGGGGGACATTTCAGATCCAAATGATAATGCTCCTAAACAAAAACTCACGATCCCCCCCCCCCTTTTCGTTGTTGTTTTCTGTCTTTTGAGACAGAAACTGCCTCAGAGGGTGGGAAGCCGCTTGTCAGTTCGATTGCGACACTGCTTCTGTGTTTCAGAACAAAGAGTGAGCAGCATCTGTGGCAGGGACGGGGAAATGAGAAAACTTGTCCTGGGACTAGGAGGCCAGGGCAGGGTGTGCTCACTGGGCCTCCCCACCCGGGGAAGCACTGTCCGCCATCCACACTCTCTCACTGAACGTGCTCATACTCGACATGATTCTGGGCCCTTGGGCACGAGGTTAGTCCAGTCTTGCAGTGCTTGCATTCAGTCATGTAAGATGAAGCCGATTTAGCGCGCCACATGCGGGCAGGCGACCGGGAGCCAAGCAGATGCACTTTCCTCCAGGGAAAGGACCTCAAGTGACCATGGCGCTGAGGGGCGGGCCTGGGCCTTTAAAAACCCTATTTATGTTGGAGCTAATAAAACTAGCTATTGTGGTAAATATGCCATGGATGAGAGAGTCAATATAATAAAGGGAGACCCCCCTCACGGAATTATCTTGGGGATTTGGAATTTAAGGATATGAAGAGAGAAAGGCAGCATGGGAAAACTGAAGGAGTTGTCAGAGAGGGCGTGAAGAAGTGGTGTCCTCATCACACGGCAGAGGCCAGAGTGCTGTGACAGCCAGAAACGGTCCTCAGAGACCTGTTACAGTAAAGGAGCCTTCAGGAGTCAGGCAGAGTCAACGGAGAGCAAGTGCGGCCTGAGCCTGTTCAGATCCAGCTCCCCCCACTGACCGCCTTCCCTGTGTCAGCAGAAAAAGGATCAGCCCTCTAGCGGGGGCTCCAATTTGCTAAGCAGCTTAGACTTAGCGCTGGGGTCTCCAGGGTGGCTTTTGGGACTACATGGACTAGCTACTTAATAACATTGCAGAGCCCGGGATATAGCGCAGAAGCCACAGTGCTTGTGTAGCCTGCCAGAAGTCATGGGTTTAGTCCCCAGCACTGACCGCATAAACTGGGTGTGGTGGCACATGGGCCTGCACTCAGGACATAAAGGCTCGCCACAGAGGCCAGAGGAGGATGGTGTCCTGCTCTGTCGTGTCCCACCACAGTCCTTTGGGTCAGCGTCCTTCACTGACCCTGGAGCTAGACTGGCCCTCAGTCCTGATGTCTTCTCCTATGCATTGGGGTTTGGAGCATCTTTCCGTGACCAGCCTTTTTTATATTTACTTATTTATTTGATGAGAGCAGGTCCCACTGCACGGTCCCCTGGGAGCCCAGCCTGACCAGCTGCCACACCTGCTTGCTGCTCTCCTCGGGCTGGGCGCTGGCAGCACTCTGCCTGGCTTACCTGGCCTGGACCCACGGCACCTGTTAGAACTGGCTAGGAAGCGAAGGTGCATGCGAAGAGAAAGAATATTTAAGCTCAAAAAAAGTGACTTGAGAGGTGTTAAGGACATAACTGGGTGGATAGCGCGAGGCCCGAGTAGGCCTCTCTGAGCTGAGCAGGTTAGTAGCACAGGTTCAGAGGGTTGTGCTAAGTGATTTTTATTTTAATACCGGGAAAGGTAGATTGAAAGGTGGGACAGAGGCCATTCCCCCTTCATAGTTAGTTGTATCACAGTTGCCTAAAGAGTTTCTTTCCCCCCTCAGGTTTCATTTTTCGAGGAGGAGAGGAACATATTATCTCGGAGCACCAGCCCTTGGATCCCCCAATTACAGTACGCCTTTCAGGACAAAAATAACCTTTACCTGGTGAGTCTTCGCGTCTGTCCCCATGGAACATTCCGTGGCTCTGATACTCAGATACCGCAGATTGAGAATGATTCTTGCCGGTGTAGCCCATGACATCTCTCTCTCATCCGGTTTTCTGACTAGACATCTCCCATTCCTTGTTCCAATGATTAAGAGCTGACCCACTTAGAAAAGGCCCAGTGTATGCAGCCACAGTGCTCAGCGAGAAGTCATTTAACTGGGAATAGTCTCTAACTACCTTTAATAGAATCTTGCTTTAATTAAATTAATTAATTTAGTTCCTGAGACAAGGGCTCATAATGTAGATCTGGCTGGCCTGGAATTTGCTCTATAGACCAGGCTGGCCTGGAACTCACAGAGATCAGTCACCTGCCTCTGCCTGCCCAGTGCTGGGATTAAAGGTGTTCTTGTCTTGCTTTAATTTTTAAAAGTGAAGGTAATAACGCATGATTGATGTAAGAAAACGCAGGCTGCTCCCTTCTCACATGTGGAAGCCGGATGGGTTTCTCTCCTAGAAGCAGAGAATAGGATGGTGGTTGCCTGGTTACCGGGGTGAAGAGAGGCAGGGAGGGATGGATAATGGGTAGACCAGTTAGATTACCATGAATGCATAGGTAAGAGAGATAAGTTTCGGTGTCTTACAGTAGGGCAACTATCTCAACATGATGTGCCTCACACTAACTAGAAAGGGTTGAATGGCCCCAGGACAAAGCGGATGGTAAATGTGGTAGCATGGTGAATTTGTTAACTGTTGTGATTTGACCATTGTACATTGCATATATTTATCGAAATATCATACTGTACCCCATGACTACGCACAGTTGTTAAAGTATAAATTAAAAACACACACTAGTACCTCCAAATCCCACCCTCTAAATGCATATACTGGGCCAGTAGGATGGCCCCTGCAGGTCGGGCTGCCTGAAGACCTGAGTTCAGTTCCTGGAACCCACAAGACGGAATGAGAATTAACTCTTGCAAGTTGTGTCTTCTGATGTACACACACACACACACACACACACACATGCACTTGAATAAGTTTAAACATGTATGTATACACTGAGGATACACAAGGAGAGCCCCATCCTCTGCTTTCTTTTCTTCTCTCTGGAGGAAACACCGCTGATGGACGTGTCTGCTCTTTCTGACCTTAACTATGTCTTAGCAGCGAGAAATGGAACACACTGCTGTACATGCAACCAAAGAGCTTTTCTCTCCAGATGTGGTGGTGCACACCTTTAGCCCCAGCACTCCAGAGGCAGAGGCAGGGGGATCTCTGAGTTCCAGGCCAACTCGGGCCTCAGGGTGAGATCGGTCTCAGACATTTTTGATGTCACTACATACTGCCATTCTCCATTGTTTTGGGGTCAGGCATCGAGGCCAGGACCTTGAGCATGCTAAGCATGTGTGTTAGTGAGCTGCAAGCCTGGCCTCCAGGTTAGCCCTCTGGGTGGCGGCAGGGTTTTCTCTCATGTCCATGCGACGTAGCTGATGGAGTGCCAGAGCTCACTGTGGGGTCCTTTTCAGGTTTTTCGAGGATTAAGTTCCTAAATGTAAGACATATTGTAGAAACGATGTTGGTTCCGGGTTCAGCCTCTCGTGTAAGAGTCTAGTGTTGCCTTGGGTGGGGATGACGGGGCTCGTGAAGGGAGCAAGGAGCTATTTTTTTGTTTGTTTGTTTTGAAAGCCCACTGGCCAATTTTTTTTTTTAAATGATGTTACTGCCTTTGATTGTGATCTGGAAGAATCAGTCTATTTATCTTTATATGAACTGCAGTCTCTCCCTGGCTCCACCCAGCCCACTTTTGGATATGGTGGTTTGAGGTAAGGTCTTCTTACGTATCCAGGCTGGCACACAACTCAAGGACCCCATAGCTGGGGTGGGAGGCACGTACCGCCATGGCCAGGTCACTGAGCTATCGAGTGGCTCTGTGCACGTTCACGTCGGTGTGTGCACATACACCAGAGCTTGGGCATCTACCCCGATTGCTCCCCGCCTGATTTAGCTCTTATACAATGTCTTGCCGTGTAGCCCTGGCCTTTCTGGAACTCTCTGTGTAGAGCAGGCTGGCTTAAATTCACAGAGAGCCCCTTGGCTCCGCCAAGTGCTGACGTTTGAGGGGTGCGCCACCACATCCAGCTCCACTCTGTTTTCAGGATTCATCCTCAGGAAGGCCGTTTGCTTCCTGTAAGATAGAATCTCTCATTGGCCCAAAGCTTGCCTATTAGGTTATGCTCTAGCTGGTCAAAAAAAAAAAAATCCCTCGGGTGGTGGTGGTGGTGGTGGTGGTGGTGGTGGTGGTGCACGCCTTTAATCCCAGCACTTGGGAGGCAGAGGCAGGTGGATTTCTGAGTTCAAGGCCAGCCTGGTCTACAGAGTGAGTTCCAGGACAGCCAGGGCTACACAGAGAAACCCTGTCTCAAAAAACCAAAACCAAAAAAACAAGCAAACGAAAAAAAAAAAAATCCCACTTGTAGTGACACCCGGTTGAATACAGCTCACCATTTTTCTGGTGCACTGCAGAGGTACCACAATTCATGCCAGTCTCTGGCCCCATCTATCAAGACTAGGCTGTGACTCTGGCCGGTGGCCCGTGAACGAAGGTTCTTTGCTGATCTTCCCACTAGCTCTTCTGTTCTGTAAGCCACGAGGGAAACCAGTGAAAGGTCTACAGAGTCTCCACCATGGCAGGCAGGGCGTGGTCAGGAAGGACAGCTCTTTGTGGCTGCCGGGGCACAGAGAGAGAGGGGGGGGACAGAGACAGAGAAACATGAGATAGAGACACAAGAGAGAGAAAAAGACAAGAGAGACATGAGAGAGAGAGAGGGGGGGGGAGACAGACAGACAGACAAACAGTGTACCTGTGCCCCTGACCTGCCTCCTTGTTGTTTCCCTCCGGACCGTTGTCTTGTAGGATGCTGTTGCTACAGTCAAGGTTGGTCTCCCCGCTGTGTTAACTCTCCCTGGAAATGTCCTCAGGTATATCCACACACTGCTGTACGGTTTCCGGGGTACCTCCCTGTTCAATCAGGTCAGCAGATATGTCTGATGATCTCACTGGAAGAGTGGAAGGATGGATTTGGGGCGGCAGTAAGTGGCCCGTCCCCACAGGGTCACAGCTAGGGCTCGAAGCCAGGTTCCTGGCTCGCTCCACCGTCTGAACTCCCTCTCATTGTGTTACACAGCTGTATCCAGAACGGCTCCTGGTAGTGACCTGCGATCCTGGTGGTGCTGTCTGAGGGCAGTTTTCCAGGCTTTCAGTTTCCAATCCATACCGGTGCAATTTTGTGGACAGCGCTTCCTTTCCCTGTAGGAACTGTTTGGAAATGGCCTGTCTTGGGCCACTGACCCCAGGGCATTTGCGGACCCTGGCATCTGTTATCATCCTGCGGCAGGAGGGAGTTAATGAACGCAGAGCCCTTGTTTGTGCTAGTACCAAGTGACAGCTTCTGATAGTTTTGACAATCAGACATGTGCTGTTTTGATCTCTTGGCTAGGATTATCTGAATTTCAGGCATGCCTCAAAAATCACCAGGCACGTGTTTTCCTGTTTCCTCTCTGGAAACCAGGGTTTGGGAGGCCACTGCCCATCTAGAAACCTGGTGTTTAAAAGGCCTGTTCTTGTTTTATTGCTGTTCCTTATTTGGGCTTCCCAGAGTCGTCCTTCTCAGTTTGAGTTTTCTCATTGGTAAATAAGATAGTTACTCCTCCTCTTGGCCCCGGTTCGGCTGCTTGAGCGTGCCACGGCCGTCAGGGCTCTGAGTTGGAAATAGTTGCCCTATGTCCAGTGCTTGGGGTATGTTTCATGAAAGTGCATTTGGAGTTTTGTCCTTTTCAGGAGGCATGGTTTGATGGCGTGGCCTCAGTTCTCCAAGTCTCTGATTCGGGAGGTCTGACACTGCTCCTGCCGTCACCGTCTCTGTGAGGAGCGCTGTCTTACCATCACAGGCCCCGTGACTTCTGGTGATCGCTCAGTGCCAGGGAGTGCCCGTCTGAAGTCACTCTTTCCTCCGAGGCCCAGGGCTGGGCTCCTTTGCACTGTCAGCTCTGGGGCGCCCACCACCCTCTGCTCCTTTCCTTTGCTTGCCTGGACCTCTCTCAGCTGCCCTTCCGTAAACTCATGTCCTGGGATACTTGGCTGGGTGCACGGCTTCTTGTCCAGACTGTGAGTCAATGTTCTACAAGGCCTGAATCTGGCTGGAGCTCAGGGATTCAGAGATAGAAGGCCTTGTCTCATCTCTTCTAGATAGCAGCTCGCAACCTTTCTAATGCTGCGGCCCTTTCACACAGTTCCCATATTGTGGTGATCCCCCAACTGTAACATCATTTCATCGTTACTCCATAAATATAATTTTGCTACTATTATGAATCATAATGTAAAAAATATCTGATATGCAGGATATCTGATATGAGAAACCCCCGCCCCCTCCCCCAGGTTGAGAACCACTGCCCTGGAGGTTACCTTTACCTTTTAGTCAAATAACATAAGGTCTCTATCAAGGACACTTTGCTTAAAGGATTCCAACCGTCCGCCCCAATGCCAGCGTTCGAAGCACAGGGCAGAGCGCGGTGTGATGCCGAGGGCGCCATTGCATTTTGTGTGGTGCACGGTGAGTATGTAAGCTTTTCTAGTTGTCCTTCCTTCCCGAGAGACGGCCTGCACAGCAGGCTTCACTGGTGCTGTGCTCCAGCAAACTGGAACAGAACTTGTCTTAGTCCGCCTCCCAGAGCTGGAACAAAATACCAGAGACGGCAGTGTGAGCGGCATAGATGTTTCCTTGGCTCATCTATGAGTGCGTCACTCCCTAAGAGTGCGTCACCAGCATCAGGGTGGGACCGACCTGGTCACAGTGTTCTCACCACATGATAACATGGCGGAGAGTGTCACATGCTAAGAGAGTCAGCATTTGCGTCTGTATGTGTCCTTATAAAGCCACTAATGCTATTAACACACACACACACACACATACACACACACGCACACACACATACACATGCTCGTGCGCGACGTCTTTATCTAACCTCCCAAGGGCCATGCCTCCAAATAGTATCGCCATAGAAATGTGGGGTTAAATAGCCAATGTGTGAACATTTTTTATCCCTATGTGTATGTTTGTGGGCACACATGTATATGGTTATTATGTACACATACGTGTACATGTATGTGGAGGTCCAAGGGTGGTGTTGGGAATCTCCCCAGCTCACTCCCCACTTCATTCATTGAGACAGTCTTTCACTTCAACCCAGAGTTTGCTGGGCTGCTGCGTGGATCCCTTGTCTCTGCCTTCCAAATGCTGAAGTTACCTCAAGGCTCCGCCGTGCCTATCCAGCATTTACGTGGGTTCCGGGTGCGTGCACAGCGCCTGCCATGACATGCTTGTAGAGGTCAGTTCTCTCCTTCCACCATGTGGATCCCAGGCAGTGACCTGAGCTCAGGGCGTGGGACTAGGTGCCAAGGGCCCTTTCCTGATGAGCTATCTCCTAACCCCTACATGTGAGCTTTTGAGGACACGTTCAAACCATAACAATACTAAATAACTATTAAATGTTCATGCCCGCCTCCTTCCATGCATGCACTCGCACACAGATACATGCACACACGTTTGTCCTTCGTTTTGACTTTAGCACAGTGAATGGAAATTGCCACCGTAGTCCTTGGAGTATAGATGCAAAACCCAACAGTGAAGCTTCGGCTCCTTCCATTGCGAACACATGTAAGATCTGCCCTTTAATTAGCATGTGCAGCAGCAGCTGCCGAAGGGCTCTGTCTCTGTTGGCCAGAAAGTCTTTGCTTTGAAAGAGCGGGTCCTTCCCGGCTCCAAGCCAGGCGCGGCTGTCAGCTGCTGTGAGGTCTCTGCCACATTGTTTAGGCTGATTTCACCGGAGGGCTCTTTCTCCTATCTCATCTCCCTGCCTTTGATTGCCTCGACTTGGTGACTTCCCCATTTGTGTGCCCTGTGCCTATTCTCTGTGTAGATGTCTCTCCGGTCCTTGCAAGGGTGGACGATGAGATGACTGTTCCGATGCCAAGGGCCTGGTTATTTTCCAGTTCTTCATTGTCTGTGATCTTGTCTTGATAATTCAGAAAGACTCCGCAGTCACAGAAAACAACGCAAGCAGAGGCGATGGCAGTGTTAAAGCCAAGGTCTGCTCAAGGGCAGGCTGCTGTGGAAACTTGGAATACGATGGGATTAGGAAACAGAATTGGTTCTGCAGCCTCATCAATAATGGTCCCGGTGCAGCCCTGGGTTGGAACCAGTCCTTAAATATGCATCCTCCAGGCCAGGGGGATGGATGGCTTAGCCCGCAAAGGCACTTGCCCTTCAGTCCTCATGACCTGAGGTCAGTCCCTGGGAAGTGGGGGTGGGGGGGAACTGCACAGTCTCCTCGACCTCTGCATGTATCCATCCCCCCAATGTGTGCCCAGGACTCAGGAGGCTGAGGCAGGAGGATTGCAGGTGTGAGGTCACGAGTGGGACCCTGCCTCAAACAGTGCGGCTCTGTGAGCACCGATAGATGTCTGAGTTCACTCACTCTGTGAGACGTTGGAATGAACAGGAGAAATACTCTTATACCCCAATGTTTCTTATTGCCTCTATAATAATAGACAGGATTTTCCCATATAGCCCTGGCTGTCTTGGGACTCTCCTGTAGACCAGGCTGGTCTTGAGCTCAGTGAGACCCACCTGCCTCTGCCTCCCGAGGGCTGGGATCAGAGGTGTGCCCCACCACTGCGCCGCAGTTATTTGAATTCTTTTGCATTCTGCTGAGTGCCATCTCCATGAAGACATAGATTTTTCTTTTTTTTCTTTCTTTCTTTTTTTTTTCCCATTTCCATTCCTGATATTTAGGACACTAGTCCATAATATAGACTTTCGAATATTATGGATGAAAGTTTTTTACTTTAAAAAAAAATCAAATTTACTTATCTTTGAAAATGTGTGTGTGTACTCTGATAAATTCGTGGAGGTCATAGGAAAACTAGTGGGAGTCAGTTTTCTACAGTGTGGGTCTCAGGGACCAATCTCAGATTGTCAGACTTGGTGGTGAGCACCTTCACCTGTTGAGCTATCTCTCTCTCTCTCCCATGTCACATTTTTTTACAAAGCACTCCCCCCAGTGACTCTGATGGGCAAGCAGGCTTGGGAAACCCTCTGTAGAGGACATAGAGCCTTTCTGGGTTAGCAGCCATATTTTGGGGGTAATGGGCAGAGATCCGCACCATCTCTACAAAGATGAGCAGCAAGAGCTGGGGACAGACGCACCTGTGGACCGAACCAGATGCTGCCCGTGGATTCTAGCACATCATAGATGGTGACTTTGTTCTTCATTAGTTTATAATGATCTCTGGGCCTCGTCTCTGGGTCACAGCCCATCCTGAAGACGCTGTGACATTTGATGAGGACCGTAGCAGCACGGTCCCTGGCTAAGCCTGGGCTGCCTTTCACACACACCGCCTCCATGAGCTCCGTGTATTCCAAATGAAACCTCACTCTATAGTGCCGCTATAGGCTGTGGGTAATGCCTCAATCCTCAGAGACTCAGGGAAGGTCCAGAGCCGCGCTGATGTTGTACACTTGGGATTTCAGTGTGCTAATTGGAGATTGTGTTGGTTCCTGGGGTTTGATTAGGCTCTCTGATAAAGATCCACCCTATTCAGATGTTTGTCATTTAGAGTGTCTATTTTGGCCTTGTGTCCCAGAGTGTTCAGGCTAGCAGCTGTTGTAATTTTTGTGGCTTGTTTTCTCAATCAGTCCCGGCTTCTGAAGACAGGGAGAGGTTGTTTGACCCTCATAAAAGAAGAATCTAGCTTGGATGGATATCTCGCAGAGGAGCGCAGTGAACCTGTGTCTTTTCTCCTTTGTAAGAGTTGCTGATTTTTCTGGAAAGTCCTGCTGGTTTTACCAAACAGAATCTTCAGGAACTGACGCTAAATATTAAGTAGCGGCCGGTGTGTGAGCTCACCAACTTGCCCACAGTTGCTGTAGTTTTGACTTTCTCAGCCTTAAACTTAGAAGCCGTTCTAGTTCTCACATAACAGAGCCTGTAGGTCTGTGACAGTGGCATGCCATCACAGATATGCTTTGTTCTCATTTAAAACCATCTGCGTTCCCAAAGCACTGGTGTGTCTGCTATTATCTGCGAATTTCCTTTTTCTGCTCAAGACCCTCTCAATGGCAGTATATATTTAAAGCAGACTCAGAAATTAGCATTCACCCACATCCCATGCCTGTAGAGGAACCAGGTTGGGATGAGTGGGTGAGCTGCAGCAAGCCAGGTGGCTCCTGTGGGCTCCTGCGGGGCTGAGGTGAGGTGCTGACGTCACTGTCGTCGTTGGCTGTGGTTTGGTTTGGAGGAAATAGTCTTACCCCTTCTAGGTGTCGCTTCTTGCTGGTGAGCCACTTTGCTCTTAGCAGCTCAGGTATGTTCGGCATCTTGCCTTCCCAGGACAGTTGTCCCGTGTGTGCCACGTGAATGGGTCGGTTCCCAGGCTATGAGAGCTGTGCAAGTCCCTGGCTTCCTCAGGGTATCTGCTCCTGGGTTGGCCTGGTGCTAAGTGGACTTCCTGGAGGAGGACCAGTCTGGAGCCCCTGGAGGCCTTTACAGAGGGCCCGTATCTGACTTGTTCTAGGAACTTTCTGTTGCTTTGAGAAATGCCACAAGTCGAAAGCAGCTAGGGCGGGAAAGGCGTGCTTCATTTGACGCTTCCAGGATACAGTCTAGCCCTGAGAGAGCTCTGACAAGAGCAGAGGTAGGAATGCCTCTCTTGCTTGCTCTCCTGCTGCCTTCCGGCTGCCTTCCTTCTACTGCCCGGCCCACCTGCCTAGGGACAGTAGCCCCCCCCCCCCCCGCCCCCCCCCACACACACCGAGAGAGAGCTGGGAATCAAGAACACGCCCACTGCCGTGCGCACCAGCCATGCGCGGGGCATGATGGGAGCGATCCCTCACTTGCGGTCCTTCCTCCCAGGTGTTGGCAACCACGGGTAGCCATCGCGCTTGCCTAGAGTTGTTTCCTAAGACACAGGAAAGGCAGCCTTTGGGAAGATAACAGATTTCACATCTCAGAACTGGCTCCTGGGATTCGGTGCTTTGTAGATGTCTCCATCTCTTCCCTCATTGCTGCGATCAAATACTCAGCAAAGGAAGCTGCAGGAAGGAAGGCTTTCCCAGTGCTTTAGGGTTGATCCCAGGGAAGGCATGACTGCGGGGCTGAGAGGAACGCTCACCTTGTGTCCACTGCCAGGAATACAAAGAGACATGCAGGCACTCACAGCCCAGGACCCCAGCCCATGGAGGGGTGCTGCTGCCCTAGTCTAGAGAGGGTCTTTCCTGTTTAGACCCTCACAGCTACCCCTCCCCCCAGGTGTGTTTCCATGGTGATCCTAAGTGCAATCAGGTTGAGAGTTAAGAGGAGCATTACCGTGGATTTAGTGTTTCTTGGCAGAAGCGCATTGAAATGTGTCCTTTCTTGAGAGGACCAGGCAAAAGCTGATGCCAGCCAACACAGTGGGCATTAGAGCAGAGGTCAGAGAACCCCAGGAGAACTGCAGCACAGTCAGGCGGGTGCTAGCTTCTCTACAGCCAGCAATGAAACGCACCGCAAGGGAGGGGACGGAGGACTGGACCTCACTTTGCTTCCAGGCACTGAGCCAGGCTCTTTCAGGTCTTGCTCAATCCTCACACAGTGTAGCAAGGGGATTAGTCTTATCTGAAGTTCTCAGAGGCTGACCATGAAAGGTTGAGATGTGAAGTCACCAGGTGAGTCAGACCAAGCTCACTGGCCTCCAGGTCATGTGTAGACTCATGAACACCTCACCTGATTCACAGACAAAGATGGGGGGCTGTAGATTTAGCTCAGTGCATAGAAAGTGCTTGTCATGCCGGGGTGATGGATTTAGTTCCAACGCTGCATTCATGTGAAGCCAGATGCAGTGTGAGTGTCAGTGGGCCCAGTGCTCCTTCAGGGGGGCAGGAGGCTGAAGCAGGAGCTATCAGGAAGCAGCAGGGCCAGCTTGTCTAGCTCTAGTGGCAAACCACAAAGAGACCCTGACAAGATTGGAATCAAGGACTGACTGGCACCTATTGTCATCCTCTGACATCCACCTGTGTGACACGGCAGGTGTGTGCCCATGTTCACATATGTGTAAATGCTTGTGTGTGCATACTTTATATACACACACATACACACCTACATGCTCATGTGCGCACACACACACACAAACCCACACATACATACACTTGCACACATACATACATGCTCATGTGCACACACATACACACACATACACACACACACACACACACACACACACACAGTGTGTGCACGTTCACATTGGTGGTTTTCACATCCTTGTGGTAGAGTTTTCTTTTCTAACCAAGCATTTTAGCTGAGAGGTATATATTCTGATTTATTTCTTATATACACCAACAAATTAATTTTTCTTCTGGTTAAAAATGGAGGTCATTTTTTATCCTGTACATAATGTCACTTTCTGTGATGTGAACAGCTTTCCACGGTAGCATGAATAGCCTGAGTCATGTGTTCTTAATATCCGAGTCATAGTCCATGACTTAGAGGAATCAAAATGTAGCCTGTCTCTTATGGATGGGGATTTGGATGATTTCCAAGTATATTTCCCTTGTTATAAACCGTTCAGTAGAGAATCTATTTACTCACCTATCTTTTATCTATGCATTTTAAGTACCAATAAAGTAAATTGTTCAGAGTGGAATAGCTGGGCCAAAGGGTATATATTCAGTGTTAAATTTTTAATACGAGATCATCAAGTGCCTCCCGCACTGAGTGTAAGAGGGAACGATCATGTTGCATTTACCACACGCCTCCTCTATTCTGCTCTGGGCTGAGGGGAAGGCACCATGACTGTTAGTGAGTTTGCTGCCCTCCAGGAACATCCATCCATGCAGTGTGCCCAATCCAAGGGAGGGGATGCCTGGGGTGTCAGCGTGGGTGGGTGTCAGAGGAGGAGGAGCTAATGTACCTCAGCTTCTCAGGTCTGCCTTGCAAGCATCATGCAGGGCGGCATCTGTGGATGTACTCTCTGTGCTCTGGGGTTCACGTTTCTGTCGGGCAGAGGCCTTACCCTGTGTCTGAGGATCTGTCTCACACATCTTTGTCACCTTGTAGAAGGGTCATGATTATGTTGTCTGGTGTTGTTTGAGGATCCAATGGAGGTGTTTCCTATTTGGGGGTGTGTAAAAAAATGAATATCTTTGGCATTCTCTGCAGGTCATGGAATATCAGCCTGGAGGGGATTTGCTGTCACTTCTGAATAGATATGAGGACCAATTAGATGAAAACATGATTCAGTTTTACCTTGCGGAGCTGATTTTGGCTGTCCACAGCGTGCACCAGATGGGATATGTGCATCGGTAAGTGAGGTTCCCAGGAACTTATGGAGAACTTTTCTCAATCATGTACAAGCACCTGCATAGAAATTAGTGGCTGAGTAACTTCTGGGTTGGAAGATATCTTCATCTAGTTTTAGCCAGCCTCTGATTGGCTAATGACTCTCCAAAGTGGCTGGCATCTTAGCACATCCATTCAACCATAGATCTGGCTGCCAGATGCAGCCAGGTAGGAACAGGAACCCCTTTCACAGGTCCTTTGGTAGTAAAACTGAGAGACGGGGAGAGGGACTGTCCTGGGAACAGAAGATGGTAATTAACAAAAGCAGTTAATCAGCGCTGCATAATGGGACCAAGTACTCACCTAGTAATTGAGAGAGGACCATTCTGGCTCACTGACTTGCAGGTTTCGCTGGTTCATTTGTACTGTTGCTTTGGGTGTATGGCAGAAGGCTGTGTTAGATCAATGACACCCACTCTGTGGCTAAGACACAGAGACAGGAGGTCCTGCAGATGATTCAAATCTGAAATTTTCCTTCAGGGCTTGTGTATCATGGGGCTTGAAGTGCTGGGGCCATGAGGACTCCGACTTCATTAATGGGTTAATGTTCTGAGGGAGTCACACTTCAGGGCAACCTTGGGATTTTCCACCTGAGTTCCCCAAAATAATGACTCAGAGGCCTCTTATGTATGAATAAATGTGTAGCCCAATAGCTTTGGCTTATTTCCGCTAGCTCGTAACTACTCAGTTATCCTGTTTAAACTAGTCTAAGGCATGCCATGTGGTTAGTTACATCTTCTAGGTTCACATATCTATCTGCATCAGTGTTGGGGCAAATCTCTCTCGCCTATTTCCCAGAATCCTCTCTTTCTCCCCTGGATGTCCCGCCTTCCAGTCCAGCCTCAGCTTATTGGCTGTAGGTGTCTTATTGACAGGTGACGCTTCCACACTGTACATAAAGATTATTTCTACATTTTGGTGTTGTGGGAAATTCTGGTAGCTGGGGGTGGGACTGACTGAGGAATAAATCCCCAGAGGACACCTTTGAAATGTATACCTTGTCCCTGGTCTCTGGCCACTCTCTGTTTTCTCTTCACCGCTTTGCTCGGTAACATTCCTGATGCCATGATCATCTGCCCGCATCAGGTTCAAAGCAGCAAGGTTACCTGCTGGACTCTGCAGCAGGGTGTAAAAGCAAAATTGTTTTCATTGATGACAAGAGTATAAACCAGAAGGCAGGTTTCAGTGACCTGATGATTCCCTACCACGTGTCACCTCTTATGGAATCCACATCACCCGTCATGCCACGTTGGAGTCCAAGCCTGCAACACGTGGGCCTTTGAAGGGCGTGCGTGCTCGCCCACACACACACACACACACACACACACACACACACAGTGGGGATACAGAATATGGGATAAAGACTTTGCCATTTGTGAAAAACATGGCTTTGGGTGGGTGAGGTTTTTTTTTTTTTTTTTTTTGTCTTCATTTTTGCCATGTAAAAGCCTGAACCTCCAGTAGACATAATCCCACCTGATAACATCTCATTTGCTTTCTTTTTCTCCCTCCCTTTTAAAAAGTTAAATTTAGTTTCCAAGACAGGCGTTAATCACTCCTCCCTGCCAGCAGGAAAGGCCTGCCTAGCATAACACATGAGCTGGGGCCTTTGTCCGCTGCAAGGCCTGAGGTGTGTAGCTGGTGACTGACTGACACAAACACAATGCTAATCTAAGGCCGTGACCTTCTCACAGAGACATCAAGCCGGAGAACATCCTCATCGACCGCACGGGACACATCAAGCTGGTGGATTTTGGATCAGCCGCTAAAATGAATTCAAATAAGGTGATTAGAAAGTGGAATGAGACAGCTCAGGGGTCACGCTCGGCAGAGAGCGTTCTGTGGTCCTCTTGGACCTGGCAGATATTAGCATACCACGGTGTGAGCAGCGCTTGGGAACCTCATCTGCCAGGGTTCGACTCTTCTGGGGAGCAGGGTGGGGTGGGGTGGGGGAACAGGGGTGTGTCCCAGACACTGCCGCCCTAATGGGAACACCTGTTAGCACCCTGCCAACCCGGTATATTCTTGCCTGTTCCTTAAAAAGAAAGGAAAATGTTCATTTTATTTTACCTTACAGAGGCCGCGTTCTGTTACGTCACCTTGCTTTTTTAAAATATTTTGATGAAGCGTGTAATCTTCTTTTTCTTAAATGCTCTCCATATGCAGCAGTTAGTCACTGAAATTAGTCACTAGCCCTAGAGACCTGGAGTTAAACATCCTGAGGTGTCAAGATGCTGACATTCAGGTATTGTTGTCAGTCTTGGGCCTTTGGAAAAGTTAAGTCATGTTGCACTCGGAGAGCTAGGAGGGGAGCCGCTGGGATGAAGACTGAGCGAGGCTGCTTTCAAGGAAGATGACAGAATTAAAAGGACAAAGAGTTAAGAATCCTCTAATAAAGTTGGCTGCTACTGAACTGTGAGTTCGAGGTTGGCTGTGTAGGAAGGACAGGTCTGAGGGAAAAGCTTCCTTAGGCCTTGACTCTGAGCTGCTCGTTCAGTGACTGGAGCAAATCCTCTCTCTCTAAGCTGTAGATTCTACTTAAAATGCATAAAACCGGAGGCTGGAGACACCGCTCTTCAGAACGCCTCCAGGTCTGAGACTTAAGTCCTTTATATGAAGGACAATATGTAAAATTACTTTTTCATTCCCAGATTCCGCTGGGAAACGCGGATATTATTAGGTTGATATTAGGAAAAGGCTCAGAGCTGGGTTAGCTCTGTGCACTTTGGAATCTGGCCTGTGTGTTCTGCCGCTCCGAGAACTTTCTAAGGTAACGTACTTAGTGTTGGGCTGCTAGGCAAACAGGAGCCCTCCGCGCTATCTAAACTCAGCATTGCTTTCTTTTTATTTTAAGGTTCTATTCTTTTAAAAAAGATTCAGTGTCATTACTTATTATTACTGGGTTTCAAGACAGGGTTTCTCTGTGTAGCCCTGGCTGTCCTAGAACTCACTTTGTAGTCCAGGCTGGTGACAAACTCAGAGATCCCCCTGCCTCTGCCTCCCGAGTGCTGGGATTAAAGGTGTGTGCCACCACTGCTGGGCATTATTATTATTTTTATGTATGCGCGGGCATGTGTGTCTGTGTGAATATGTGCCACGTGTGTGCATGCCTGAGACGGCCAGAAGAGGACGACAGCTCCCCGAAAGCTGAAGTTACAGGGTGCTGTGAGCTGCTCCACCTCAAGTGCTGGGCCTCAGAGTTGGGTCCTCTAGAGTAGCAGTAAATGCTCACAGCTGAGCCAGCATTCCAGCCGCTCAGGCTATCTTCTTATAATTTATTTATTTATTCATATTAAGAATTATATAATCAGGGGCCGGTGAGATGAGTCATCGTGTTAAGTTGCTTGTGGTCAATTCTGATAACCCGAGTCCCATCCCTGGGCCGGCATGGTAGAAGGAAGAAAACTCAACTCACCTCCACAAACTGTCCTCCTACCCCACGTGTGCACAGTGGCACCTGCAACTCCCCCCCCCACAGAGAATAAATGAATAGACATAATACAAAAAAATTTAAAAGAATATTGTAGAATCAAATCACTATATGTTTTAAATTCCAAAATAAATAGCATTAAGGATGCTTGGAAATAAAGATCACAGGGAAATATTTTATTTCATAAGCTTATAAATCCATATATAGTATATATATATATATATATTTTTTTTTTAAAAAGGGTCTTGAGGGTATAACTCAGTGGTAGGGGATACACTTTTCTGTGGGTAAGGTCCTGAGACCCACCCATGGCTCCTCTCCTCCCTTCCCACCCCAAGTAATGTACCATTACAGGGCAGGTTTACAGCCCGGCAGTAAATCCTGCACCATTGCCGTCCGGGTCTGGATAGTTCTCTGTTGTGGGACCTGTGCTGTGTGTGATTGGCTGGATGTTTAGCCAAGTCCCTGATCTCTCCTTGCTTTCTCCGCCCTCCCCTCCGTTATGACAGCCCCAGATGTCTTCAGCCCTCCTGCTGTACTCTGGGGTGGAGGTAAGAAAACCTGCCCTGGGTTGAAAATGTCCACTGTAGATTGAGAAGTGTCTGAAAAAAACGACTTAATTCTAGAGTTGACAATGTGCCTGCAGTAAGAAGTATCTGACTGTTGACATGTGCCCCCTCCTCAGTAAACGAGGTGGTGGAGAGTAAGTAGGCCCTGAGCCGGGAGTGGGGGCTCATGCTTCAAGCCCAGCACTTGGGGAGCAGAAGGATATCTGTGAGTTAGAGGCCAGCCTGGTCTACATAGCAAGTTCTAGGGTAGCCTGGTCTACTTAGTGTAGACAAAGGCTAGACTCTTGTCTAAAAAAAATAAAAGCCCTTCCTATCCCCAGCACTTGCATCTGGAGCAAGTCTTGCCACTGTGCCTCCTCGGTGCACACTGCAGCTGCCGGCACTCCAGGCGAGAGACGCTCGGGTTTGTTGGTCCTGGAGTCACGATGCTCACGCACACTTGAGAACATTACTCCCTCCCTGTGCTGTCAGGGCCAGAATGCAAAAGCTGATGAGGACAAATTTAACAGATTTGTAGTGTTTTAGTGTGTGTGTGTGTGTGTGTATGTTATGTATGAGTGTGTGCATGTATGTGAGTGTGTGGATGTTTGATGTGTAAGCATGTATGTGTATATGTGTGGGTGTGCATGCATACATGTATGACTGGGTGTGCATGCAAGTATGAGTGTGGAGGTGTTTATGTGAACACATATGCATATATGTGTGGGTGTGCATGCATGTGTGGGTATGTGCATGCATATAAGTATTAAGTGTGTATGTGCACATGCAGGTATGTGTGCATGCATGTAGGTGTGTGTATACATGTGGCACCTTCAGCGCCAGTCCCCAAGTTGCACCTTGTCTGATTTGGGATATCTTTGTCGTTGCTTCTATATATGCTTCTATATATGTGGGGGTTCTTCTGTTTCCACCTGTGTGTGCTGATAGGCGTGCTAGAATGCAGGTACTGCTGGGCTTAGCTTTCTGTGGATACTGGCCCTAGAACTCAGGTCCTCTGGCTTACACTGCAAATACTTTACCAGCTGAGCCATCTCCCCAGTCCCTTTAGCAGTGTTTGAAATGTAAAGAAAGGTCTTTTTATTGTAGATGAATGGCACTTTATAATTAGATTGTATGGTTTTATCTGTGAGAAATTATATTACTTTGTCTCTGATTAATGGTATGTGGAGAAACATATCCACATTGGATAGGTAGTCTATAGGCCTAACGTAGGTCCTGCTTGTTTTTTGTATTATGACTATACTATAAAAATGCAGTCTGGGCTGGGGAGATGACTCTTGGTAAAGTGCTGTCTTGAGAGCAGGAGGACCTGAGTTCAGTCTCGGGACAAAAGGTCAGGCGTGTTGCTGCAGTGAAATCCAGAGCTGGGGACCCCGGGACAGGCGCCTCTCTGAGTTGGTTAGCTAGCTAGCAGAGGCAGAGAGGACCAGCAAGATGGCTCAGCAGGTTAAAGGTGTTTGCAACCAATCTGATAACATGAGTTCTTTACCTAGGACCCACTTGCAGGAAGGGGAGTACTGATATCTACAAGTTGTCCTATGACCTGCACAAGCTTGGCGGTGGTGTGTGTGTGTGTGTAAGAGATTAAGATGGAGAGTGAGGAGGACACCCAGCTTGTCCCTCTTCACAGATGCACATGCATGCCCCCCAAGTCACATGTGTTGAACTTCCTGCATGCCACCTGTAAGTCTGAGGGTCTCTGTTCATTTCCAGATGTCTGTGGGTATTTTCTGAGTTCTTATACGAGTCGAGTGATTTTTTTCCCCTCAGTTCCCATTGTCTTTATTTCAAGCTTTTCATTCAGAAGGCAGCGTTAGTGTGCTCTACCTTAGTCAGCAGGACTAAGGCCAGGTGACCTCAGGGCCCGCTAGGCCCACTTCCCTTACTGGAGTCTCAGAGAAGGGTGGACAGCTAGCGTGTCCCTTCTGGCTCTCAGGAAACTAGATGTAAAGGGTTTGAAATGTAAATAAACTAGATGAGTGTGTGGTAGTAGTTAGTTCTCCAGGAACTGGAAACCCAGAGGCAAAAATTCTTTTCACATGCAGGAGCAAAGACTTCTTCCGTTCCTGTTGTTTTTCTATTTCATGTCTTGTGTACTTATAGACAGCACGTGCATGTAACATAGACATATAGAAATCACTCCTGTGGCTGTACCCTCCCCCTCCATCCCTCTCTCAGGCCCACACTCTGGGGGTATAAGTTTTCCCAGCCCCACAGCTAGAAATTAGAGAAATGAAAACTTACTCCTACTTTTGCAGGTGTGTATGCATGAGTGTGTGTGCATGAGCGCACACGCACATGTGTGTGTCTGTGTGTGTGCGTGTGTGCATGTGCACATGTGTGAGCCTCATCAGGGCTGTACTCAGGGCCAGCTCCTTTTGGGGTCAAGGTTAAGTCATATTGTGCTTCTGTCTAGACTCAGTGTCTCCCTGTGTGTCTTCACTGCCACCTGTGGCACAGGCCTGCCTGTTTCCCATACAACATGACTTTCGAGCATTCTCAAATGGGTCCTTGTAGCAAAAACCCGATGTCCAGAGAGCAGTGTCAGAAATGCCAGTTTCAGTGTTTCCTGTGCTGTGGTGGCCTGGGGAAGTGTGTAGGGGAAGGGGAAGGGGACAGGAAGTAGGGATGGGGGAGGGCAGTATCATTTCAGCATTCCAGCATCATACGTACACGTGTGTCCTGTGCATCATTAAATACATAAAGAAGATGAAAGCTGTAGGAATATTCTGATATTCCTATTATATATCCGTGTGGAAAAGGAATGGGATAATGACAGCAATGTTTAATATGTTCATAATTGTATATATGTGAGAGAGTGAGAGATAATCTCATTCCTTGTGTAGGAGGAGGATGGATAGGATACACTTGAAGTCATAGTTGAAGGAGCCTCGTCTCACTCTGCCACCGGGGAAAGTGCCAAACCCGAAACTTCCCTTTCCTCTCAAAACTCTGAAATCAAAGCAAAGGAAATTCACCATCACGCTCCTCCTCCCTCCTATTCCTCCTCCCTCCTCCTCCTCCTCCCTCCTCCTCTCCCTCCTCCTTATTCTCCTTACCCTCCTCCTTTTCTTCAGCATGTCTTGCTAATGCAAACCTACAACAGAACTCATATGTCACCATGCCTGGCTTAAATCTGTTTTCTTGATGTAAAGTCCAGCCCTAAGGGACCTTGGCCAGAGCCCCCAGATGTTTGGGTTCTGTTGGGGGCACTTTTTATCCTCTAATAATGAGTTTTTCTGTACTATCTAACTGGTGACCCAAGGGAAGGCCACAAATGCTGTGCTCCCAGGGCAGTGGTCTACACTCCACATCTGAAGTCAGCTGTCTCCGCGTTGATGGGCAGGAGCAGAGACAGGCAGATAGACAGGAATCCTCAGACCTTCCCAGCTCCCGCTCAGTAAAACTTGAAAAGCAGTTCTGAAGATCAGAGTAGCTGCCGACTTGCTAAGGGTCAGGGAGGCTAATTCTTTGATCAGCATCATTTCAAGAAACAAAGGCACTAAACAGTAAAGCAGAAATCCTTAGGAGACGGGGACGGTCCCTGAAATGGAACATGCTTGGCTCTATTGAAAGACTTCCTGCCGTGTCCTGATGTGTCTTTGCCATGGGCAGTGCTGGGGCCCTAGTTTCCAAAAACAGTGAGGGGACCATGGGAGCATTAGCTGGGAATGAGGAAGGCCATGTCATTAGCACGCAGCCTGGGTGGGAAGTCCTCTTCACACTGCCCTGCAGGCGGACTGAAGGTGGAACTGGATCCTAAGACCTGGTCCCGTTTCCCTCCCAGACTTGCAGTGTTGGCTGACTTCATGTGTTGGTGTTGCAGCTGGCCTCCAGCTTCTCCTCAATGTTCAGGCTTTGTTCTCATTTCCTTGCCTGTCTGTCTGTCTGTCTGTCTGTCTGCATGACATATGTGAGTGTGTGCACATATGTATGTGCATGGGGGTGGGAGGTCAGAGGTCAACACAGGGTCTCTTCATCACTGAATCCGGGGCTCACCAATTTTGCTAGCTTGGCTACTTGCAAGCTCCTGCACCCCCTCCTCATATGAGCCTCCCCAGTGCACCCCCATATTTAGTTTCTTATGTGTGTTTGGGGGATTCGAACTGAGGTCTCCACACTCATACCAGAAGAACTTTTTCAACAGAGTCATCTCCCCAGCCCCATTTTGCCATATATGTGTGTGTGTGTATGTGTGTCTGTGTGTATGTGTGTATATATTATTCTTTATTATGTTTTTATAGTCTTGTCTTTATCCGCCTCCTGATCCGCCCTCTGATGGTTCCTCATCCATACCTCCCCTCATCTCCAAGAGGATGTCCTCACCTCCACTCCACCCCACCCCTCCAGGCTCCTTGGGGCTTTTATTTTTTCAATAGAAGAAGTGTAAGTTCTGTAGAGTTGGGAATGTAGCCCAGGCGTGGAAGGAGCATTTACTTATCTTGCACAAGGCTCTGGGTTCACTCCCTCAGTACTGCCAAGAAGTCGTGGCATATCAGTAGCTTGTACCGGGAAATCCACCTTACGGGAAATCCACCTTAAACCAGTTGTGTAAGGAAACTGTTATCAACAAACCCTGCTTGCCTGTGGGTTGTGTTATGCTCGCAACCCCCCCCTCCCCTGCCCTTTTAAAGGTTAGTAAAGCATTGGCATTTCTTGACTGTGTGCCACTTGACACAAGCTTTAAATGCCTGGGTAGGCAGTAATCAGTGGCCAGTCGGCCGGCGTCTGATGCGGGTGCTGGCACCCACTGGAGAGTAATCGAGACTGTGCTATGTCCACTTTAATTTCTGCCTTCCTAGGTGGATGCCAAGCTCCCCATTGGGACCCCAGATTACATGGCTCCAGAAGTGTTGACCGTGATGAACGAAGACCGGAGGGGCACCTACGGCCTGGACTGTGACTGGTGGTCTGTCGGAGTGGTTGCTTATGAGATGGTTTACGGGAAGACCCCGTTCACAGAGGGAACCTCTGCCCGGACCTTCAACAACATCATGAACTTCCAGGTGAAGGGTCATTAGAACTTGAAATGGGGCTGATGTGCGAAGCAGAGCAGCTTTGGGCTTTCCCTTGAGGGCCAGTCATCCGGAGGGCACCTCAGCATGTTAGGTTGCATGGAAGAGGAAAAATGGCTGCCACCTTGGCTCCATCTTTTTATTGTTTCTGAAATGCATCTTGAGTTCACGGGTGTCAAATGTGCATAGGTGTGAGTCTTGGAGTTCACCAGGTAGCTCCTCAGCTCCCTTCATCTTCACACAGCCCTGGGAGTTCAGTCCACCTCACATGCTGGTGAGGAGGCTGACCCAGAGAGACTGAGGGAAGGCCTGAAGTGGCACAGGCTGTCAGATTCTGAAGCGAGGACGGAGTGAGCAGAGGAGTTAGGATTGCAGTCACATGTGTCTGTGTATACACACAAGTACATCTGCAGTAGAAGTAAAACCACCCTCTAACGTGTAGATTTGCGCTCCGCTAAGCCTGTTTCTAAAGGCTGTGATGAACCTGTTTTTTTTAGCTTCTTCTTAAAGGAGTAACAAGGCCTCATTCCCTCAAATTCTGCAGCACCCAATTTTCAATTCTCTGGAATGGTTGGCGTGTTTTCGTTTTTTTTTTTTTTTTTTTTTTTTGGTTTTTAATGTACAAACACTGTTACTGAGGCTTCTCTTGAAGTTTCTCTCTAGATAACCCCTGGAGCTAATTTCCATCCTCCAGCTCTGTCTGCTCAGTCAGTAACCCAGGCTTAGCAGGAGGTACCACTGGGAACCAGGTCATCAGCTGTGAGCAGGGAGCCAGCTCTGCCTTCCCCCCTCACCGAGCCTAAGACCACACAGCTTGTCATGTCCCTACAGACTTGGAACACAAGTGGGTGGGCGGCAGCAGTTGGGTCAGGAGTTCAAGGCCTGCCCTGCCCCGCCCCACCAGCTACATTTTGAGTTTGAGGCCAGCCTGCACTATATGACACCCTGTTCCAAAAAACCAAATGCAAAAAGGTGTGGCGTGCAGCGGGAGCATGTGGAAGGAAGGGGGTGGCAGACGGGAGGGAGCCATGAGGGCTGTGGGGTGGTGCTGGCTCTAGGCCGAGATCCGCAGGAGATGTTACAGGGAGCTCGAAATAGCTCCTCACTGTTGGACAACAGAGCGAGAGGCAGGGAGCGCGCGAGTGTAGACGGGAGAGCAATGCACAGGTCGAGTCACAAAGAATGTTGAACCCCAACAAAAAGACTGGGCTCATTGATGTGAGCAGGCCACTTATTTCCGGAATATGCCTTTGATCTAAAGTTATGAGAGCACAAAACTTTATTTAAAAAAAAAAAAAGAATGAAAAGAACCAGCACGTATGAGAGATTTCCACTCCACTTCAGGACCCGAACCGAGTCACGGCTAAGGAAATCTTTTTTTTTTTCTTTTTTGAATAGCGGTTTTTGAAGTTCCCGGATGACCCCAAAGTTAGCAGCGAGCTCCTTGATCTGCTTCAGAGTTTGCTGTGTGTCCAGAAAGAGAGACTGAAGTTCGAGGGTCTCTGCTGCCACCCTTTCTTTGCCAGGACCGACTGGAATAACATCCGAAACTGTAAGTAGAACGGGCTCCTTCAGCTGGGGCTTGGGGATCGGGCACCGTTGCAAAGCCACCCAAGACTGACGGGAATAAGGCCTTCAGTTATTTACAGCACAGAAAGAGCTAATGACGCCGCTGCCTTTGATTGATAATCGTCCTCACAGAAGCAGGTTGCTTACCAAGCCCTGTTTCCCTGTGGCCGTCGGAACATTTCTAGGAGTTAGAAATGCAAGCTGCAGAGTTCAAAGGTCGTCCCTGGGCCTGTCAGTTTCTTCCAAGAGGAAGCACAGCCTGACTCTTTCATCTTCCTGAGGGGGTTGGGGGAGAGGCAGAGGGCTGCGGCTGAGCCTGCCTGGGATGCTGGTGAGCACCTGGCTGTGTTGACGCGTTTCCTCTGTGGTGCTGCTCTGTGCTCAGAAGTGGGGTGTGAAGTGCATACATCCCGGGACTCGGTCACACCTCGCTGTGTAATCAGTGTAAACTGAATCAGGTCATTAAGAGCAAGAATCTAATTCACTATCCACAACACCAAGAGCTGCGTCTGCTTAATTTATCTTTATGAATCGGTGATTTTGTTGCGAAGACTTTTTTTTTTTTAGCATGTCGTTGATTGAAGGTGACCCCGTGACCTGGCCCGCTGATCAGCACAGAGTAGAGTGTTGGCTGTCCTGTTGCCTGTTTGGTTTTGGTGCTGATGGGAGGCAAGGGAAATGGAAGCTGTTTTTAGGTGTCAAGTCTAAGCTTCTAATTAGAGCCGTGATTACAGGTTGAAAGTCCCTAATCAAAAGAAAAGGAAAAAAAGTACTCCAAAATCTGAAAGTTTTGAGCATTAATATGATATCCCAAGTAGAAAAATTCCCTCCTGAGTGTACCCTCATGAGCGTTTGCATTAAATATATAAAATCACCTCTGGCTGCGTATGTGGGACATTCATGAGATCTGTGCTTAGACATGGTTCCTAATGTCTGTCTCATTTTATCTAGATGTAAACATTCTAAATTCAGAGAAAAGAAAATGGGTCCTGATTGTTTAGGATGAGGGACTGCGTAGCCTCTTCTGCCTTCAGCTGAGATGTAAGAGTGGCTGATGTCTTGAGTTTTTCCTGTTGCTGCTATAAGGTACGCTGACCAAAGCAACTTCAAGGAGAAAGGGTCTGTTCTGCCCACAGTTCACGGGTAGAGACCAGCTTGGCGGCAGTGTCACAGTGGCAAGAGCTTGGGAGAGCTGGCAGCTCTGCTTCACTCTCAGCCCAGGCTCCCACCCCGGGGCTGGTGCCGCCCACAGTGGGCGTGGGTGGCCCTTAACCACTGGAGTTCATGCCAGCAAGGTAACATGCCACAGGTGTCCCATTTCTTAAGTGAAGCTAGGTTTTATCCAATTGACAACAGTATGGCTGTTGGCTGTGTTTTGAGCCAAAGGCCTTTTTGATTTTTCTCTAACCACCTGCTGAGGTATTTCAGCAGACTGTATTTCTTTCTATAGAGCCTTTCTGACAGCTTCTGTGTGCTAGCCTTCTGCCGCTGTGGTAAAATATCCGAGGAAAATCAACCTGAAGCGAGAGACACTTGATTAGGGCTAATGATCTTCAGAGGTTTCAGCCCATGGCCTCTGTGCTCTGATGCTCTCGGCAGCGGTGGTGGCTTAGTGCTGCACAGTGGTTGTGCGCAGTGGGAGGCCCATCTACCTCGTGGCAGGGTGAGAAGCACAAAGAGGAAGGACCTGTACTTCAGTGTCCCCTTTCGTGTCCTGCAGTGACCTCACCCACCCACCAGGCCCGACCTATGAAGGTGCCACCACCTCCCAGCATTGTGATGACAAAGCTTTCAACCCATGACCTTTAAATAGAGCCGTAAGTCCTAAGCAGACACGCTGGTTCAGTTTTCTAAGATTCAGATAATTCCCTCCCAGTTTTCCAAGGTGAGACTTTTTAATCAGTAATATATTTTCATTTTCTCTGTCATGCTCGCAGAAAGATTTGATAGACTATCCTTTAGATGCTATTCAAGTCCTTAATCTTTCCTTGTCTTGCCTTTTTATCTCATCTTCTTGAACAAGCAATTAATGTTTTTATGCATGAGCTTGCTAATTATCCCTAACGACGCACTTCCACTTAGGTGAGTCGGTGAATGGTGGTTAATTATCTGAGTAACTTTATTTTGTGTTTTGGTAGAACTCTGCGTTGTTTTTGCCAGGAGAGTTGGCCCTTCCTGTTGGGAGGTGGGGTTGTTCCCCCAGGATAATGCCCCTCCCTCTTTGATCCCCAAATCCGAGGCTGCCTGAGTTAGTCTGTATACAAAATGACACTTCGGTTGCATATACTGGGCAAGCATCTTCCTGTCTACTTTCATGTCTGATAGACCTTGATCTGGAAATACTTGATATGGAAACGTCCAAAACAGTCATTGTGAGGTTTCATTTAGGGACTTGGGACCGGAAACAGCAGCGGGAGGTGCTCAGCATAGACAGGTTTCCCTCCTAGTCCTTTTAAAGAAGGATTTTATTTTGTTTATAGTTCTGTGTATATGGCAGGGGTGTGCACATCTGAGTGCAGTGGCCTTTGGAGGCCAAGGATGACCAGACAGCAGTGGAGGAAGGGCGGTGGAGGTGGCTCACTAGTTAAGACGCCTGCTGCTCTTCCAGAGGGCCAGAGTTTGGTTCCCAGCACGCACGCGTGCACACATGCATGCACCTGCACACACAAACACAAATCCATAAAGACCTTGCTGACATTTATTGACTGCCGGCTCCTGGTGTAGTTAGTGGCTCCAAGGACTCACAAAATAGGTTTGCTTAAAGAAATTCTTTTAAGGGCTGGTGAGATGGCTCAGCGGTTAAGAACATTGACTGCTCTTCCAGAGGTCATGAGTTCAAATCCCAGCAACCACATGGTGGTTCACAACCATCCATAATGAGAAACAAATAAAAAAACCTATGGGCTGGGAGTGAGCAGGGCCGGAAGTGAATGGGGGCCAGAGAGAGTGGGTCAGGGCAAGAGGGCGAAGGGAAGGCGGTAGGGAGGAGGAAGAATCCCTCTTTTTTTTTTAATGTCAATCAACCTTGTATTTTGTACTGTCAGACTTTCCAAAAAGTTGCACAGTTGCTGCAGTAGCTCTGGACCCTTTGCTCCCTTGTCCCCAATGTGGATAGCTCTGACAGAATAGCTCCTCCCTTGGCAAAACTCAGATGAAAAATTTCTTATAATATTCTTCTGAAATGAGAGACTTTTCATGGATTTCACCAGTTTTTACACTGCGGGTCCCTCTCCTGTCACAGACCAGATCACACAGTGCTTGTTTCGATGTGGCTCATTCCAGTCTGGGGTAGCTGAGCTGGGGCTGGAGGCTTTGTCCTGAGTATTGGTAGGTGCCTGGTGAGCCCTGGCCGCGGTACGGTATTCATCCGGCGCCTGCTAACAGGTGTTTCTCCTTTTTCTCTGTGTGTTTGCAATCAGCTCAGGGGCCTTGTGAATCAGAACACTGCTGCACTCTAGATCTGAGCTGTTTTCTAACATAAATTACGCCTTTGTCCAGCTCAGTCTCTCACAAACACACGCGGAGTGACTCTCATCAGCCCAGAAACCTTGCAGTCATCAGGCCTCCCAGGTTCAGGGCCGGTGCGTCAGTGCCGTGGAACACTTCTGCTTCCCACAACAAGGTATTGTCCCTTGATGAAAGCAGCTTTAGTCTCTTTGCTAGCTCACCCCCAATTCTTCTTTTTCTTGTTGTAACCAATGTAAGGAAGTACTGCTTAACACAGCAGGTAATAATCGTTGGAAACGCATTATCTCGAGAGGTGGTCCTGGCGGGATGCAGACACACCATTTAAGAAGGGTCCAGACAGGTTGATTGACACCACCCAGGGTGGAGGTAGCAAGGGAGGGAAGACTCACTTCCGCTTCTGCCCAGGGGCAGGCAGAGCATCCTTGCCCTCCTAGGTACTGCCCCTTGGAATGGTCCTGGGCGATAGCCCATGACCCCAGCACTTGACAAGCTTCTCCCAGTGAGGCAGAGCTCTGAGGAGTCACTGCTGCACAGAACGCGCAGGTGTGTGTTCAGGCACCCATGGCTCAGATGTCTGTTCCCAGCCTCATGCAAAGTGTGTCCTTCACCTCTTGCTAGTGGCATCATTTCGGGGCTGAGCTCCAGGTCTCAGTAGGGACTCCCTGGGCTGTGCGATGCTGCCCCAGTGTTTCAGATTCTTTTTAACCTGACTTGATTTCCTGGGAGCCAGTTGGAGCTCCTGGCTTTCATACTTAGGGGGCTTCCTGACATCTCTCTGCTCCTGTCAATGGGAAGGTTTCGCTGTCTGGCACTTCCCCAGAGCACATCTTTTAAAATGTTTTCCCCCAACGGAACTGGCACACTTACACCTTTCCCCAAGGCCTCTGTCTCAAGGATAACAAAGGCGTAAATGCCGGAGGTGACCATGAAGACTCTCCTCAAGCTTCTCTGGCAATTGTCCTGGAGAGCCAGCGTCATGGGCTTTCCCTCCTGATACGGTCCTCTGTGTTCTCAACATGAAGCAGTTCTTGCCAAACTCTTCTGGTTTTCCAGGTCCAGAGCATGTGTTAGCAGAGAATACGTTTTGTTTTAATCCAGTCACAGTGACTCAGTGTCGAGCCCGTGCTGATGGCACGTTGAGCTCTTTTTCCAAATAGATGTCACTTTCCCTGTTCTCTCTGGCCCAGGGCAGGTGGGAGCTGAACTGTAAGAATCTGCTCACATGACTGTAAACCTTCGGGATGGGTGGGTGCATCTGGCCAAAGAGGAGGTAGCCGTCTTGTGTATAAAGTGTATAAAGTGAGCACTGTCATGTCGCTTCCTCTTTTTAAAATCACAGACCTTAGCAGTGTGGACTGCATCTATTTCATCCCACTACAAGATATTCTAATACATCACATGGTATTGCTTCAAAACCCTTCAACATCCATTGTACAGATGTGGATAGTACTGTAACTTGTTTAAGATCCTATGGAGAACGAGTGTGGTTTTGAGTCGCATGGACCATTAGATGTAAGGTTTCCTCTATTGTGGGCTCCCTCACTGGGCCAGTGACTGACATATGCCTGACCTCAGACAATACCCAGACCAGAGACTGGAGAGTCTCCACTCCAGGCATCTACCCTTGTGATCCTTCCTGTCTCAGAGCCGACTTGGGAAAGGACGTTGGATTGATGTCACGCCTTAAAAATCTGGATCTGTAGCCCCAGGGGTCTGGCCCAGACTGTCCTGTTTATTTAGAGCAGGGAGGGTCTGCCAACTTTGGTACTGCTCATGTTTGAGGACAGAAGATTGTCGGTTGTGGGGCTGCCGTGTGAACCGCAGGGAGCCTCTCAGCATCCCTGGCTTCTACCCAGAATGCCATTTAGCATCCATCCCTTCTGTAGTTGTGAGACTCAAAAAAAAAAGTCTCAGACATTGCTCTTGGTCTCTTGAGGGGGGAACTCAAGGGATTCAGTTGTATCCCGTGGAGAATTTCGTGAGGAAGAACAACATCCCAGTGATGTTAATTCCCCAAGACTGCTATTGCTAACGAGTCCCGGAACTGTTGCCAGAGGTCAGTAGGACGTTTCTACCCGGATTGTGGATTTCTACTCAGATTCTGTGGACCAGCAGAGCCGCTATCACCTGGGAGCTTGTTAGAGTCGCAGAGGCTCGGTCCTAAGTTGGAAGCTGTGTTTTAATAAGATCCCTCGGTGATCCCTGTGCATATGAGGGTTTACAAAGCTACAGGGAAGGAAAAAATCAGACGTGTCAGGCCGAGCATTTCTTCTTGCTCATCTCTGAGGCCTTCCTCAGTTTGACTTGTAGGCTCTGAATGGGAAGAGGACATTTTGGGGGGGGGGGGGGGCTAAGGACTCCCATGGGTGTTATGTAACTGCTAAGAACTGTTGACTTAATTTTTAAAAGTTTCATTTATTTATTTACAAGAGTGTGTGTGTGTGTGTGTGTGTGTGTGTGAGAGAGAGAGCATATGTGTGTATGTGTATGAGCATATGTGTGTGTGTATGTGTGTGAGCATGTGTGTATGTGAGCATATGTGTTTATGTGCATGTGAACATATGTGTGTGTGAGGTTTTGGGGGGTGTACACATGTGTCTTGGCAGTATGAGTATGGAGGTCTGTGGGCAACTTGAGAGAGTTGGTTCCCTCCTGCCACTGTGCGGGTCCTGGGAATCGAACTCACGTCATCAGTTTGGCAGCAAGCACCTTCGCCAACCCAGAGTTGTTGGATTTTTATGCTATGCTTGGAGGAATGTAAAGCTCCTCTCAGACAGAGGGCGCATCCTTCAAGATGATGTGTGACCGCCTCTTCATTTGATAGCCAAAGGGAACTGGCTTCTCTCTGTCAGTTCCCACTTTCCTGTTGTCTCTCTGCCTGTCAGTGAAGGATGGGCTAAGCATCCTTCATTAATTTCTCTTAGACAAGTATTATATTGGAATGCTAAGCACCTACTGTGTGCCAGGGCTCTGCTAGGCATCTTACTGCCCCTAGACTCCCAGTGAGTCAGTTCTTAGAATGAACCCCACAGTGTACAAGACGACCCTGGGGGTTGACGCCATGAGCTCTTAGTGAAGCTCACTGATGTGGTAGATGTCAGTGCGAGGCATGGAATTTACAGCCTTCCAAATCTAGCCATTTTCCTTTATCTTGTTTTGTTTGTGAAGGCTTATTGTTTTGTGTTTTAAAGATATGGTCTTACCATGTAGTCTGTGCTGTTCTTAAATTTATGATCCTCCTGCCTCAGCCTCCCAAATGCCGGGATTATACGTGTATACAACCATACTATCTAACATACTACTAGCTTAACCTTATCTCTTTAGGTTTTATTTCTTTTGAGACTGCTGGAATGGTAGAAGTTCTGAGTGAGACAAGGAGCTGGGAATACGGCTTGGCACTTAGGGTGCGCGTCACTCTTGCAGAGGGCTTGGGTTACATTCCCATGCCTGTACAGTAGCTCAGAATGGTCTCCAACCTAAGTTCAGTTCCAGGAGATCCACCTCCTCTTCCTACCTCCTTGGATATCAGGCATGCATGCAACACGCATACATACAATATAAGCAGGCAAAACACACAAACACACAAACTAAAAATAAATTTAAAAAATCGAAAAAAAACTTAAGTGATAGAGACAATTGTAGAGTCAGAAATGTCTCTCATCCTATTTCCAGTCCCTTCTTTTATGAGTTTCCTGTTTAACTTTCTAGAATATTCTATAGCAATATAAAATACCATCACCTCCTGTACTTCAGACCATGTCTTTGTTAATAGCTGAGATGTTATTTTTTCTTTTCTTTTTTCTTTTTTCTTTGTTTTTTTGCTTTTTTGGGATTTAGTTTTTTTCGAGACAGGGTTTCTCTGTATAGCCCTGGCTGTCCTGGAACTCACTCTGTAGACCATGCTGGCCTCAAACTCAGAAATCCGCCTACCTCTGCCTCCCAAAGTGTTGGGATTACAGGTGTGCGCCACCACTGCCCGGCAGCTGAGATGTTCTTACTGGCAGACCACTTACGTGCATCATTGAAAAGAATAAAGCCAAAGCTTTGGAAGACCCGGCTTCTCCAACAGCTATTCTTCCTGGACATCGTCTGTCTCTCTCCCAGACATGACTCCCTTATAGTGGTAACACCTGCCTTCTGTTTCCGTACTTGAGCGTTTTGCCCGTAGCACAGCGGGTTGTGTAGTGTGGTCCCTCACTCGGTCTTAGCCTCTTTCACAGCTGCTAGGTTCAGACCTCCCATTGCCTGGCCAGGTCTCTGGAGATGCTTTGTTTTGTCAGCTCCTATGAAGAGGATGCAGGTAAGCCTCTTTATGGCTTGGCTGGTCCTGAAATGTGTCTCTCTGCCAGTCTCCTGGTCAGTGAAGGAACAAGAGAAGGCAGGGAAGAGGCACCGAGGGCCCCTGGGTATCAGCAGGGAGGAGGAGGCCAAGGGGAGGGTGGGTTGCTGTAGAGTACGCAGGAACTTCAGCCCAGAATGTGGCAAAGGAATGACGGAGAGATGCAGGACTGACTTGGTAGCCTCTTAGGGAATATGCAGGGGATATTTATGTGTCTCCTGGGGGCTGTTCTGTTTTTACAGAGTAAGTGATGAAGAGGAGAAATAGGCTAAAAGGAGCTAACTGCTTATGAATTAGGATTATAGGCCTTTCTCCTCTAGCGTGAGTTTGATCCACATCCAGCAATATTAGAAGTATATATCCTACATTATAAATGGCGACAAGTTATTCTAGAGAAGACTGCAGTGTTAAGATGCAGGAGTGTCATGAGATCTGGGTGAAGGGTATTTCTGGTTCAGGAAATAAATGACTGGTTCAGAGTCAAAACAAGGGAATCTATTGCTGGAGGAAGGGCGATCTGGGAATCTCGGTTTCCTGGTGGGCTTAGCGAGAGGAGGCCCACGGACCGCTAAGGGAGTCATGCTTCATGAAGGGTCGAGGTTCGGAAGGGTTTGGTTTTCTATGTACTGACTTAGGGAATTCCCTTACTATATTTCCCATTCCTAAGACCCCTTGTGATGTACATGACGGACCGTGTCCCTCCTGCACGTCCCCCTCCATGGGTTTTCTTTTTTCCTGAGCCCCTCAGCCCGAGCCAGTGGTCCAGTCCCAGATTTCAACTGGATCAGTTCTAAATGAGATAAGAAAATGCTTTTTCATAGAGAAGATGGGCGATAGGGTTCTTAGGGAACCCAGAAATTGGAGTTCCCCCACCCCCACCCGCCATCAAGCTCTCGCTCGCTGAAAGCCCTTTCATAAACAAGCAGGCATGGAGATGATTTGGCCAGCGATTCAAAATTATATTAAACATCTGGGACTCTGTTCAGCAGCCAACTCTCCAATCAGTTCTATGAAGAGTGTTGATTGCATCCTCATTTTCAGAGGGTGAAGGTTGGCTGGAACCAAAGGGGACTGCTGGGGGAGTCACGGGGATGACAGCCGAAGGACAAAGAGCTGGCAGCACAGGTGGTCGATGGCTGAGGGGTGGCAGCGGTTTCCAGTGTTACACACCCTGGTGGTGCATGCTCAACTGCAGCACTCGTAGCTGGACCTGAGGCAGCACTTCCTCACCTACAGAGGGACATGTGCCAGAGACTGGCCCCTAGGTGTGCGTGTTCAGTAACTTTGAGGTTGATGAATCTTCTGTCCTACAGAAGACTGTTAAACCTTGCTTCATAGGAGGTTGGCCTTGCCGCAGTGGCTTCTGGGAGCAAGGGCAAGAGCCAGCTGGCTGAGCGCCTGCTGCATCGGGATGCAGGCTTTAAGAAGGGGAGGTGCTGAGCTGGGACCTTCAAAGGCACACAGAACAACATGGGGTGCTCCTCGTGGGAGGGGCGAGTGAGGAGGAGACAGGTGTGTTTGTCTGATTCTCCTGCCTAAAAGGAAGGAGGAGGCAGACAGTTGCTCCCCAGCCAGGGCGGGACAGAGAATAAAATATCTCCCCCCCCCCAGCCATGGGACACTGCTCTGTTGAGGAATAAGAGACATACAAGGTCCATGTGTACAGTTTAAACTTAGCTATGAATGTAGACATGTGACGCTACCACCAGGCGTAAGACGACAAGCAAGCCCACCACCCCCGAAACATATGAATTAGGATCATAGGCCTTTTCTCCTCTAGCCCCATGACCCTCCCTTTTGTCCTTGTTCATCCCTTCCTTTGTCCCTAGCAACAACACAACTGACTCCGAGCACGATGGAGAAGTTCAGCTTAGAATTCAGTGTAACTGAATCACAGCGTGTCCTGTCTGCCTTCCCTTACTCCACACTGTCCTCACACTCCTCCTGCTGAGGCACGGCCTGCAGTTCATTGCTTTTTATTGTTGGGTTGGGGTCCATTGTTTATCTCATCGCCTGCCAGTGGACATCTGGGTTGTCTCCAGTTTTGGGCCCCTGAAATACGATTGCTCTTAGCACATAGGCATTGGTTTGCAGACGCATGCATCCATTTCTTTGGTCTAAACAGGGATGGAATGATCGGACTGAATGGTACACATGTTTACCTTTCAAAGAGGGCACCAACCTCTTCCACAGCAGTTGCTCTGTTTTACACCCCCAGCAACAGTGCCTGTGAGACTCACTACACTCTGAACGGTTGGACCCAGAGTCGACTGTTATCTCGAATATAGTCAGCTGTGGAGATATGCTTAAGCCGTCTGCACCAGGATCCTGATGTAAAGTTTTAGAGGTCTGCGGAGACTGCTCAGCTGGTAAAATACATGCAAGCCAAGCAGGATAGCCTGAGTTTACACCCCAGCTTGGTGTGAAAAGCCAGACTTGGCTTGCTCCTGTGATCCCAGTGCTGGAGAGGCGGAGATGTGAGGATCGCTGGAGTCTGTGGGCCAACTCGTCCAGTCAGATAGGTAGGCATTAGTGGTAACTAACCAACTCGTCTAGTCAACTAGGTAGGCATTAGTGGTAACTAACCAACTTGTCTAGTCAACTAGGTAGGCATTAGTGGGAAGCAGGAGGAGTGACAGACTCTGCTTCAAAAACTAAGGTGGAGTGTGGTTAAGGAAGATGCTGGACATTGAACACACACACACACACACACCTGTACTTACAATTACATATACCCAAATACAACACACACATGAGATCTTCTGAACATTTATATGTACAACATCTCTCTCTCTCTCTTTCTCTCTCATACACACACACACACACACACACACACACACACCTGTACCTACAATTACATATACCCAAATACAACACACACATGAGATCTTCTGAACATTTATATGTACAATGTCTCTCTCTCTCTCTATCTCTCTCTCTCTCTCTCTTTCTCTCTCATACATACACACATACACACACACACACACACACACACACACACACACACCTACCTGTACCCACAATCACGTATTCCCAAATACAATGCACACATGATATCTTCTGAACATTTATATATATGCACACGGTCTCTCTCTCTCTCTCTCTCTCTCACACACACACACACACACACACACACAGACTACACAGTTATGACATTTGACTTGGTAAAGAAACTGTGCCATTCTGGATTTGTCTCCCTCACCTCAGCAGGGTCAGGAGGCTTGGTACTTACTCTTCGGGCTCCTGTGACTGCAGAGTTCGCTCTGCTGGCCTAGCAGGGAACAGTGAAAAACACTGCAGTGTCTCGAAACACATGCAAATGTAGGAGCGCACATTGATGCCAGGAAGACATGTCGTTGGTCATTCTCAAGGAGCTGAGGCCCCCAACTTCACTACTCTGACATGTCAATCCAGCTTCACCCTGACTTCCTCTTTGAGTGTGTGCCAGGGTAGCCGGATGGTTGAGGTGCTAGTAAGTGTGAGGTAAAGGGGAGTATCTGAAGACCGCCTCCTGCCAGCCACTTAGGAAATAAATGGCTCAGAGATGGTGACCGCCATGGTGTGGGGCCCCTCAAGAGGAAGACTGGAGAGAAAGTGCTGACGGGGATCTGGACCAATTTTCATATCACATGAAGTGAGGTCAGGAGCTGGAGAGATGGCTCAGCGGTTAAGAGCACTGACGGGTCTTCCAGAGATCCTGAGTTCAAATCCCAGAAACCACAATGGTGGCTCACAACCATCTGTAATGGGATCTGATGACCTCTTCTGGGGTGTCTGAAGGCAGCTACAGTGTACTTAGATATAACAATAAATAAGTCTTTAAAAAAAACCAGTGAAGTCAGAGGCTCTGTGCTCCAGTGTCATGACAGCAAGTTGACAACCCATCCTTGGTGATGCTTACAGAAAAAAAAAAGTGCACGTGGACACCCAGAAGGCCCTGGGTTCCTCTGCCAGTCAACAAGGAACACAGGGAACAGAGACCTTACATGATGCTGTGGGGAAACCGGTCGCTAGGTCCAGAATGTGAGAAATTCTGCAAGTCTCCTTAGACGAGGCTCCTCTTTCTCCTCTTAAGGAAGAAGAGTGTTCAGGTTAAAAGAGACATCAAACAAACCAAGCCTCTTTTGAAAAACAAAAGAGGCCTCTTTTGAAACTCATGGGGAAAACTGAGCATAGGGTCAGGTGTGGGGTGGGCACTGTCACGCAGGTGTGGTAGAGCTCTGTGGTTATGGATCAGGTGTGGGGTGGGCACTGTCACGCAGGTGTGGTAGAGCTCTGTGGTTATGTGTCTTGCTTTGCTTTGTTCTCCTTTAAGTACTTTATACATTTATGTATGTGTATTGTGTATGTGTGTATGTGCGTATGTGTATCCCACGGTGCGCATGTAGGGGTCAAAGGGCAACTTTGTGAGTTGGCTTACTTATTCACCCATGAAGGACCTGGCCATCCCTCAGGGTTTTCGCTCTCCAGGTGAAGCCCCTCACCGGCTGAACCACTTCACAGGTCCTGGTTATGTTTCTTCTAAGGTCTTTCTCTTGGACTGGTGAAACGGCTCAGCAGGTTAAAAACGCTCTCTGGGGCGTACATGGACTCCCAAGAGTGATCCTCTGATCTTCACCTCTACCCTGTCATCCACCCGACGACATGCAGTCACGTGCTCAAATCAGGGACGGCAACAATAGCAATAGTTTTAAGAAGTTCTTATCTGTAGAGCTGTGGTTCTCAGTTGGTGGCAGACATGGCAGTCTTCAAGGTATTTTTGATACCTTGTGGGTAGAGACCAAGGTGGTGCGTAATTCTGCAAACCCCACCAAGGACTTTCCCAGTCTTTAATGCCAAGATGCCACTGACTGGGAACCCTGGACTGGAACATCGTGCTGCAGCAACAGTGGGCATGGCCACGTCTGTGTCAGCAGACAAGCAGGAGAGAGCAGGAGCTGCCAAGGTTGGAGCTGGGGGATGGCCATCTTCTTAGAAATCTTAGGACGTGAACGTTTTGTCTTTTCATAAGCATTTAAGAGTAAAAAGCTTTAGCCAGCTGCAGTGGCACATGCCTTTAGTCCCAGCACCCAGGAAGGCGGTGAGGCAGCCATGAGTTCAAGGCCAGCCATGGCTACATACTGCACCTCCAAGAAAAAAAAAATAAGGCAAAATTTGTATGTGTTAGAGACTCAGGTACCGAGATGAAGAGAACAGCAAAGAACACTGTGCTTGCGATGTGCGTGACTCGGGGGAGAAGCACTGGGACTGAAGATTGCTGGGGTCTGGGAGCAGATGGGGGGCGGGCACAGGAACAGGGATGCACCTTCCTGCCTCCTGCTGAAAGGTGTCCAGATGGACATCACCTGACAGAAACCCTCCAAATCCAGACCAGCAGAGAAGCGCAGTCATGACTCTTTTGCAACTGGAAATGTTCCTTTTTTGAGTATTTCTAGCCTGATGTAGGTGGCTCACAGATTGCTGAATACCTAGCCAAGGGGGAGGGAGGAAAAGTTATCCATGGCAGAGAAATCTGGTTCCATTGCAGCCCAGAGGTGGGGGAGCGCATGTCCGAGTGTATAAGCCTTTGGGGGGAAATATACTTCAATCCCAAAGTACTTAATAGTTTTAAAGACTTACTTGGTTTTAAAACAGCTTCTTTTTTGTGTCAGGGTGTGTATTGGCTGGTTTTGTGTGTCAACTTGACACAGTTATCACAGAGAAAGGAGCTTCAGTTGGGGAAGTGCCTCCATGAGATGCAGCTGTGGGCATTTTCTCAATTAGTGATCAAGGGGGGAGGGCCCCTTGTGGGTGGTGCCAGCCCTGGGCTGGTGCTCTTGGGTTCTATAAGAAAGCAAGCTGAGCAAGCCAGGGGAAGCAAGCCAGTAAGAAACATCCCTCCATGGCCTCTGCCTCAGCTCCTGCTTCCTGACCTGCATGAGTTCTAGTCCTAACTTCCTTTGGTGATGGACAGCAGTGTGGAAGTGTAAGCTGAATAATCCCTTTCCTCCCCAACTTGCTTTCTTTGCCATAATGTTTGTGCAAGAATAGAAACCCCGACTAAGACAGGGTGTTTTCCTTGCGTGGATGTCTATGCCCCTCATGCTTCTTTGGCGCCCTTGGAGGTGAGAAGAGCGTTGTGTCTCCTGGGCCTGGAGTTGCAGATGGTTGTAAACTGCGATGTGGGTGTTAGGGATTAAACCCAGGTCCTCCGGAAGAGCAGCCAAAGCTCTTATCTGCTGAGCCATCTCTCCAGCCTGATTTTTTTTTTTTTTTTAATTTTAGCTATTTATGTGTATGGGCGCATTTATTTGCATTGGTATGTGCACATGTGAGTGTTGGTGCCCGTAGCGGCCAGAAGAGGGCGTCAGATCCTCTAGAGCCAAGGTTAAAGGGGGTTGTGAGCCACTAGATGTTGACGCTTGAAGCCAAACTGTAGTCCTTTGGAAGAACCTCGAGTTCTTCACGGCTGCTCATCTCTCCAGCCCCTAAGCTCTTAATATGAAGGAGTCATGGAGGAGGACCGTACACTCCTCCTCTGGTAGAGGAGGTCAGAATACTCAAATCCTGAGGTCCATGGCATCACCGCCTGAGGGGATATTGGCGTAGCCGTTAGCTGACAGGTGCCAACGGTCTTTAGGTTGATTAATTGATTGAAGCAAATTTTCCTATGCTAGCTTCCTTATTTATCTCAAAAGACAGCATGGTGACAAATTGATCACCCAAACAGTGTTACCTTAAAGTCTATTTCTGGCCCTCTGGGGAGTCTAGGGACAAGGTCTTTTTTATTTTTTTTAAGGTTGTCACAAACTGGTTGTTGTGCTCTGTTGGATTCTTGGATCTTGTATATTGTGAGGTTGGGTGGGCCAAGTTATCCTCACTACTCTGTACCCCAAAGAGAGGAACTGGGGTGGGGTGGGCCTGAGGCTCTGGGCAATGGGGTCTCCTTCTCATGGGCTGAGTTACGTGTGTCTGTCTGTGAAGCGATCTTGTTTGCCCATCCCATGACTTAACTTCCTTGCCAGAATTGTCCCTGTGAGCCCTCAGATAAAGCTGTCTTTCGCATCTCTCCACTCCGGCCCTTGTCTCGTAGGAAGACCTGATCCCTGCCCACCCCATCCTCTCGGAGTTTGTTGTCACTCACCTCCAGGGTGTGGCCTGAGTGTGCAAGCTGCTCACATTGACTGTTACAAACCTCACCATCTTGGACAAAACTCTAGCACCAACCCCTTCCGGCCACGAAAGACTGCATCTGTGCAGTCCGCTAAGACTCCCCCTGATAGCATCTTGAGTCAAGTTCAAGGGCTCCGTCCTCAAGGTCAGCCCTGCCCACAACTCTCTTGGGCCTCCGCTCCACCTACTGGCTCCTTAAAGCTCCTCTCTTCCCCACTCCAGTTCAGGAAGGTAGCTTTTAGCGAGCTCTTGAGATTCTATCCCCTCCGCCGTGTACTTGCTTTGCGGAATATTCAGAAACCCTTTTATACCTCTGCTTTCCACACCCACAGCCCGGCCCCATAGTGATGCAGCGGCCTCCTCACCACCTCAGAGCTCCTTCTATCTTGTAGGTGAGGTAGCACAGGCTCTGCTTTGTCAATCATGGGGCAGGGCATCATGTAGCGCTAATGCAACGAAAGCACCTTTGATTGTAGCGCATCAGTTGGCCATTTCTGAGTGCTCACTGCTGTCTAGGCACTGATTTGTGATGTCACACACTTTATTCACACCTTTTTCCTCTGTGATGAGTTGCGATATTCACTGCTTCTGCCACATGCAATTCAGTACAGTATCGGTCAGTCAGATGGGTGATTAGAGTTCAGGAGTAGACTTAGCCTCTCCCCTCCCCCTCCCTTCCCCTCCCTCTCCCCTTGTCCCCCTCCCCTCCCCCTTTCCAACCCATTTCCCCTTTCCCCTTTCCCTCTCTGTTTTTGGAGACAGTGTCTTGCTGTGTAGTCCTCCCCAGCTTCCTAACTCTTGGTTCCCCTGCCTCAGCCCCCTAAATTGTGGGAGCCACCACGCCTGGTTTCTCCTCTCTCAAGCTTTCTTGAAAGATGCTGGTTCTTTGGGCCCAGATGAGTACTCTGAAGCATATCTTGACTTGAGTTCCATACAAGTGGCGTGTTGCACGGAGTGACACATGACGTCTGAGAGATGAGCCCATACCCCGGGTTCTCATCATGTGTCCCTCCAACAGAATCCATATTAAACACCAGCTAAGGGCGGCAGGTGATGGCTGGCTCTGATAGGCATTCAGTGGTGCAGGGTGTTTCCGCTCTTCCACAGTAGAAGGGAGATTCCCCTGCAGAGAGCTAGAAGCAGTAGACCTACGAACCAAGACCACCAAGACTGGCTCACGTAGAAAAACTAAAGGTGGAGGGGAGGGAGACCTCGAGACCTCGGCGGGAAGTGAGGACAGGGCCTCTTACTCACTACTGCTGAAAAGAAAACAGGTTTGAAGACAATACATTTTCCCTCTAAAGCTTTTAATGAATGTCAGGATTAGAGAGAGGAGAGAGACTGAGGGATGAGAGAGAGAGAGAGAGAGACAGGGAGGGAGAGGGGCTTATGAAGGGAAATGAACTACAGTTCTTAAAATAGCCTTTGTTTCAGAGAGCTTTGCCCTATCTTACAACTGGCGGTTGGGTGGAGCTCCCCTCAAAGTTGCCTCTGCCACTAAGGGGAACGGTCCACGCCGACACCTCAAACATGTCGGCTTATTTTTTAAAACACAGGGAAGTTCCCCCCCCCACTTCCCACCCCCTTGTTCTTCTTCTGTGTTTTCGAGCAAAGAGTTTAGTGCATGGCTTTGCATGCGTTTGTCATCCGTCTGTGTTGTAGGCACTCAGGCCATCCAGATAAGTGTCTGCTCACGAAACTGCCACGTGACGGGCAGCATCGCAGTGCGCTGGAGCAGCATGGACTTAACCCTGATCACCAAGATTTCACGGAGATACTACTTTTTAATTTTTTAAGCCAAAGGGAAAATACAGTTTCGTGTGTGTGTGTGTGTGTGTGTGTGTGTGTGTGTGTGTGTAGTGTGGGTGCCACCACATGTGCAGCCAAAGTCGCAGAGCCACCTTTTGTAGTCAGTCATCATCGTTTTACGTCCTTTTGAGGCAGGGTCTCTGGCTCTCGCTGCCGTGCTGTGTTCTGCAGGCCGCCTCCCGTGAGCTTGTAGGCATTCTCCGGTCTCCACCTCTCATTCCATCGTAGGAGAGCTGGAGTACATACGTGTTCCTGGAATCTGAACGCTGGTCGTTAGGTTTGCCTGGCAAGCATTTTTGCCCACTGAGCCCCGCCCAGCCTCATCCCACCACTGCCCAGCAAGGCCAACAAAACAAACATTTCCATGTGGCGTAAGCTGTCCAAGAACTAGTCCCGGCTTCCTGCCTCTCCCATCGGTGTGGTGTCAGACACGTGGGTTTTGGGCTTGAGCAGGGGTTTTTGTTTTTTGTTTGTATACATATCAGAAGTGAAGCAGTTCACTGAGGGGAGATGCAGAGGGGCCTGGGGTAGGCCACACCTCTCCTCTGGCTTGGCTCCGAGAGGGCAAGAAGGGACACAGAGGCTGAGGGGAGGTTGCCGGGCCGTGACCTTAGTGGGAGTGTGCTCTCTTGACTGAGTGAAGCTCATGGGGTTCGAGGGCTGCCAGCCGGTCCCCTTCCTGTACTGCGCTCTAGGGTTTCATCCCTCACTATTACTCCCGATGACAGCTGAGGGCCTCAAACTGTTCCCCTGGTGCCAGAGGGTGATGGATCGGCGGTCATCTCACGTGCTGACAATGGGCACAGTCCCCACCTAAGAGGGGCCACTGGGCTGTCTCCTTGTCCGTCTTATGGACTTGCCCCGACCCTGCTGGCTTGTTTTAAGATGAGGTATCCAGGCATTTAGCCTTTTCATTCTGTGTGGGTCTCAGAGCTCCTGTGCCTTCTCTGTTCCTGGTCTACAGGAACTCCCTAAACAGGGTGCCTGTGCCTAGGGTGGGGCGGGGCTGGGCCGCGGACTCTGCAGTTCTAGCCTGCCCACTCAGAGCACACTCTGGGTCTCCCTGGCGGGTCGCCGAGCTTTTCTTTCGCTCCGTTTAACCTGCTGACCTGGTTTCCTTCCCATTGCCGTGATGCACACCTGGACAATAGCAGTTTTAAGGGAGGGAAGGTTGTACTCAGCTCCCGCTTCCACCTTTTGGTCTACCACCGCAGGGGCATGGAAGCAGGAACTTGGAGTAGCCAGTCCATCACATCAGAGAGCTTACGTGTATGTATGTGCGCTATCGCTCAGCTCAGTTCTCTTGTACAGCCCGATCCCGAAGGCTCTCACTGGGACTCTTCCCGGATGATTCTAAATTGTGACGTTGACAGTCCATTAGATCTGCATTTAACACCGAGTGGGTTTTCAACTTCACTCACTTTTTAAAACATTTATTTTATCATCTGTACGTCTGTGTGCATGAGCATGCCTGCAGGCCTCCCGCAGGGAGTTACAGGTGGTTGTGAGCCGCCTGCTGTGGGTGTGGGATCGAGTAATCCTGAATCCTCTGCAAGAGCAGCAAGTGCTAACTTGCTAACCTCTGAGCCATCTCTCCAGCCCCAAGTTTTAAACTTTAAATTCAGTAACAAGACCTTACCCCTCTGGGCCCCTTTCAGATGTTCTTGGTTCCCCTTTCTCGGGTTAGAATATCAACTTACTTCTGTGACAAAGCAATATGTACTTCACAGTCTACTTTGTTTTGTGCTTTGACACAGAGTCTCATTGTGTAGCCCGGCTCATATTGAACTCACAATTGTCTTGCCCTAGCTGGGTTTCTGGTGTGTGACACTGTGACTGCTTCTCCTGTCCCTTCAGGTCGCTTTCCTCTTCATCGTGTTGGTGTGCAGCCTTGGCTGCTCCCAGGATGCTCTCGAACTCCTGATCTGCAGGCCGTGGGGACGCCAGTGCACCTGGCCTTGGGGACGCCAGTGCACCTGGCACAGCTTGCTGTCCTCTTAGGCGTCAGAGAGCTGGCCTCTCAACCTCAGTCTCCGTGCACTCTGTGGAAGCAGGGCAGTCCTCCTGCTGTCCTGGGAGGAGTGTGTTCTCACACGCTCTCTCCACTCGTGTGTGCCGCTTTCTGTGTTCATTTCCTCTGCTTCCGGCTCCCGGGGCGCCACGCGTGGAGCCAGTCTGCCCAGCTGCAGTTTTTAAGTAGCCACCATAGCGTTTCCCTTCTAAAGGGCCCAGATAAAGGGGTGGGCATCCTCACCCTTCTTGGGGAGTTGACTCATTTCTTGGACACTTCTTAGGCATTGAGTCTGGTTTTTCACGACGTGTGAAAGAGGTCCCATGAAATCCTTGTTTGCAGAGGACCCTGTTCTGATGACCTGGCCCGAGGTTGGCATCTCTAGCTTTTAATCTGTGCTACGAGTTCTCCGTCTCTCAACTTGAAAATTATTTGACCTTCTTTCTTTATATCTCCCCTCTCCCTTGGTGTGTGTGTGTGTGTGTCTATGTGGAGGCCAGTGGATGATCTCAGGTGTCTTAGATCTCAGGTTTCTTAGGTACCATTCACCTTGAAAAAAAATGAAAGCAATGTCTTCTGTATATGGTTTGTTGGTTCCTCTGCGTGCATATGTGCCTGATGCTGGTGGAGACCAGAAGAGGGCATCAGCTCTTTGGAGTTGGAGATACAGATGGTTATGAGCTGCCCTACGGATGGTAGGAATTGAACCCTCGTCCTGGAAGAGTAGAAAATGCCCCTTAGCCACGGAGCCACCTCTTAAGCCTCTCTCCTTTCTCTTTCTGAGATGTGATCTCATCCTGGCCTTGAACTCCAGGCTGGCTGGCCAAGGCCTGCCAGGGATCCTCCAGCCTCCACCGCCCCAGCTGGTGATGAGTCTGTGCCTACCTGCTTGGCTTTCTTTATTTGTAACCTGTGGGTCTTGAACTCAGCCCCTTATGTTTGCTGAGCAAGCACTTGCCAGCTGACTCAGCTCTCCAGCCTCCCCCGCCTCCCCCGCCACCCGTGGACTGAGTCTTGCTATGGTTCTCGAGCTCATCACCTGTAGGCCAGGCGGCCCTCCTCCTATGATCCCCCTGCCTCAGCCTCCTGAGCGATTGGGCGATAGGCCTGGACTGGCGGCCAGAGCCTCTCTTCTAATCTTGACCACATTAATGCTTCGAGCATGGCAGAGTTTTACAGATGAGCCTTATTTTATAGTACAGAAATTCAGAAATCATAATTACTTCACTGAGGGTGGCTCCTACCTCTCTATTAATCATCCTCCTCACACAGAAATGGAATTCTATTTTAGTCTCCTACAGATAAATTAGTATATAGTGGAAAGGGATTCAACTTCTGTGAGGAATTAAATGCTATGGTAGAATTAACACAAACATTCACCTTGGTGTGTCTGTGCTTTGTGTAGCAGAGACCGACTGCTCAACGAAGACGCAGCGCCGTCTCACTGGACTGGAGCAGCTGCTATCCACGCACTGTATGCCAGCAGTGACTACGGCTACAGGTCACCTTCATGGGTGTTTACTGTGTGCGAGAAGCCACACTAAGCACTTAGCACCTAACAGTCAGGTGCAGGGGGCGAGGACTGTACACATGTAAGCCGAATGCCCTGGAAGCAGAGGAAAGAGAGAACCCCAAGTTTGAGGCCAGCCTCCACTGCTTAGGGACTCTTTTTCAAACCCAGACATGACCTCGTTACCAGCTGCCTGTGATGCTTACAGAGGTTGAGTGTCTTTCCCAGGGTCATGGAACTGGAGTGGGCGGAACTGGACGCCATTAGCTGCCACGCTCCTGTTATCAGGCTTTCCTTATCTTGGGATGGAAAGCACTTTCTTTTGATCATCATTCATCGTAATTTCTGCTATTTCAATTTTAATCTTTTATTTCCAAAGGAGGCATTGGGTGAGCGCGGTGGTCAGATCGGGTTTGCACCCCCATTGCGACTGCACCCCGCTCTGGGCGTGCACATGGGATGAGAACCCCTGCTTTCAGTCCTAGTTCCCTTTCCATAAGCTGATGCTTAAAGCATTAAGCCTGGAGCTTCTGACTCCAGCAGGGAAGACTGAGTTGCTCCCCAGAGGGCTTGGAGGTGTTAGGTAATTCTCTGATCTTCTCTTTCCCACCTCACCTCAGAGCACTTGAAGCTCTGAGACTGTTCTTTTGCCTCTCCCAGAAGCACCCGCCCCTCCATGTTCGCCTCTCTCTCCTCCGCACCCCTCCATCACTCTGGTTACTTCTCTGCCTGGCGCCACTTTTACTGTTGTCCTTGGGGATGCTTCCGCAACAGCCAGATCCTTTTGAGCCTGTGGGCCGAAGGCGTGCGTCCTGCTCGCTTAACACAGCACTGAACTCTGCCAGGAAAGCAAGAGGTTAAAAAGGAAGTCTGGACCGTGAAGGGCTGTGACAACTGTCCTAGGGGGAGCTCTAGCGAGCCCTGGTGGGCAGTGACTCATGCTGCTCCGTCACTCAGATCAGCATTGGCCCCTGCCACGCAGGCGGCCAGGTGGGGTTACCGCCAGAGCTCGCCCAGAGGAGTGGGGAGGTGGGAGCATGCAGCCTGCACTGCGGGGGATGTGATGCCGGCTCGCCGACTTCCCCCTGCCTGGCCCACTGCGGACGCCCCAGCCTGCAACCATGGTAACACTTCTGACTGGAAATGCCCCTGGGAGCCCCCCACGATGGGCAGCCTCCTGGTGACGGACAGACAGCCACTCACACGCCTGAGTGAGAGCGCCTAGTAGGTCTGCAGGCAGCAGAGACGATGTGATTGCAGCCCCCTCCCCAGCTGGGAGTCATGCCATAGGAGGTAGGAGCCTCGCCACAGATGTGCGTCTGTGCGTCTCTGTGTCCCCGCACCGGTGCTGGGCGCTGGACATCGCTGCAACTTCATCTGGCTGTCTTTTGATTATGCTGGTTGAACTGCGGCGGATTCGATGGGCAGGATTGTGTTAGGGGGGTGGGAGGGGGAGATAATGAACTAAAAAAAAAGTGGTTAATAGGATCTCGAGTAGACTCATCTGGCTATGAATGAACCAGACTGCAGTGGTGACCCACGGCGGTCGTACGCCCTCATGAGCCCACTGGCCTGTTCCCTCCCCTCATTCTGCCTAAGTCATGAGACATGCATGTCTTCCATCTGACAGCCATGAATATCAACAATTATTAATCATTTAGACCCGTCTGGAAGAGGGGCTCAATGGGCTTAGGTCATCCGGCACCCTGACGCTCCAGCTGTCAAGGGGTGGAAGCCTGCTGGAAATAAGGAGGCGGGAGCTGCCTGCCCCGGGTGACTTGCCCAGGAACCTCAGTAGCATCCAAGTGACCTGTCTGAGTTTATCTTTTCACCTCACCCACTGCCCGGAGAGGCAAGCTGTCTGCAGGTTGGTGGCCATGTTGGCAGTGAAGGGGTTAATCTCTTGTTGCTGTAGGAGCCGAGGCTGGGTCTGCCTGCGCTAGGAGCTGGGTTGAAAGCAGGCGCTGCAGTGCTGTCTCCAAACGCCGAAGGAGTAAGGCGCTTTTTCCCCCTCTGCAACAGTGTGGAATTCATCTGAATTTTTCTCTCCCCCCTTTCTTGTTTTTCTTTTAACCAGCTCCTCCCCCCTTCGTTCCCACCCTCAAGTCTGACGATGACACCTCCAATTTTGATGAACCAGAGAAGAATTCGTGGGTTTCGTCCTCTCCGTGCCAGCTGAGCCCCTCGGGCTTCTCGGGCGAAGAACTGCCGTTTGTGGGGTTTTCATATAGCAAGGCACTGGGGTGTCTTGGTAGATCTGAGTAAGTGACGGTGACTCTCTGGGGGACTTGCATGGATGCCCAGCAGGGCACACAGAGCCAAAGGTGGTGCTGTGCTGTACTGTGCCGGTGGGAGGGTTGGGGGAGTGCATCGGAGGGAAGCCTCTGGGCTTCCCGTTTGGGGCTCATGGGGCTAGACGGTTAATGTTCAGTTCTGCATGGTACGTTAGGTCCCTGCTCCTGTCTGTGGCATCCGAACGGTCAGCTGGGTACTTTGGGTTAGTTTTTCCATCTTTAGTCTTATTCAGAGGGAGGAGAGAGTGGGAGATTCTAGCAGTGCAGATACCCGGTTAAAAGGGAACCTTGGACGAGTTAAACTGAGCTATCTGTCCATCCATCTCAAGAGAGCAGGTGGCTGGGATCCTGACTGTGTCGGGAGGATCCTAAGCACTGTCTCTCCCCAGCCTGAAGGGTTTCCTCATGGTTTAACTGAGCTGCAAGTGGCAGAACCGGAGCTCTAGCAGAGAGCTGATGCTCGCTTGGCTCCCATCCAAGAATGCTGCAGGATCAGGGTTCTGGCAGCTGAGCCGTTCTGAGTAGGGAGAGCACTGGCGGCCAGGAGAAGCCCCCGGGTGGAAGTGTGATGCGGCTGGCTACTGAAACCCGAAACGAACTCTAGAACGAGAAATAGAGACGTTCTGTAACCCTCTTGACCTGGAAATCATTCTCTCATCCGATAGAAAGCGTTTAGGAGAGGTGGCAGCCGGGGCTTGCTTGAAGGGTTCTGATTTCCAGACTCCTATGTAAAAACCAGCTGCCTTGGGATGTAGGAGCCAGCTGATGACATTCTGTTTTCTGGGGAGCAGTTTCCCCTAGGAAGGTCTCAGACCAGCTATCCTCGGATATCCAGGATCCTCGGCTCCCGCACACTGAGGCTCTTGGGGGAAATGCTGGGTAACTAGTTGCTGCCCACTTAGGAGAACACATTTTAAAAAAAATTCCCATTGGTAGATTCATTACCTGTCTGGTGTGTTTGTATAGCTCAGCTATTGATTCAAAGGGATATAGTATTGGTTCCTGGACGGTGTCTCCCCACAGGTAGAATTCTGAGGTTCTTAAGAAGATAGTAGATTTTCATAGAGAATTGAGCATTTGATATAAGCTTGGGAGGGGAGTGTGGGCTGTTGTTGATTTCTGACAGGGGCTTTTACAGTGAGAGATGCCAGGGCAGGCCTGCTTCCTTACCTTGCCTCAGGTCTGGGTTTAAAATCCAGGTGGACATTGGCACTGTTAGGTCTGCCTTTATTACCACCTAACACAGCTCGGAGGATGGCAGGCGAGGCAAAAAAAATCTAACTGGCTATGGACTGTGCCATCCAGTCGGAACTGCAGTGGGCCAAGCCAGGCTAGGAGGTTTGGCGTTGTTGTAAAGGCCCAGTGGAGAGGGATGCATACTTAGTGGGCAGTGTAACCTTGTCACGATGGGCACACTGAAGGTCACAGATCCCGGACTCGGAGGAGATGTGCAAGGAGTTGCTGGTCTGGTTAGCAGGGGGCTTAAGTGCGTTGAGAGGAAGCTGTCGGATGATATTGATCAGTGATCTCAAAAACCTGGAAGGCCTGGGTGGGGGAGTGAGGTTTCAGAAGCAAATATGGGGGGGGGGGTAAATGTGAGGGAGCCCCAGGCACCACGGCTACCCCTAGACAGGGTGTGATTAATTGCTTGCTGTTCAGGAAGACTCTAATTGCATCTTTCTGCTTCTCAGACGAAAGCTGGGTAAAGGGAAGTCTGTCACAGGGACATCTCAGTGTCAGGCCAGGCACCGGATAAATATTTGCTGACTGAATTTACCCCTGAGCCTCTCCCCTGGAATGTGTTTGTGTTGCTTTCCGATTTGGAAGGCTTGCAGTTTCACCTCTTTGGCTGCCCCCAAAAAAACCCCATTTCTAATGCATCAAGCAAGCTTCTGTTTGTGCCCCGTCAGAATGTTTAATAAGATCCTCATAAAAATGAAATTCCTCATAACCAAGCCGTGCGTTTGTTATCTGGAGGCTGTAACTGGAGGCGTCTTATCTTTGGGGAACTGAATGCTTTTTCCACGGCAACTCAGGGCCCGGATCCGCAGCTCTTCCTCTGTCGTGCCGACAATGTTGCTGTTGGACCTGGCTTCTCTGCCAGGGATGGCTTGGTGGGCGAAACCAGCAGCTGCGGTCTAGAAACCCTGTCCACCTGTTGGTCGTAGAGGCGCCCCCCCCCCCAACCCCCGGGCATGTTGGATCATAGTTAATTGGGAAGCCAATAGAAGAGACTCAGAGCTGAGACTGTGCAGGAGCTCCTGCAGTTTCACAGATGGAGGTGGTGGCGTGGTCTCTGGGTTCCGCCTTTGCCCTGTCCTGACACGGCTCTCTCCCTGCGTTTCCCTCCTCTGGCTTCTTGCTTCTGTCACCACAGGCTTTTATGTACACCACAGTTACTCGCTCTTCACACCACTGGGGAAACTGCAGATCCTACTTCGTGCTGCGCCAGGGAAATTGACCCCTGTTTGTTAGTAGGGAACTGAATGAGACATTCAGAGGTGGCCCGAATGAGCCAGGAGTGATTTGTGCTGGGCTCCTCTCCCTCCTTGCATTTCAGGAACTTTCTCTTTTTGCATGGGGACCCCAGACTATTGCTAAGCCAGCCATTTAACACATTGCTGAGTTCCAGTTTAGCAAGAAGCCCAGCCTCAGTGTGGCGGTGAATGAGGCCTCCTTGCAGCTCCCAAGTGGGGAGCAGGGGAGCTTGGTGAGAAGCAGAAGTGTTCGGTTGATTGTCTTCGGTGAAGTTAGCTCTGGAGAGCATCCACGCCAGTGACTCTTTTCCTGTCCCCCACCCCCAAGGGATGCCTGGCATTGACCCAAGGGCCTTGGCTGTGCTAAGCGAGCACTCCGTCACTCTGCCCATTGAGCCCCACCCTATCCCAACCTTTTTACGTTTTGCTCAACAAGAACCCAGATCCATTCTCATTCTTTGAAGGCCCCGAGCCCCTATTTGCTGTACAGTAGTACAGGGGAGAAACAGAAATTTGTACATGGAAGGTTTAAAAATACCATGGATCCCAGATCCCAGCATCATGCTGTGTTGTGCCCCCCCCCCCCGCCCCCCCCCAGCCGTCAGCACAGGGTGGCTGTCTTTATATCTGTCTTTCTTCCCAGACTGCCTCTTTATGTCTGGGGTCAAGTCAGGGTGTTTCTCCAAGGTCATGTGACCCGACCTCAATGAGGCTGGCTTTGTGAGTTTGAGGGGTCGGAGTGAGCCGTGTGAGGAAGGACGCTCGCTCTCTTGCTGCTGCCATCCGGGCACTTTCCTTGAGTGGATCTAGAGATCCTGGGATGGAGCCTCCCCTGCAGACACGGCAGCAGATCAATGGCCAGTTCTCAGCGCCATCTTCTTTTGGGACTGGGAGTCATTTGCATCATCCTGTTTTGTTTCTTGCTATTTCTAACACAGTGGTCTATGTTTATGTAGAACTCTCCCATATGTCCTAAGACACCATGGCAAGGACTCAGCAGTGGTTAGGGAGTTCCAAGGATGGCCGGACCCACATACTCTAGGTCTGGGAGTTTTTCTCCTGGAAATGCTTAAATGTTCTGGCCAATTACAAGAGTTAACATTCTGTTGACAAACGGTGTTCTTTGTAGGAAAGTAGAAGACAGAAGGACAAGATTACATCCCAGATGGGCACTTTCCCATCCAGTTGACTACATCAAGTCAGACTTGTTGAACTAGTTCAGAGAACTGAGTGGGCATGTTAGCTGTGGAATAGCAGGATACATGAACAAGACAGTCTCAAGGAGCACTCAGGGAGTGAAGGCGGCTCATGCTTTCTGGCTAAGTGAACAGTGATGCTTGTTCTTGGAATGCCTGTCCATTGCCCCTTGCAGGCTGGGTCTCACTGGTCCTCATGGTCCTGGCACAGGAAGCTGTGGTGGGCCCTTGGTGAAGATGCCAGCTTGAATTGAGCTTACCCGTGGGCTGATGGGGGATGGGTGCTAGGGCTCAGCTCTGTAAGAGATGGTGGATTCTGGTCAGAGGGGAAGGTAGAGAGGGACAGAGGGCCCTCATAGCCTGCTCTCGCAGGGTATCCACCCTCAAGTTTGATTCTCAACCCTGCACACAGATCAGCTCACTTAACGCAGCAGCCTGAGAGGAAGCAGTGGCTACCTTTCTCCCACTTTACCTGTGAGGAAACTGAGGCACGGAGAGCGTGGGCTTGTCCAGGGGCTTCAGGGTCTCTTGACCACTGTATTATGATGCTGCGCCACAGAAACGCCACATATGGGAGAACTTAGGCAATGCCCGAAGGGTGGGTGCCCAGGTCTACATGCTCGGCGGAAGTAGACTGTTTGGGGCATGAAGGGCCATGATGCTGGGGTGGGTGTGAAGAGAGCTCACATGCAGGTCAAAATGTTGCTTTTGGGTTTGGTCTTTATGGGTTTGTTGAGTAGGTGGCCATATAGGTCTCAGATTTCTTCTCATTTAGAGACACTTACCTGCCGTGTGTGTGTGTGTGTGTGTGTGTGTGTGTGTGTGTGTGTGTGTGTGTATGTGTGTGCACGCGCATGCACACGCATGTTTGTGTATGTATACTTGTTTTCTATGTGTATGTGTGTATGTATGTGTGTGTGTTTCTGCTCACGTAACCTCTCACATTCTTAGTTGCTTGTTCACTAAGGACAGGAAGCGGCATTGACCTTGGTCTGTACCCTTTCTTCAGGCTGATTATTCATAAGCTGCACAATAATATCTCAGAGTGATCCGAACTGTCTCCCCTTCTTTTCTTCTATAATAGTGTCTTCTATAATAGCCCAGCCTCCTGAGGGCTTGGGAGTATTGGTGTGCACATCCATATCACTCACGGCTGCCAATGATGACTCTGATTGTGTTCCTTCAGATTTCCCGTTGGTACTTCAGTTGCTTCCCATCTAGCCCCCAGGTGACCTACCCCAGAGAGGGGAGGGAGCATCCGCCCATCAACCCTACTTTTATTGAGCTACTTAAGAGGGGTGTGAGTGTGGGGGGCGGGTCCTCTTTTAAAAACTGTTTTTCCTAGAACTGCTGAGAAGGCAGAGTGTCCGTCACGTGAGTGTGGCTCAGGTCTATACGATAGATAGTGTAGCGCAGGTCTATGCTCACACAGTGCCTCTGCCACCGCAGTGCCCCTGTGCTGAGATGGAAAGTCTGTGGGCTGGGGTGGCAGAGAACCCGGCCCTCGCAGTGGCACACTCAAGGCTGTGTCCCAAACATGGTAGAAGGTGAGGATCAACACCCATGGCTGCCATCCGACCTCCACGTACATCCTGTGGCCGTGTGCACAAACCAGCACTCGGACGTGTCAGTACACACAGGGGCAGACAGACAGACAGACAGACACAGACACACACACACACACACACACACACAGTAGCAGAGATACGGACAAACAAATTGTTTCCTTCTGCGTCCGGCCAAAAGCTCCTTGGTCTTGTGCTTCCTACCCACATCCCTATTGCAAGAAGTCTCATCTGTGATTGTTTTTTAAATAGCCAACAATGTCAGCCCTTCCTCATCCTTCCTAAAGTCACCTATCCACTATACTCAAGAGACATAATGGTAACTGCCCTCTAGTGCCTGTTTGTCTCCTGCCTTCACTGGATCTCAGGCTGGTCGCTCGCCTCTGGGTGTTGTCTTGGGTTTTCTCTTCTCCTCTCTCGCTCATTCAGTTCTGTTCTGTCAAGCACACCTTGTCCTCTGGCTGGTCTCTTGTTTAGACTGAGCATTTGCCTGCCTCTAGGCCTTGGCAGGACCATTCTGCCATCTTCTCATTTGTCTTAAAGACACCTTTGGGAACTCAGATCCAACAGTCCTGTCCCAGGCCTGCAGATCAGGTGCTAGATCTGTCATGCTTGTGCTTTGGCGGCCCCCACAGACCAGTTCGCATGCTTATTTGGGGCCCTTCAGAAGGTAGTCGTTGGCGAAGCGTGTTTCACGTTCCCAAGCTTGGCTTCCAGTCGGCAAGTCTTCCTTTGCCTGAGCAAATCCCTCTTGGCCCTCTCTGCTTTGCCCTTTGCCTCCTGGTCTCTCTCGACGGACCCTCCTGAAGGAATCACATGTGTTAAGTGGCTCCTTCCCCCTCCCCATCCACACAGTACAAGAACCATCTTAAAAGCTATGGGCTTCCCTCGGCGGGCCATGCAAGCGGCTGGACTCGTGTTGGTCAGCCCGTGTCTGCGTGGCTTTCTCCTTTGCTCTCTGGGCCCTGGGCACGGGTTCCCTCCCATCTCCCTTCTCAGATTACTCCTTCGCTGTCCCTTTAGGCCCCTGGAGCCTGCATATCACCACCTGCTGTCGCATTCAGTTCTTGACTTTACCTCCTTCCCTGCCCCTCCTCTTCCTCCCCCGAGAAGCCACCACTCCCCCTACCCTTCTAGGCTAGAAAATGGTGGCTCCTTACACACTCCTGTCTCTGCTCCTCTGGCACTGGCCAGGCTCTTTGGTGACACTTGCACCCGTGCCACTGTTCTGCCCCACCCCTCCCCCACCACCCCAGTGGACACTTGCTTCAGGCTGGTGCAGTAGACTCCCAAGGAGCCCTCCGCCTCTGGTTCTCCTGGCCGTCATCCATTCTCCAGAGTGGAGTTCCTCCAAAGCCAAGGCTGGGTGATGTCATTGTCCTGTGGGGACCTTCAGCAGCATCTCTGTGCACAGAATTAATAGCCTCTCCTGAACTTGACATTCAAGTGCAGTGTGCCAAGACCCTAGCCTGTGCTCCCAGTCCTGCCTCCTCCCTGTCCCCTTAGTTCAGGCCAAAGTACCCAGGGCTCACTGAGGACGGGGCTGTGTCATCTTCCTTTTGCCACCAGCAGGGCTTTGCCTGGGGCAGGTTGAACTTGAATTAGATTGAAGTGGTCCATGTTATACCGATTCCCTGTGCCCACTGAGCGCTTCCTGTGTGCCCAGGACTGTATATTACAGGACTGCCCATGCACTGTCTCATACTTGGTAGACACCAAGAAGTCACGTGATCTGGTTACCTCAGACCTCTGTACCCACCACCGGACCCCTCACAGTCTCCGCTTTGATAGTTCATGTGAGAAGGACACAGTCGAGGTAAAGGGACACCGCTCTGGAGGGGTCTCACACACACACACACCCGCAGTCTGTGCTGCCATGCTGCTCAGCAGTGTCTGTTGCTTTTAGACAATAAAGCTGGAGATGACCAATCCCATCCCCAGCACCTTCGAGGGTCCCACAGACCATCCCTTTAGCTTTAGAGTTTATAAAAACATTCTTTATTTTGGGGGACTAGCTGTAGCACCCCCCCCCCCCCACTGACGTGAAAAGTCCAGGCTTGAGAATTAGACCAGCAGGGGCTCACATCTGGGTCCCCACCCCTTGCCAGTTTTGAGAATGAGACAGTTAACTTCTCTCAGATTCCGTGGGGCTGTGGTAGAGTCTGCCTAGTAGGTTTCCTGCAGAGACAGGTCTGGGGGTGGGGGCAGAGCAGGGCAGGTGCTCATGCTCTGTTGACTACTGTTACTGAGACTGGGACTGATGGCAGCCAGGGTGCTCTTGGCTCCCTGTTCCTTCATGCTTCCTCTCTATAGAGACATTTTGCTGGTTTCTGCCCATTGAGAGAATATGGGGTGCCTGACAGATGTTCTAATATATGCATGCATTTTTTAACTCTTAATAAAGTCCATGGCACACCTTTAATCCCAGCACTTGGGAGGCAGAGACAGGTAGACCTCTGAGTTCAAGGCCAGCCTGGTATACAAAGAGAGTTTCAGGACAGCTAGAGCTCCATAGAGAAACCCTGTCTTACCCCTTCCCATCCCCCCATTCCCCCAAAATCAGTTACAGTGTGCTGTGTGCCTTGTGACCTATCCCCAACAAAGATGTCACCTATTCTGTCTCACACTTGAGTACTTGATTGTCCCTAAGGTGGGTGAGTATCATGGGATGCTGCTGCCTCAGGACCAAGCGCATCTCCGATGTTGAGGTTGGAGAGCTTCTGTATGCTCAGCCTGGATCCTGCACAGAAATTCTCATTTTGAATGCCTTTGTCTATGATGATCTGTATACTGTACCTGTTCGATGCCTGCACACCATCTATCTACCCATCATCCGTCCATCCATCCACTCATCTATCCATTTATTCATCCATCCATCTATCCATCCATCCATCCATCCACTCATCTATCCATTTATTCATCCATCCATCCATCCACTCATCTATCCATTTATTCATCCATCTATCCATCCATCCATCCACTCATCTATCCATTTATTCATCCATCTATCCATCCATCCATCCACTCATCTATCCATTTATTCATCCATCCATCCATCCATCCATCTGTCCACTCATCTATCCATTTATTCATCCATCCCTCCATCCCTCCATCCATCCATCCATCCATCCATCCATCCATCCACTCATCTATCCATCCATCCACTCATCTATCCATTTATTCATCAATCCATCCATCCATCCATCCATCCACCCACTCATCTATCCATTTATTCATCCATCATCCATCCATCCATCCACCCACCCATCTATCCATTTATTCATCCATCATCCATCCATCCATCCATCCATCCACTCATCTATCCATTCATCTATCCATCCATCCATTCATCTATCCATTCATCCATCCATCCATCCATCTATCCATCCATCCATCCATCCATCCATCCATCCATCCATCCACTCATCTATCCATTTATTCATCTATCCATCCATCCATCCATCCACTCATCTATCCATTTATTCATCCATCCATCCACTCATCTATCCATTTATTCATCCATCCATCTATCCATCCATCCACTCATCTATCCATTTATCCATCCATCCATCCCTCCATCCATCCATCCACTCATCTATCCATTCATCCATCCATCCCTCCATCCATCCATCCACTCATCTATCCATTTATCCATCCATCCATCCATCCATCCATCCATCCATCCATCCACCCATCTATCCATCTATCCATCCACTCATCCATCTATCCATCCGTCTATCATCCATCCATCCATCTACCCATCCACCCACTGACTTAACAGATCCATGGCTATAGACTTCAAGGCTATAAATGTAAACAGGACTGGTGCTGTCTCTGTCCTCAGGAAGCCACTATACGCAAGAGACAGATGGTGGCCAGGGCTCTGTAGAAATCTGTTCAAAATGAGGACCAAAGTGGGGTGGCCAATGTAGACTGACCAGGAAGGCTTCCCTGAGCTGAGCACTGGGACTTGGTGGGATAATGTTGAGTCACCTGAGGTGACACTCCTGACTATCTGTGAACTGATCTAGAAGTCTACACTGACCTCCCGTGAGGTGCCAAGCCTTGTGGTAGAGGCTGGACCTGCAGTGAGTCTCATCGCAAGGCTCCTGTCCTGGTGGTATAGGTGAGCACTCATTCATTGGATCATTCACTCAGCAGTTTTGCTGTCCTACTATGTGCCATGTACTTTCCAGGCACTGAGGATTCAACACTGAAGAGAGGAGGCAGCAGTTCCTGCCTACATACATGTTCTATCAGAATGCCAGAGTTGGCTGTTAATGGCGATCCCGGGAAGGTTTTTCCTGGTGGGGGGGGGGGGGAAGAGGCAGAGTTTTAAGCCAGGACCACCCTCCTACGAGTGCCCAACCAACAGACAGCCTACAGAGCACTGGGAAGCTGGGCTTCTGGATCCTTGGGCAGTGTGGTCTTGGTTGAGGTCAGAGAGCTTAGCCTTGCATAGGCTTGCCCTAGTCTAACCCTGAGCAGGAAGACTTGAAAGGGTTTGAGTAGGAGCATGACAGATCTCATTTTCTAACAGATCCCTCTGACCATTGTGGAGGATGGTTGGCAGAGGGCTGAGGGCTGAACTCAGGGTGTATTAATTAGGTGGTGGCATTCATTCGGAGAAGAGGTGGAGATACGCTGACAAAACTTGCCAAATGAACCTCACTTAGAGCCGGGAATGGTATTAAAAAAATCACATGCCTGGCTATATTTTTATGAATAGTGAGGGTTTTGATAAATGATTTTTGTGCCACGTATTAATCATTCTAGAGCAAATGTTTCTCTTCATCTGGAACCCATGGGTGGCGGCAGCGGCAGAGTGTGTGTGGTTGCTTATCTTGGTGTACATATGTGCGCACTCCAAAGCCAGGGTCTGAGGCTCCCCGGGAGAGTGGCATCTTTCACACTTCCAGGAGGCTGGGACGGGGCACCACTGTGTATTTTTAAATGGGCTTATAAAGTTAGTTCATAAATTTCAGAATGTACAGTCTTAAAAGCCAGCGTATTTTTGGAAACAGTGCTGATGGTTTTTAAATTCTCCTGTACCACGTTACAGCTTGTGGTTACATATATTTTTAGTGCCGTTGGCCACAATTAAGGTGAGGCCCTCGGCTGAGCTAATTTCAATGACTCTGGTTTTAGCCTCTAGTCTCTACACTTGGTTCTCTGAAGCCCGTGCGACCTGTGGTCTGTGGCTGGGCAACAGATTTTTCAGGCAGGGGTGGGCTTCTTACAGAAGCAGGTTGGATGACTTGATACTTGCACAAGATTCTAGGCCTACCCCACGTTCCGCCCTGTGGGGTGGAAGTACACACTGGATTCTCTTAACATACGAAGTGTTTCTGTTAATAGCTTTCATGGACTTTTCTTAGTTCTATGGATTATTTATAGACACATCATTGGGAAAACTGCATTTTATCATCTTTCTTAAATGCAACGTGCGAAACAGTTTTTTTGGGTCCAATGTAATATTAAGCAAACATGGTCTCTAGGCTGTGGAGGGGCTGGCCACCCCACCTTCTCCCTCCGTCTTGCACTGTCCTCTCTCGGCGCTCTTTGGGCCTTGGTAATTATAAAGCAGATGTATATATTAGGAAGAGGTGTTGATTTCAGAGTAAAATTTTCTAGAAAATAGAAGCTGGGGGGGGGGAGGAAAGCCCAAACTTGGCTTGGCCCTAGAAGAGACGGCACTGCTGTGTGTGTGTGGGTGGCTGCAGCACCCGCTGCTCAGGGAGGGGTGTGGCGAGGGGTGGGCAAGCAACGAGTGGGCAGGCGGCGTGTTCTTTTATTAGCATCCTCTTTGTACTGGATCCCATCCAGTCCAGAGCACGGCTGGCCTAGGCCTCCGACATCTCTCCTGGTGCTCAGTTCTCCTTCCCACCCCACCCTCCGGCTATGGAGCGGCTATGGAGAGTTGCTGTGTGGATGTGGATGTGGGTTGAATTGTGTGCGGGGTGGGGGTGGGGCTGGCTGTGGACCGACTTAGCTTGTGGATACTTTTGGGTTTCTAGACTGTCTTGAGCTCCAACTTAGCAACAAATGCCACCAGCCATGGATAGAGGTCACTTTATCCCAGATGACCCACCATGCTCTTTCCTGCATGACTTTGCCTGTCTGGACATCCTGGGTACTGTCTGCTTGTCAGTGCTGTCCAGCCAAGCAGTCGGGTTGAGATTTGAATTCACAACCGTCGATTGTAGCCGCCTCTGCTTTTAACTGCCTGTCACTCAGCTAGGGTAGTTGTAGAGGCTTTAAGATCAGCTCTTCATTACACACACTTCCGCACAGGATGACAGCACGCGGATTTCGGAGATCTGGTGAGGCGGCCAGTAAAGTGCCCGTACATAGAACTTGTGTCCTGAGTGGCTCCCTGACTCCTGGCAGGGCTGGTGTTCATTTTCCCTCTGGAACGGTCCCTGATGGTCCCTGAGATTAGAAATCGAGGCTTCCTTTACCTTACAGCCTCCATACTGAGAATTTCTCAGCCTGGCATTGGTGACATTTGGGGCTGGATAAGTCCTGCAGGTTCCTCCTATTATTGATTATTGAGAAGCATCTCTCTCTCCTTCATAAGGAATGTTAATAGCACCCCCCCAACACCCTTCACCCACCCTCCACACCCTCATTCCCCACCCCCTCCCCACCCCATCGACTAAGATTATAAAGAATGTTCTAAATATCACCAAATGTATCCTGGGAAAGAGCCACTGGACTGTAGGAGAGAATTCCATTTTTTTTTTTGTAAAGTGAGATTTATTCATATGTTTTACATTGCGTGTTTTCCTGCTCAGAAGTCAAATTTTATCACTTTCCAGCAGTTCTGGGCCACGGGCATGCACCAAGGCCTCTGAATCCTGATGTAGTACTCCACAGAAGAGTGGTTTGGCTTTTTTTTTTTTTAAATATTTATTTATTTATTATATGTAAGTACACTGTAGCTGTCTTCAGACGCCAGAAGAGGGTGTCAGATCTCTTTACGGATGGTTGTGAGCCACCATGTGGATGCTGGGATTTGAACTCATGACCTTTGGAAGAGCAGTCGGTGCTCTTACCAGCTGAGCCATCTCTCCAGCCCCTTGGCTTTGTTTTTTAAACTTCCCTTCAACAATATAAGCTTTAAATAACGCCATGCTTGCAACAGACTAGACACTTGATGTCTGAAACCAGACCTGGGTGAGGTGGTTTGGTAGCTCGCTCTCAGCCGTGCTTGGGTGAGACCTCTTGAGCTGAGGGCTTCATGCCGGCCAACTCTGGGAAAAGCTCCCGTCAGTCACTTTGGAAGCTGGTTAGTGATAAACCTAGATTTGAGTGAGTGGAGGAAATGCTCTGGAATGTTGATTGGGGCAAGTGGATCTCCATTAAGGAACGCATATCTGCCGCCGGGAGGGATGGCTCCCTGGTTAAGAGCTCTTACTGCTCTTGGAGAGGACCCGGATTTGGTTTCCAACACCTATGTGGTGCTTACAACCGCTCCTAGCTCCGGTTCCAGGAGACCTCATGCTCTCTTCTGGCCTCTTGAGGCATCTTCATGTTCTGGGTGCACATGCAGTCTCGGGCAAAACACAACACTCCTGGACTTATATTTTTAAAAATTAAAAAAAAAAATTCTGTTGGCGCTTGTCCTTGGTACTGGGAGTCAATTGCCTTAGTTATATTGAAGATAAATATCATGCAAGCTGTATCTGAGCTATATCTGCCTTTACTGTTTTGTGTGTATGTGTGTTTGTGTGTGTGTGTGTGTGTGTGTGTATTTAAGAAATACATAGAGATGGTATAGTTAAATTAACTTAAGTGGGCGTCATGGCCCATGCCTATAATCCCAACCTTTGTGGGCTGAAACAGGGGGATTGAGTGCTCACAGTCAGCCCAGGCTACATAGTGCAACTGTGTCTCCAAACAACAGAAAAGGGCGGGTACCTGGCTCAGCCGTTAAGTGTCTGAGCAGTGGCACCATAGGAAGGAAAACAGAGTTCCCTAAAGTTGTCCTGTGTCACGCGTACATCACGGTGCATACATGCACACATACACTACATAAGTGAAGCAGTGAACATATGAAATGATTGCGAATGCTCCTCTCAGTCACTGCCCGACACTTGTACTTGTCCTGAGATTCAGACCAAAATGAGTTCCCACCAAAGCGTGACCACAGACTGCTGGCCTCACAGGACAGCCAAAGTGCCACCTTGACTTGAAACCACAAGCACGTTCTTCTAATGAGCACCCCAGTTTTCCACCCGAGTGTCCATTGGAATCGTTACAGAGTTTAATGGTGGCGGTCCTGTAGGGCCAGGCCCCCGTTCCCGTGAGGTACAGACTGCTTCGGTCTGGGTGAGTCCCACCCCAGCTTTGGTTGCAACAGTTCCACCTCCCAGTGAGGGACAGGAAGTCACCGAGGGCTGAGGTGACCACCGCCTCCCTCTGACCCCTCCTGTTTGTGTGGTTGCCACTGCAGGTTGATTTTAGTCCCAGCATTCCCACTAGAGCTTGTTTTAGATGTGGTTTTTATTTATTCTTAAAAAACATAAAATAAAAAAAAAAGGTTTCTTTAGTCTGAAGAGCTTTTAATTGCTGTACTTAGAACTCTTAAATGTGAACATTTGTCAGGTATCAAAACAGCAGAGTGAAGAGTCGGACATGGGGTGACCGCGCGCCATCTCCCACGGGTGCTTGGCTCTGGCTTTCTGGGCCCTATTAACCAGTGACCTAGAAACGCTTTTTTCTTCCTTTCCTTTTTGGCGAATAAGCAATCTGTTTTGTACTCAAACCAGCGAACATTCAACTTTAAGCTCTGCTGGAGCCCTGCCTCCGCTGTGTCATTAAGTGAGCCACATCCCAGCCCACCATCACAAGGCGCATGCGGGTGTTTTTCTCAAAGGCTGCTAGCTTGTGCTCAGGTGCAGAGAACGGCAGCCTGTGCTGTCATGGGTGGTGTCTGTCCCTTGTGGTGACTGGGTGCCCCTTGACCACTGAAGGACTGGGGACTGTCCCTGGCTCCTCCTGTGACCTAGGGCTTGCTCTCTAGAGGAGCGAGGGAAACAAACTCAAGACTACTGCAAGTAAACCCCACAAAGGCAGGGCTCTCCGTGTGTGTGTGTGTGTGTGTGTGTGTGTGTGTGTGTGTGTGCACATGCACTTGTATTTTGGCTAGGAAGTAGGCTTGTGAGAAGTGTTAAAATTTCTAAACAAATGTGAGAGTTTAAAAAAAAAAGATTTATTTCTGGATTTTAATCCCCATTGCCCATTTCTATGAATAATCACTGTTTGTCTTGATGTGAATAACAGTGCACAGCACATTCAGCCCCGAGTGTTACCATTTCAAGCAACTGTTTTAGGCCTGTGAGGCATGTGCTATTTGCAAAGTTGCAGGGATCTTAATAAAAATGGCAACAGTCATAGTAATGGTTGACATTTGTCAAACCCTCAATGTGCCAGGGATGTGTTTAGGGCTCTGCGCTACACCCATTTTACAGGAGAGAAGCCTGAGGCTCAGAGGTCACACAGCTCGTCAGTGACAGGCTTGTTGTACACAGAGCAGAGCCACTCCAATCGTTGATTCCCCTGGCTGCTGTTGAATGTAGAGAGAGCTGTCAGCCAGTCAGTCAGGTGTCTGATGTTGCTGCAGGAGGCTGACCTCTTTTAGACTGGGAAGTAGTCTGGGGCAGCAGAAACAGAACTTGGACCTGCTGGGAAGACCCCCAGTGCTCATCAGCAACCAGCTCCTGCAGTCCTGTTACCAAGGCAACGAAGACGGGTCCTCAGGGCAGCAGTGGGCACCGCCGTGTCCCTCTGCGCATTGGAACCTTTGCTTGCTGTTGACCAGACTTTGTCCTTCCCCTGCCACTGAGGGACACTAGATTCTCATAGCGAACCCACAGGGCACCTACATGTGGGCGTGCGCTCCCTTCCAGTATATCCCCTGCATAGCTCGCCATGAAACGCTTGTGCTGGTTCCTGAGTGTGGCATTGGGTGAATGCAGCCGTTCTTAGTCGTCCACTTCCTATCGACTAACAGAAGCCATTTCCTTAACCTCACCAGATAATGAGCATAATAAACCCTGTCTGCCTCAGAGCGGCGAGAGGCGTAACTGATTAAAGCATCTCTGGTGTTCAGGTAGAAGTAGGTATGTCCCAGAGCTCAGAGAGCAGACACGTCTCACGTTGGCCCTACAAGTCACCACAAACGGAAAGCGTGGAAGAACACGCGCCTGCTCTCTTGTGTTTCTGGGGTCAAGGGTTCCAGTGGGTTTCTCTAGGCCGAAGTCAGCTGACATGAGGCTGTGCTCTACCTGCAGGCTTTGAGGAGAATCAGCCTCCGTACCTTGTCCAGCTCCTAGAGGTCACCTGTTTGTGAGCTGTGGCTGGTGGTTCGCCATCTTTGTGTGTGTGTGCATGTGTGCGTGTGCGTGCGCGCGCGCGCGTGTGTGTGTGTGTGTGTGTGTGCGCGCGCGCGCGCGCGCGCGTGTGTAGGCAGGCCAGGGGACAGCCCTTAATGTTGGTCCTTGCTTTCTGTATGGATTGAGATGGATCGCTTGCTTTGTGGCTCCATAGGCCCATAGGAGCTCAACTACTGAGCCGCCCGTCTCAGCCTGACGCTGCGTCTTCTGAGCCAGTCATGCAGTATTTTCATGTCTCTGACCCCGTGCTCTGCCTCCATGTTTGGCTTTCTGTCCCCCCACCACGGCCTTTCTGAGTACATTGGACCCGTTCAGGTAATTTAGGATAATCTTTGCCTTTCAAGATCATTAACCTAATCTCAGGGACAGAGTCTGCTCACTGTGTAGGAAGGTCTTTGTAGCTTCCGGAACGGACAGCTGCATCTTTGGGAAAGGAATGAGAATATCCTTTGGCCTACTAGCATAAGCTTGAGCTGGTTATAGAAACCCAACAAAACAGACGAGGCCAGAGGAACGACAGGAGAACCTTACAGGGAGGTGGTGCCAAAACCACTCAGTCCTGTCTGCCCTACCTCAGAGGCAGTGTGACTGCTGTCCCTTGTCCCCAGAGCATCTTTCCTCCTTGATTGTGTGGCCCTAGAACCTTCTTAGCCTTCAGGTCTCAAAAGCCATCATCTCTAGGAAGTGTATCTTCCCAGGTCATACTCCCTCGCTTAACTAAAGCAGGTCTCAGCCTTAGGTGGGCCACCATGTTATCAGGTTACATCCCCTTTCCTCCTCAAGAAGGCTTTCTCATCTGTAAGACTTCGGGAGGAGCCCTTGTCAAGTGTGCTCTGCTGTGTGCCGTGGCTCCTAGTGAGTGTCAAATCCACGCCTGTTGAGCGAGTCGGTGAAGGGAGCCAGCCATGCCAGGCCCAGCTGTGCACGTGGCAGGTTCTCACCTCCTCGCCATCTTGCTGTAGTTGTGCAGACCAAGGCCCCGGGTTCCCTTGAACCTGCACCTGCCTACCTGCCTACCTACACCTGCCTACCTGCCTACCTGCACCTGCCTACCTGCACCTGCCTACCTGCACCTGCCTACCTGCCTACCTGCACCTACCTACCTTCACCTACCTACTGCCTACCTGCACCTACCTACCTTCACCTACCTACTGCCTACCTGCACCTACCTACCTTCACCTACTTACCGCCTACCTGCACCTGCCTACCTGCACCTGCCTACCACCTACCTGCACCTGCCTACCGCCTACCTGCACCTACCTACCTTCACCTATCTACTGCCTACCTGCACCTACCTACCTTTACCTACTTACCGCCTACCTGCACCTGCACCTGCCTACCTGCACCTGCACCTGCCTACCTGCACCTGCCTACCTGCACCTGCACCTGCCTACCTGCCTACCTGCACCTGCACCTGCCTACCTGCACCTGCACCTGCCTACCTGCACCTGCCTACCTGCACCTACACCTGCCTACCTGCACCTACACCTGCCTACCTGCACCTGCACCTGCCTACCTGCACCTACACCTGCCTACCTGCACCTGCCTACCTGCACCTGCCTACCTTCACCAACCTATTGCCTACCTGCACCTGTACCTGCCTACCTGCCTACCTGCACCTGCCTACCTTCACCAACCTACTGCCTACCTGCACCTGCACCTGCCTACCTGCCAGGCCCTTGCTTTCTTTCACCTCCCTGCCCCGTGGGTTTAATGCCACCAGGAGACGCTAGAGCCAGCTCTGCAGGCAGGTCTGTCTTTTCCACTGCAGTTCCCAAACACGGCTCCTGGGCTGACATGTAGACCACTTGACTTTTTTCTTTTTTCTTAATCATTATTTTTATATTTAGGTCTGTTGTATCGGGTCTGGACTCCCCTGCCAAGATTAGCTCCATGGAAAAGAAACTCCTCATCAAAAACAAAGAGCTGCAAGACTCTCAGGACAAGTGTCACAAGGTAGTTATCTCCGCAGCCGGCCTCCGTCCCTGCTCCAGGATCCTCCTGTCAACCCAGGCCAAGGGACCTGCCGGGGGCCGCTGCTGGCCCTGAGCCTCCTGATCTGTAGAGAGCGAGGTGCCGTCTCCCTCGTCTCCCTCGCTGAAGTCGTGCCTCCAGCAGCTCAGAGGGAGATGAATCTGGGCCCAGACATTGCCATAAATCCTTTAAATCTTAACCAGAGGAGGCCCCGGATTTAAAACGGCCTGTTTCTCAGCATGACCCAGCCCGGTGTCCGCTTCTTCCGGCAGGCGGCCTGGGTCCTCACCTGGGGCTGAGAAGCGTCCGTCCCATCTGCTTGGAGTGAGGCGGAGTGTGTCTTCCTAGTCCTTTAGAACTCCTGCTTGTGTCACTGCGGCCACTGTGCTGACTATGCTCCCGGCTCTAAACACTCACGGTTCCTGCCCAGAGGCAACCCTCTGAAAACCTAATAAGAAACCACTGCTTGTGTGGGACGCCTGAGAGCGCAGACGAATAATTCTCTCTCGGCCTGGTCCCGGATCTGTCCTCCAGGTCTTTGCAAGGAGATGGGGGGGACCAAGATGGATTTAGGATAAAATTAACCTGACATCCGTCTAAGCCACACCAGTAGGAAAAAAAAAAGGGCAAGCAGGTGAATCCTGATGTCGGTGGCTTCTTTGCTAAGTGGGTTAGAGAAGTGACCCTGCGAAGCAGGACTTGGATGACAGGACTGACCTAGCCTTTGGTGACTGTCCTTTTGAAGAACTGTATGCTCCTGGGAGAAGAAGCAATGGTATTTCCATCCCAGCTCTTGGCGAATTAGCGGTAACCGCCCCACAGGCCACCAGGTGGCCTAGGGTCCCCCCCTTGACGCGTGACTGTCCCCCCATTCCCCCCTCCCAGGTCCCTTTTAACCAGTGCGTGTGTTTATTTCAGATGGAGCAGGAAATGACGCGGTTACATCGCAGAGTGTCAGAGGTGGAGGCTGTGCTTAGTCAGAAGGAGGTGGAGCTGAAGGCCTCTGAGACTCAGAGATCCCTCCTGGAGCAGGACCTTGCCACCTACATCACAGAATGCAGTGTGAGCCTCCCCCGAAGCCCCCTTCCCTTGGAGGTGGCACTTCCTGTCGTGTGTGTCTCATCCTGTTTCATGACAGCTCCATGAGGCACCTCACAGCCAGTGGCAGAGAGTAGAGAGAGACCCGCGTGGATAGACAAGCGCTGCTAGACTGCCGTGGATACACAAGACTGGCAGGCGCCGGCTGAGTTAGCATAAGTTAGGCATGAGGCCCCCTAGGAGTCAGGCTGGAATTGGCGCTCAGCAGAGAGCCAGTGTGGGCTGCAGAGCTTCCCCAGTCCCAGAGACGGGAGTCAAGGGTCACTGAAGCCTTTGGCAGAAAGTCCTGACGTCAGTCCCAACCTCTCTGGTCTAGGCTGTGTCTGGCATGATCAGCTTTGAGGACTAAACTCCCAAATTCGTGTAAAAAAAAAACATACTTTAGATCTATCAAATCAATTTTTTTATTCCCTTAGAAGCACTGTAGCCCAGGAGACTCGGCCTCTGAGCCCCAAGCTGTGTCATTGTTTCCATTGCGACTCCATTTTTTTTTTCCCTTTCCTTCACAAGAGTAGACTGTCCTCTTCATTGTCCTGTGGAAGTTTTCATTCAGGTGTTCTCTACTGTGCCCAATGAAACAGTCGTAAGAGGTTGAATCACACATTTATAAAAGTTTATTTTTTTCTCACAAGAGAGAGGAAATCTATAGAACGTGGCTGATTAAGAATAACTGCTATGTTTGCCTTCCAGACTTGGCTGCCTTTCAGTGGTGGGTGAAGTTTACAGCTGTGTATTTCAGATGTCTCCCTCAGTGCCAAGGAAGCCTGGGGGTAGGGTTGGGGTGGGGTGGGGGAACTGATGGATCATAGGTGTCTAGGAGGCAGGTCAGGAGGCTGGTACCCAACTGGACTCTGAAATAACAGCCGGGTAGACCATGAAGCTTTTGCTTCTTTGAAACAGACATTTGCACCCGAGAATCTGGAAAAGCTTTTCACGCCCTAGGATACACTAGATACTCACTTCTAACAGACACAGGATTTACTGGCCTTCAGTCCTGAACACACCAGTGAGTAGGTACCAGGATAAGTAGACTGTGCCAGACATTAGCGATAAGAGTTTCAGGCTCCGCCCCCGCAAGGTTGCGAGCTTGCGATGACGTTTCTTCCACCAAGTAGCTTTCACAGGGTGAAAATCGGAACCAGCGACTGCTGCGAGTCGTCTGCCTTGGCCCATCACGCGAAGCTCTCCTAATGAACCTTTTCAACCAGAACAGGGTCTGCGGGGCATCCCTATTAAAATCTTTGCTTTCCGCAGAGCTTAAAGCGAAGTTTGGAGCAAGCACGGATGGAGGTGTCCCAGGAAGATGACAAAGCTCTGCAGCTTCTCCATGACATCAGGGAGCAGGGCCGGAAGCTCCAGGAGATCAAGGAGCAGGTATGGCCACTTGCTCCACCGCACAGCCCCTGCAGCTCCAGCCACTGATGTCAGGCATGTTTGAGTCTGCCAGCATAGGTTGGGGACACGGAGGGAGTGGGATACACAGGTGGGTCGTATGGAGTCTGTAGCTTCTCCATGATTTATATAAATCACACGAGCTTGCTTGTCTACTAGTATTGAAGGCTGCAACTCCTATATCTGTTTTTAATAAAGAACACTAATGGGGCAACCTAGGGGCAGGTCTGGCCCCTTCCTCCTTTCTGTGCCTAGTTCTATGTCCCAGACCAAGAGTGACTTTTATATTCTCAAATGATTAGAGAAAGAGAGAGAAATTATTTTTTGACATGTGATTTTGTAAAATTTAAATTTCAGTGTGCATAAAAGTTTATTGGAACACAACTGTACTGATTTCATTTATGGTGGCTTTTGTGCTACAGAGGCACAAAAGAAGCTGTTTTCAGAGTGTGTGGCTATAAAGCTAACTTTTTACTTACCAAAAGTTTACCAAACTCTGCTTTGAATGATTCCAAAGGAATTCAGTATTTTTTAATAGCTTTTCCGATTCACTTTCAGTTGTCAAGAGAGACCAAGATCATTCAGTAGTTTCACTTATATATATATCTATAAGAAAAAAAAGTCCTAGAAGAAAAGTCCGAGCCACTGAGAGCAGGTTGAGCTCACACTGTAAATCTGAGCATGCACCGCCGTCCTGAGTCTCCAGGCAAGCAGCGACCTTCTGGGCATGCGCTGTTTCCAGGAGAGCAGCGACTTTTAAACAGCCCGCTCCTCTCCCCCACTCTTTCTAACAGGGTTTTCTCCGGCTCATTTTTATATCTCCTTATTGTTTTCGTTTTTGCTTAGTTTTTTTTTTTTTTAACTGTCTTCTGAAGACGCTGTAAATAGAAACTTTAATGAAGAGCTGGAAATGAGTAAGTGGTGAGCTGTTATCAGCTGCCAAGCAACTCATTCACTTCAGGAAACCTAATGGGACGCTAATAGAAGTAAGCCTCCGTCTCGGGATTCACAAACTCGGCCACTCGGGGGCGCAACTGAGAAACATTCCTGCAGCTGGCTCAGCCTGGGTGGCCACCTCAATATGTTTTAAGTGAGGGGTTGACAAGCCTCCTGCTGTGTAAGAACATTATAAATAAATGTGCACAGAGAACTTTGCAAATGGGTCATCAAGTCCTGGCGCAGCCCCCTCCGAGGAGGCTCCAGAGGGCACGCGGGCTCTGAGACTTCTGACAGGTGACTCATTCACCTTTATCACATAGCTTTTCTTCTTCTCCCTCCTGAAGGTTGCAGGAGGTAGGATTCTTTATCTCCCGTCAGTTCTTTGTGTTTAGAAATTAATTTAGGGGATATCCTGGGGAAATGAAAGCTGCCTTTGGCCACCAGAGGGTGTTCACGAGTTCCATAGAAAGAATTAATCAGGACATTTTGGAGAGCACTGTGCTCTGGTGGTTGAGTTCAAAGAGATGTCTTTGGTGATTCATGTCACAGCAGAGCGCATGTGGAGTTTCAGATTTAATGACCGCCAAAAGTTCCGAGGGGGCCAGAGAAAACTTTTCTGTTCTGGATTTTACTTCTCTTGAAAGGAGGATATGTTTAAAATGGCTTTTTTTTTTTTTTTTTTTTTTGGAAGGGGCCCACTATTTGTAGATAAAGAAAATGTATTTGAGGCTTCTAGCAAACTTGTAGTATTTAGTTTTTGGTGCATTGGTGTCTCAGGGATTTAAGATGAATCCCCAGATTTTTCTTTCAGAACACAGTTTTTTTGTTTGTAATTCTCTGTTTTTACCTAGTTATTTTTTTAGGGAGTACGCCCAGTAGGGCCCCCTCACGGTTTGACTCCAAAATCACAAAACAGAATGACGGTTCCTCTTAGAAGTCACTGGGGGCCCCCAGGACTTCCGGGAGTAGGACCATCCCCACAGTCACTGTAGGTGGACAATCCATTCTGACCCTTCAGCTCAGCGCCATGAGCCATTCCATGCTGAGCTACAGCAGCCTTCCCAGCCGCCCCTGCAAACAGACCTGCTGCTCTGCTCTCAGCGTCCTCGGAAAGCAGGGATTTACTAAGCTGTTGGCTTTGTGGGATTTCCTTAGTCTCCGTCATAATAGAAAACTGGCCGATGTGAGGGTTCTTCTGCCATCGGTATCCGTTGAACCAGGACCAGGAGAGAGATGTGGTAGACGCTTGCTTTTCCTCCCCCTGTAGGCAGCTCAGGAACTGGAAGTATCAGGGTGGGGACAGGGGTCAGGTGTGTAGGTGGACTTTTGGGCTACTTTATTAGGTTCTTGTATCTCTACCTCCCTTTGAGCCCTTACTCCACCCTAATCCCTTCCAACCCCCCAACCTATCTAGGCAGGAAAGAAGGTTAGAGGAGGGAGGGGACATAGATCTCTTTAGACTACTTCCTGCTGATTAGGAGGCTTCAAGTTCCTTGGGCCGAGTCCAGTCTTTGTAGTCGAGATAATCCAATTTCTTCTTGTCTCTTTGCTCTCGATCACTTGACAAACTACAGCGGCAGGAGCAAGCTAGGGCTCCTCCCAGGGCTTTCAAATTTATACCCTCTTAAAAGTTCCCAGAATTCCAAATGCCACACACTCACAGAAACAATCTGCAGCTGGCATAGCCACTTCCCTGCTAGAGCATGAGGCAAATCATAATCACCTGCTATGAAGCAGCCTCTTATCCAGCACCTGGGATTAAAACAAAAACACTTGTATAACATAACTGGGTTTTTAAAGAAACCAAAATTCTCTCTACACAGGTGCTTTTGCCCTTGCTCTGAATAAAACAATACAAACAAACAAAACAGGAAGAACCCTTTCTTTACAAGTTTAAGAAGGAAAAGGGAGTGTGGATAAAGGTGCTTGCCTTAAAGCATGAATTTCTGACCTTGATCCTGGGGACCCATGGGGTGGAAGAAGCATCCTAAGTCCTACACTCTGACTGTCCTTTGACCTCCACAGGCCACACCATGGTTCAGACAGACACACAGACACACACACACATGTCATACAGGTTTTTTTTTTTTAAAAGGGTGAGTCTTCTGGCTCTTGGCTGTCTTCACAGCTTGAGGGGCCGTTTCTGCCAGCAGGCTTCTTTTTACACTCAGCACAACAGGCTTGTGGATAGGGGACCACTGCACTTTTAGGGTGGCACAATAATAAATAGCCCATAGTATTCAAATATTTTAATCTTCTCTTGTATGTAGCCAAGGCTGGCCTTCAATTTGGAATCCTCCTGCCTCAGTCTCCTAACTGCTCATATTTCAAATTTTTTCCTTTAAATTAACAACATTGAGCTAGTAGGTCATAACTATTGCTCTTATAGGTAATATTAATATTTTAGTACTTATATGAATGTAGTGTTAAAGTATAATAACAGAAAAATATATGACTATGTGAGTGTATATTTGTAATGTATTTTTATGTGTATATGTGTATTTACATATATGTAGATATGTCTTCTCTTCGGTGTTTTATTTAAAGATTTATTTATGTTTATTTATGTTTATGAGTACACCATTGCTCTCTTCAGACACACCAGAAGAGGGCGTCAGATCCCATTGCAGATGGTTGTGAGCCACCATGTGGTTGCTGGGATTTGAACTCAGGACCTCCAGAAGAGCAGTCAGTGCTCTTAACTGCTAAGCCATCTCTCCAGCCCCCTTTTGGTGTTTTTGAGACAGGGTCTCATATACCCTGGGCTGGCCTCTAACCTGCTATGTATCTGAGGATGACATTTGAACTCCGGGTCCTCTTCCTCTAGCGCCTAAGTGCCGGGATTACAGGCACCTGTCACTTCACTAGATTCCTCCTCCTTTTTTCTTTTTTCCCCCTAATGGATGAAAGGGTCAAAGGAAGACCCAGTTCTAAGAGTCATTAAAGTCATAAGGTCTTCCCACTCAGCCTTGAGTCTTCTGTGGAGTACTTCTATACTGGGTTCCGAAAATTTCAAGGCTGTTGCCTGTTTCCCTGTCCACGGGTGGGTAGGAGGTGGGAAGCCTTTGATTCAAATGTTCTCATTTGGTGGAAAACATCGGACTGTTTAGATCTTTGGATCTTTTTTTTTTTTTTTTTTTTTTTTTTTTTTTGGTTTTTCAAAGACAGGGTTTCTCTGTGCAGCCCTGGCTATCCTGGAACTCACTCTGTAGACCAGGCTGACCTCGAACTCAGAAATCCACCTGCCTCTCCCTCCCAAGTGCTGGGATTAAAGGCATGCACCACCACTGCCCGGCTTGTTTGGATCATTTTAAGGCATTTTGTTTCGGGGAAAAATATAATTTCCGGGGGGGGGGCGAGTTTCTCCCCCCTGCAAGTTACTCTGTCGAGGTCCAGATTTCAGGGTGACTTGCACTGCAGGAGTGGCCCTGAGCTCAACCTTCTGTTCTGAGCCCAGAAAAGTTAATGGTGAGAAACTGACACTGATGAGTTTCCCCTTCCCAGAGGTTTCCTCCGAGGCGTCCAGTCACCCCCTGGTTCCGACTGAAAGGTTCATTCCAAAGCTGGTGCCGCGTCTAATTGTGTCAGGAACGCGTGGTGCCGAAGGACAAATCCCTAGGAAGGAGCACCCTTGGAGGAGAGCCACACGCGCGGTGTCTCTTCATTGAGAGAACGGCCTGTCTGCTCATCCCTCAGGATGCCCAACTGTGCGGCCGTTCGTTCGTTCACTCAGAGTGTCTGACTCGGCACACGTGTCCCCTGAGGGGGCACTCCAGACACGTGTTGTGCATTAAAGCAGTTAATGTTCTTTTTCCCCTCCCCAGCCTCCCAACACCCCTCTGGCTTGCCTATGTCTAGATTGTTTGAATCACTCTAGAAACAATTGTCTTTGTCCATCTGCCCTTTGACACATTCCCTCGGACGTCCATCTTCCTCGGACGTCCATCTTCCTCCGTGGTGGCTGTGCATCCGCCCTCACCGCCCTGCCCCTGCGGTGGAGGCCCATGGCTCACCTCCTGTCCTCTGCCCCATCTTTAGGAGTACCAGGCTCAGGTGGAGGAGATGAGGCTGATGATGACTCAGCTGGAGGAGGACCTGGTGTCCGCCCGCAGGCGCAGCGATCTCTACGAGTCCGAGCTGAGAGAGTCTCGGCTCGCCGCCGAGGAATTCAAGCGGAAGGCAAACGAGTGCCAGCACAAGCTGCTGAAGGTAGTCAGTCACCCTCCGAGAGGGGACCCCGGGGGCACGGCCCCGGAGGACCTGCACCAGACGCAAGGCCACGCGGGCGAGACGAGTGTAGGTTGGAGACACAGTGAGCTTCTTTGGAAGATGCCCCGTCTTTATTATTGTTTATTATTGTGTGGTTCTGGTCACAGAGGCCAAGGAAGTATGCTACATAGTGACAGTAGGCTGTTGAGATCTCGCAACTTGTAATCTGTTTCCTTACAGGCTAAGGACCAAGGGAAGCCTGAAGTGGGAGAGTATTCCAAACTGGAGAAGGTTTGTATTTGGAAATAGTAATATTATTAGTGACTGCTTACCACATAAGAATACCTTTCTATGTTTATCTTATTTCGTTTTATTTTGGTGAGGGGGAGTGAATGCAAGCATGTACTATGCTGAACTGTGCTCTGTGGGCCCCTACTGTGATGGCTTTTGGGTGACTGTCAACTTTTAGCTTGGTCCTAAAAGAGAGGTCAGAATTTGGTTTTTTGTTTTGTTTTGTTTTTTTAAAGAGCGTTTCTTTTTTGTTTTGTTTTGGTTTTTTTTTTTTTTTTTTTTTTTTGGAGACAGGATTTCTGTAGACCAGGCTGGCCTCGAACTCAGAAATCTGCCTGCCTCTGCCTCCCAGAGTGCTGGTATTACAGGTGTGCACCACCACCGCCCAGCACCTCCTGGTTTTAAAGAGAGTTTCATGTAGCCCAGGCTACTCCCATGCACACTGTATAGTTGAGTCTGACTTGTACTGCTCCTTCTGATCCCATCACCTAAGTGCTGGGATTTCAACATGTGCCGATTTTAATATTCTACACACACACACACACACACACACGTGCGCACGCACGCGCACGCAACACACATATACACATATATATGGTCCTACTTCCTCACAATAACGTAAAAGCCCAGGCACTTGGTAAAGTTTTTATTGCGTTCATATATGTTGATAGTCCCACCAAAATAGCCCCATCACAGTGTGCATGGGACAGGCCCATGCTGTTCTGTCATGTGAATGTTCTTTCCATGCTAGTAAGTTCTAGAAAACAAACCCCAGAGGCGCCACAGAAACGGAGGAATAGGAGCGTGCTGCCGCAGCTTCTGCAGGCGCTGATTGCCATCTGCGCTCGCTCTCTCTCTCTCTCTCTCTCTCTCTCTCTCTCTCTCTCGCTTTAACGCTCTATAGATCAATGCTGAGCAGCAGCTGAAGATCCAGGAACTCCAGGAGAAGCTGGAGAAGGTGAGTCTGGGCGATGGAGACACCCCTTCCCCCCAACTTCCGCATCCCCGCCTGCCTCACCCTGGAGCAGTGAGGAAGAGAGAAGCCAGGTTAGTCGCCAGCACCAGAGACAAAGGCGCGTCCATCAGAAAGATCTGGGTTCTGTGCTTAGGTTTTCATTTGGAGACTTCAGTCTTCAGTGTTTGTTTCTAAAAACCAAACTTTGTTTGAGACTCTGGGACAGAAACCCAAAGGTGGCTTCCAGTGCCTCAGGAGAGCAGGCTCCTGGTTTGCTTATTTGTAAGGGAAGTCTGGTTTGTTGTCTACCAGGACTATGAAGCATTCCTTCTCAGGGTCTCCCGGGTGTCCTGGTGTGATTGCGTATGTTGGGGAGAGGGAGGTGGTGGCAAAGTCTGTGCTAATGGCAGTGCTTCCAAGGTACTTTCCACACGTTGGCGGACCTGCTTCCGCTTTATCAAGGATTAATTGAAAAGCAAACAAACATATATTTGGGGCTGGAGAGGTGGCTCAGCAGTTAAGAACTCTCGCTGCTCTGCCAGAGGTCCTGAGTTCAAGTCCCTACCTACTTAGTAGCTCACAACTGTCTCTCACTGCAAGATACGACACCCTCCCTCCCACAGACATACACGCAGGCAAAACACCAATGCACGTAAAGTACAAAAATGAAAAACCCCACATACAAAATGGTGTTTTGATGTATACATTCAGCTGTGATGTGATCAGGCTAAATAGCATCTCAGTCACATCTCTCCCAGCAGGGAAGAGGGGGCATGATGGGACATGGTTTCTGCATCACATTGTTTGTGCTGGGCTTGCTGGGTCGTTTACCAAGGGCAGGTTTGACTTCCTTTTGAAAAGGATTCGGATAACCAGAGCAGTAGCACGGCAGCTCCATGTCCACCCTCTCTGAGTCACTGAGCACGTCCACTTGGCCGGACGACCATCCCCGAGAGCTACTCCCCATTTGCCGCTGACAGTTTAGACCTGTCCAATGCGTTTCCTTTTATTTGACCGAAATAATGAAAATAAGCTTAAAATTACAAAAAAAAAAAAAAAAAAAGACCAAAAATGGATCCGATGCGATCGGTGTCTCCCGCTTTTTCTGGTTTCTGTCTTTTCCCACACGAATACACGTAGACACGTAGACACCCGTGTTCTGCCCCCTTTCTCCCCTCAGGCTGTAAAAGCCAGCACCGAGGCCACAGAGCTCCTGCAGAACATACGCCAGGCGAAGGAGCGGGCGGAGCGGGAGCTGGAGAAGCTGCACAACCGCGAAGACTCCTCGGAAGGCATCAGGAAGAAGTTGGTGGAGGCTGAGGTGAGCGGGCCTTCGCCTCCGCCTCAGGCTCGCCTCCGGCTCACCTCCGCAGCTCCAAGGGTGTGGGACGGCTGCTGGGCTGCTGGGTGTCATGTTTGGCCTGTTTCCCTGCGGCCTCAGAAGCCATCAGGGTTACTTTGTGTTTCCTCTCGGCCCTCTGGCTGCTGCTCTGGGGTTTGCTCTTCTCTGGGTTTTTGTTTTTTTGTTTGTTTTTTTTTTTTTTTTTTTCTGTTTCTAACACAGTGCGGATCTAACCCATATGGTCTCCTCTGCTTCGCCCGTTACTTGCAGCAGTGACTCTGGGGTCTGTGCTCTGGGCCCTGTCCCCTTCAGATTCTTTTGTTGTTGTTGTTGTTGTTGTTGAAATCATTTATATAACTACACTGAAAACACAACTGGCTGTTCACTGTCAAACGTCAACAGGGCAGACAGATAGGGCTATGGAGTGAGACGTCTCTACCCGTCTCGGCCTCTCCGCCGCCGCCCGCCCGCCCTCCGTGTCTGTTTCATGCAGGGGATTGTAACACACTCAGTTTCACCATCTTGTCTGTCCCTGGGTCTTCCCACTTCCCCGCTGCAGTCTGCATGGGACCCTGCCTATACATGGCTGTCTGGGGTCTGTCCTCACCCCGCATTCCTGGCCGTTTCCCGCTGTCGTCCTGAAATCCCCAGTATGTGTGTGAACTGTGTCACAAGTTCAGAGTGACCCTGATACTTTTTCCGGAATCTGCCTTCCTCTTGTATTTCTCCATGGCGGTCACTCATCCCCCCCCCCCCCCCCACTATCCTTCGGGTTGCCCCAGCCTTAAAACCTTGGCTTCACCCACATGTCTCTGAGGGTTGCTCTTAGTGAGTCACAGCCCTCTAAATATAAGTGAGCTGATTCCTCCTTGCCCTCTGCTTCTGATTCCGTCCTCACAGGCTGCACCCCTTTCCCTCTCTGACAAAGTAGTTTCTTGATCTCTAGTTCCAGATCTTTCCTTCTCCCCAACTAACTCACATATTGTAAGATTCATGGACTCCCCCCAAGTACTCCTGCCCCACCCTGCATCTTTAGGGGCGTCTATGTATTAGGTGCACCTGAGCTCTGGGGCAGCCGTCTGGCCCCCTCTCTCCTCCCCACCCCGCCTGTTGGGTTTGACCAAGGCTGTTTCCCCCGAGCTTGCCTTACTGCGACTGTTGTGTGCATGAGTGGCCTCCTGCGCCCCAATGCATCTCCGACCCCATCCTCACTCCAAGCTCACCCCGAACCACCCACACCCAAACTGTGCAGCCCAGTGTCCGCCCCCCTTCCTGCCGTCACTTCCCACAACACCCTGAACCTTTCATTTTGTGGTCCCCGCCCCATTCCTAACCTGTGTGTGTTTGTTTGTTGTTTGTCTTATCTTCTCCAAGGGCAGAGTGAGTCATCTTCCTCTGTATTCCACATGATGCCCAGTGTGGCCCTTTGCAGATAGTAGGTGCTTGGTAAATATTTGAATGAATGAATGCACTCTTGTAATCCGCCCAGCCGAGCACCCGAATTCTAGAGTTGTCACCTTGCCCGTTGCCTGAGGTGCCCAGGATTTTCCCTTTCCGATCCGAGTGTCTGCTTCTTGAGGGCTCTTTCCCTCGGTGCAGGTGGTATGCCCGCAGCAATTGCTCCATTAAAACTCTCTGATTGATTCACGACCCACAGGAACGCCGCCACTCTCTGGAGAACAAGGTAAAGAGACTAGAGACCATGGAGCGTAGAGAGAACAGACTGAAGGATGACATCCAGACAAAGTCCGAACAGATCCAGCAGATGGCTGATAAAATTCTGGTGAGCAGGAACCAAAGGTGCAAAGTTCAAAGATAAGAGGTTAGAGGTCTCACAGGGAAGGGGGCACGAAGGCTCGCACGTCATCCCGTGGGGGTGTCACCGAGTAGGCGGCTGGAGAGAGGTGGTGTCAGAGAGAGCCACCTGTGGAGTGGCATGGACGAGCCAGGCCTGGACATTTTAGCACCAGTGACCAGCCACTGCAGTCTTTATTGTTTCTTCGCCTGCTCTCTCCCGCATCTTAAAAAAAACAAAAACAGACTCGGGCCTTTGTCACGTGACTTGTTCTCACACCCTCCTCTCAGCAGAGTTTTGCTTGGCCCTTAACTCGCAAAACCAGCGCAAAAAACTCCTGGGGCTTTAGACAGTTGCGGCCCAAACCCAGATTCTCACTCTCAGAAAGGAAAGAAGTGAGTCACAGGAGTTGTTTTCCCCACAGTAAGTAGTATCTGCCTCGGATGGCTCCGCCCACTCACCCTGCAGCCGGGGATGGCTCTGCCCACTCATCCTCCTGCCAGTGCTGTTTTATCTGCCTTACCCTTGGCCTTGGCTGGAGCACCTCTTCGTCCAGAGTTTGTCAGAGTCGGCTCTGGTGACCAAATGAACTGAATGAGGGAATGTTGGCAGAAGTGTCGGCTTACGTTCCTGGCCCAGGGTGAAGGACTGCCTTTGAGCCTTGCTCCCAAAGTCAGATGTTTGATGTCACGTTTGAGAGGCTCCCGGGTGATTGTAATTCATGCACGATCCCCCTGTTGTCCCCCAGAAGGAGGTGGGGATGTAAATAGGCCACTTCATCTCTCCTGTCACCTCTGGGAAGCAGGATACCTGTGGGCGTATGACCGCAAGGATGGCTGACTTAGAGGTTTGCGCAGTATTTACCCCTCATAGATGACTGTGTCTATTCACAAACGTTAGGGATGTTCCAGAGCACTTGCACAGCAGAGGAGTTGGTTAAATTGTTTCGCTTTGCCAGTCTTTATATTTATGTGCTTGTGTGTGTGTGTCCGCACACAGAGACAAACGTGGTTGTCTATTCTTTCCCAATCTCTTGTTCTGTCTTCAAAATTTCTTCTGGCTGTTGTCAAGCATGTGAGTTTAACTGTGAACGAAGACAGATCCTGCCACTGTTAGCCTTCACCCGGTTAACAAGCACTTAGTGGAAGGTTTTTAACTCTTTTGTAGTTCCTGAGTGTTTCCCTACTCAATGGTGACGTGTTCATTCATTCATTCAACAAATATTTAATGAGCTTCTACTATGCACCAGGCCCTGTTCCAGGAGCTGGGAATGTAGCAGCGAACAGGAAGTGCTACTCAGATACACATAGAAAAAGATACATATTAAAAAAATAACAACAACAACAAAGACAAAAACCACCCAGTAGTGAGGCGTGAGTGACCGGGCCCTGCATTGTAGGTGCCGTCCCTAGAGTCAGCAGGCTCAGCTGTCTGAGTGGTGGGTTTTCCCTTTAACCAGTTTGTGGATTTCCATCCCCATATCTGTGCCATCTTATAAAGGCCGAACCTGAGAAAAGCTGCTAGCAAGTGATTTGTAACCAACCAGAAAAGCGAAGTTTCCTATATCTCAATGTCCCTGTCAACCCTCGTGCCTTTAGCGTGACCGTCTGTGCCCTCTCTTGTTCCTCCCAAGAGGAATGTGCCTCTTGTTCAAGAACCCTGTGCTCGGGCTTCGGAGTATATGAGGACATGGGCCAAGAGCGGTCCTCCGTACAGTCATGGAACTGTGCCTCTGGGAAGCAGGTCCCAAATGTGCTCGCTCTTCTGACAAGAAATGTCAAAATGCTTAATCGGGGCCCTCAATCAATCAAAGAAGTCTTTGCCTCAGGTCCTTTAGTGAACGTGCTCAAAGCCTGTAAAATGTCTTTATTAATTAGACTCCTGTTTATGTCCAGTCTCCTGAGAGCACATCTGGTGGGTCGCAGCCGGTTTGTGCACCTGGTCTTATGACCGAACGTTTGACCAGCCGAGCTTGAGCCCGCAGAACTGCGGTTTCCAAAGCTTCAGTCTTAACATTTTGTGAACATGTGACTCTCAGAAGCTCCCCCACACACCTTCTGTTTTGTGGACATATCCCAAATAATTGCCTCATTCTTCAGAATTCTCCATCATTGTTTCCACTTCACAGAAAAAATTCAAAATAGTATGAAGAGGCAAGAGCCTGGGAATATCGGCCTCTGTGGTCTCTGGTGTCAGTGATCACAGTGACCCAGCATCCTGGTGCGGTGCAGCCGCGCCTGTGGTCAGGGCGCCTGCAGTGAACTGGACGCCGCCTTTTTGTAAAGGGCCGGTTTATAACACACGGACAAATGAGTTGGCGTAGTTTTCAAGTGAATCATGGTTTTGTTTAAAGACAGAAAGCAACAGAAGAAGCAAGGGGGCCTTCAGCTCGAGCTGGTCACGTTACCCTGCTTCTCTCCTCCTCACGAGTGAACGCGGGCCTTTTCCTGGGGACTGCCCATGCTCCCATTCTCACGCTTCGCATAAACCCTGAGTCACATGTCCGTGTCCAGTGCTCGCATGTCCACGGTCCAGCCATTCAGAATGATTGCTCAGAAGGCCAGGGTTATCCCCATACTTGCCGATTGTAATTGCTTTCCTTGTTGGCCAGGGTTCTTGAGCAATGCTTAATGAGCAAGGAAGATCCCCATACTGCTTGTCTACGTCCATAATAAATCAGAGCCCCTTCTCTTGTTTAAGGCTGACGAACAGTAACAACGGAAATAGCCTGAGGCAGTGGGCAAGGTCTGTGTGTCATACTGAACTCAGTATAGTCTCGTTACCTTTATTTCTCTGTGTAAAGTCGAGCCGCTGCCTGTCTTGACCTGTCACACCAACGCATCTCTGGTCCCAGCCTCACACACAGCTGTGTGTGTGTGTGTGTGTGTGTACGCACGCGCGCGCGCTTGGAGTGTGAGAGTCGTGGCCACATGGTGGCGCTGCTTTCCTTCCCAGGGTCCTTAGTCTAGTGTTGCAGGAGCAGCAGCTACCTGTCGCCTGTATTGCCCGTGGCAGTCCCGTTCCCTGTGAGTATCTCATGCTGCGTGCATTGGCACCCTTCCCCGAGCCTGACTGACTGACTGCTCTTTTGTGTCCAGGAGCTGGAGGAGAAACATCGGGAGGCTCAGGTCTCAGCTCAACACCTAGAAGTACACTTGAAACAGAAGGAGCAGCACTATGAGGAAAAGATCAAAGTAAATCGGCCTCCTCTGTGTCATCTGACCACCCCCCATAGCCCCTGTGCCGCCTCCCTGCCGCTGCCGCCTGGGGTGTCTGGGCTCTGCACTTGCTAGAGCAAAGGGCAAGCCAGGGTGGCAGCTGCCCGACATCACCACACAGATTGCAGACCTCACTTGTGAGACTGTCAAGTCTGGAGCTTGAATTACTCTTCATTCTGCCTTGTGGTTCTGTCTCTATCTGTTTCTAACCCACTGTGATTCGGGGCATGATTTGTCTAGATTTGGCCGTGATTACCACATTCCACATTCTTTGCTTTTAATTTTCTTTCTGCATCTCGGAATTGGTCAGGTACCCCTTTCTTTTGTTTAAAGTATGTCCTTAAGGACTTAATTTTGTGAAGATCTGGGGTCATTTTGAAAACGTGTTTGTTTTACCCTCATTTTTAAGTTTCTTATTCTTTTACTTATATATATATGTATGTGTATGTGACTTTAGCATGTGCACGTGAGTGCAGTGCCCAAGGAGGCCAGAAGAGGGCGCTGGCTCCCGGGAGTTACAGGGGACGGTGAGCTGATGTGGGTGCTGGGAATGCACCCGGGCCCTCCACAAGAGCAGCTGGCACTCTTTCTTAACTGCTGAGCCGTCTGCCTGGCTCCCTGGGCTCGGCTTTGAGACATGGCATGTGTTTATGGTGCAAAACACTGGCATCCGTTGTGGCATTTTTTATACGCCTGTCCTTTACTTGGGTCGCATTTCTGGCATTATCCTCTTGTGCCTGCCCCCCTTTTTGGTTTCCTTCTCTCTGAGAGTCTTCCTTCTGCTCTTGTGTTGCATATTTCTTTTTGAATGTTCCTTTTAAGTTAGTGTGTTTGTTGTATGTAATAATGTCCACCTCCATATTCTTTTTTTTTTTTTTGAACATTATTATCTGAGAATTTGATACTTGAGTATAATCCTGCAATGCATCCTGGTCATTTTTACCCCTGCTTTCCCCCAACTCCCTCTATCCTACACCCACTTCCTCCCATGCATTCTGTGCTATCTGTGCACTTACACATACATACACACACACACACACACACACACACCAGCTTCATTTATAGGGGTGCCACGTTCTCTGCTGGCTACTCCAGTGCTCTATGGCTGTCCACCCCCCTTTCCCTTGACTTTTATTTTGAAGCCATGTATAAGTCTCAAACTTTTATTTTGAAGTCAGGTGTAAGTCTTACTATTACCTTCTTATCAATGAACCTAAGCTTGCCCTCCCCAGCCCCTCTTAATGGTTTTCCTCTGCCTAATTCTTCTAGGTCCTTCTGTGAGCTGTTGGGGTGTCAGTCTATTCCCACTTGAAGTTTATGATATCTTGATAAATGTTGGCACATTTTCACTCTACCCAGGAAATGAGTGTTCAGTAAATTTCAAGTATTATTTCTCCATCTTTTGTCTTTTTTGCCATGTTGAGAACTTGAATCGACCAGTGCTAGGTCTCCAGGAATCCATCTTTTCCTTTCCTTCATCTGGCGGGGCTGCGTCCACTGCCTTGCTTCCCACTTTGCTAACTCTCTCTCAACTGTGTCTCACCTGCTGACCAGCCAGTCTACTGAGGGATCGGTGGCAGGGACGCGCTTTATTTCTGGGAAGATTCTGTTGGTTTCATTCCGAAGTTTACCACGTTATGGGAGATGACTTTGTATTCTTCGTGTTTATCTTTGGGTCTGCTTTTGAGTTCCTGAACTGCAGCAGGCACGGCTGTCTGACAGTCGGTGTTTGTGAAGACTGCCTTTTCACCCTCTCCCTTTCTTGCTCAGGATGTCTGTTCCCCTTCGTCTGTCTGTCAGGCTGCCAATTTTCTTTGGAAAATCAATAATGGGAACTTTGACTTCTGTCTTCTCTTGATGCTTTTAAGGCTACGGAGCCCGAAGCTTAAGTTTGTTGGGTTCAGCAAATGCCTGCAGTTAGAAGCAGCTTCACATCTTCCTTAGTGTGCCTCTGCTTGGTGTTTGGTCTGGAATATTCTTTTGTCTGCCCTCCCCACCCCCACCCCCACCCCCACCCCCTGAGGACGGATCCTCACTCCTTGTGCGTGATTTTGGCTGTTATATCTTATGTGATCTCTTCCCAGACCACACATTTTCATTTGGGATTTGTACTGGCTTCCAGACTTTAATGTTTGGAATGAGACTTTATATAGTAGTCTCCTAGCCCACGTACGTGATGACGGTAACCCCTATGGAACCCACTGTGCGGATATCGAAGTGCCAGCTAAAAGGCATGTTCTGTCTTACACCTCCAACCCCCACCCCACCCCACCCCCACCTTTGTGATCATCTTCCTGCCAGGTGGACCCTTCAAAGAAAGCCTAGATCCTTCTGTTCTGGGTGGAGGCTCAACCCTTCCTTCCGGTCCACCTGCAGCTCTTGTTGGGACCCGTAGTTGCCAAGGTCAACTTCTGATTTAGAACAGTCATCTTGACCACGCCTTCCTTTACATTAGCACCCTAAAGAAAAAGGAGGCCTCCCTAGACTGGGCTTTGTGTGTGATAATGCAGTCTCTATCCCTCTGGCTAGACAGAACTTTACCTTAGAGCCCTGGGGATGTTCAGCCTTCTCTACTGGGAGCCACACAGGCACCTCTTGTTAACCGTGCTGCACTGTGTTCTGGTTCCAGCGCAGCTAAGGCTGTCTCTGTCACAGCTCTGGCCGTACCCTGGATCCACTGTGTTCTTGCTCATAATTTTAGAACCGCCCTCAGAAATCCAGCAGAGCGGTCACTTCATCATCCTGCTGAGCGCTCTGCGCCTTGTGACCCCGCTCTCAACCTTCCGGGCTCCACAAACGTTCGCTCCTTTTTATTTGCCCCCACCAGTCAATTCTAGTTTAAAGCCTTCTTTGAAATTTGTTCTTTCCTTTCTCCTGTGGACCCCTTCCCTGCTGACTGGCTCCTTTTTTAGGGATGATGATGTCCTGAGAAGCTGTAAAGGGCCCCTCACAATAGACATTGTGGGAAAGGCATTTTTCAAATCCCATCTGTGACCCCGATTGATTCTGCAACTTTGTTCCCAGTCTCCTCTTGTTGTTCTGGGCGGCAGTGGGGGCCGTTCCCAAAGGCAAAGTGAGTTCTTTGTGACGAGGAACATAGGGAGGGTCTCGATTGGTCAAAGGCTCGGGCACTTCAATATCTTTCCTCTCTGTCCCTCAGAGTTTTGGTGATTGGAAGGGCCAAGTGCCTCATGGAACATTAGACCAAGCTGGTGTTTGGTGACACCATTACCGTGTTATTTTTCCTCTTTAGGAATAGAAAGTGCTCACAGTAGCAGTGTAAGCCTGGAGAACACAGTCAGTCAGTCTCTCTCTCTCTCTCTCTCTCTCTCTCTCTCTCTCTCCCTCCCTCCCTCCCCCCCCTCCCCCCCTCCCCGGGAAACAGTGTCTCTTTTCAGGGACTTTTCATCCTGGTTACATCAGAGGCGAAGAGCCTTCTTTCCCCCCTCTGGTTTATGTTATCTTCCCCACCCACGTACTGCTGGGCAGCGACTTCTTATCCCCGGCTGTGTCAGAGCATCAGCCTCAGTCACACAGACTTACCCTGGCCCCTCGGCACCTGTCTTTCTGAGATGCATGGCTTGGGAGGATCCAGAATCCACTTTGTACAAATTAGGTGCAAGGCATGTCCTGAAAACTACTGGTGTATGGGCTAAGAAAAGCGCCCCAGGTAATGTAGCGCCCTAGGTGCTGACCCATACACTCTCCCTTCTCCTCCTCCTCTCTCATTTTCTTGCATGTGTACACACGCGTGCGCGCGCGCGCGCGCGCGCGCACACACACACACACACACACACAGGTCTTTGCAGTTGCTGACTTTACAGTCAGCCCCTCATTCATGGTCACCTAGTTTTTGGCCCTTGGCAGGCATGCTCACACCTGCACATCATCTTGGCAGACTCTGTTCAGGTTTCACCTTCTCCTGGAGTCTGGAGACTCTTGGCCTCTGCTGCCTCTCCCCTCCCCCCATCCCATCCCGCTTAGCTTCCTGGAATATTTACATCTTCTGTCTCCATAGGTGTTGGACAATCAGATAAAGAAGGACCTGGCGGACAAGGAGAGCCTGGAGACCATGATGCAGAGACACGAGGAGGAGGCCCACGAGAAGGGCAAGATCCTGAGTGAGCAGAAGGCGGTGGGTGTCAGCACGCTCCACGCCCGCTTCCCAGGAGGCGGTGGGTGTCAGCACACTCCACGCCCGCTTCCCAGGAAGGGGCTACGGGTGGCACGTCCTCTCCGTGATACCCTACGAGGTTTATAGGTACCAGGAAGCCTTCTCAGAAACAGTTTCCTGTCCCAAAAGCACCATGGCGGGTTTATGAATCGGAGTGGCTGCCTGCTGCCGCGGTCCTTCAGGCCGCCTCTGGACAGCGAGCGCCCAGCAGGTCCCCAGTCTCCCGAGGCTCTCTCTTTTTTTTTTTTTTTAATTTTCTAGTTTCTCTCCCTTCCAACTTAAGCTTGCTGGGCATGGGACTGGTCTGTGATGCTTATAAATCTGTGTTGTCTCTGTCCCCCCTGGCTCTCCACCCCAGAATCCCCCAGGGAGGGCCTGGGCATGCAGGTAGCTCAGTACCCGAGCACCTGCCTTACCTTTGCCTTGCATGCACAAGGGCGCTCACTGGGTTTGCTGCCCTGTCCTCCCTTCCATCGTAGTCCACACCCACCCCCCTCCACCCTCAACTCCCACTGCTTAGTAAGTTAGGAAAATGCAAATGTAGAGGAATAGGTCATATATGTGCTCGTGTGTTCAAGGCAGGAGCTTCTGAAGGCACAGGTTATATACTGAGGACACTGCTTCTGTATGGGATGGCGACCTCCCGTGTAGGCCCTGCCCTGTGTTTCTGACACAGGCCACTTAGTGAGAAGACCCTGCTTTCAGCTGGAAAAATGACACAGCTGGGCAATGACGGCTGTGACCTTCAGGGTACAGCCTGCTGTGGCCCCGTCACTGCCTACGGCCAACCTGTGGGATTCTAAGGAGATTTTCAGCTTGGCCCGCCCACCTTAGCCCCTCTCTCGTGTGACCGTTCACATGTGAAGAGGTGTCTCCTGTGTGTGTTTCAGATGATCAACGCCATGGATTCCAAGATCAGATCCCTGGAGCAGAGGATTGTGGAGCTGTCGGAAGCCAACAAGCTTGCGGCGAACAGCAGTCTCTTCACTCAGAGGAACATGTAAGCGTGCTTCCTGCACTGGCCCTCTGCTGGCACAGAAAGCCTGTCCTTCTGTCTGATGGGACGCCCGACTGGTTCAGTCACGCGCACGCCTGGGCCCAGCCTTCCGTGCACACCTGTGTAGTGTTGCCGTCCTCTGAAGGGCCTCCGTGCTCCTCCTTGCTCCTCCGTGCTCCTCCGTCCCTCCCCTTTTACCCCAGTACTCTTAAGTACCTCAAGCCCCTGCTGGACCACAGAGAAGTTTACTGAGCCTAGTGAGGCTGGCTATAGCTTGGTTTGGGGACGCTGCTGTCCCTCTGCCCCATCCTGACTTGCTCTCAGTCAGCGGGAGGTGACCTCCCGTGCACACAGCCTTGAGCCCTGCATTCTGTGTGGAGCAAGGACGGCTGGGTTCATAAGTGCTCTGGCCTGCCTTCCCGCTGGAAGGGTTGCATTCCTCAGGAAAGCTTGGCCCGTTAGCAATCTGTGAAGACATTCCCATCTTAACATGGGTAGGCCGCTCCGAGGCCTTGGTTTTGAGACTTGTTCTAGTTGGTGGAATGGAGAGGGAGCTGCCCCAAAGTTCTAGAAAGAACAAGATTCTTTTTCTCGATGGCAGTGTCTTACAGAGCATGCGTTACGGGATCTGAGGAGGACACCTCTCCTCAAAGGAGACCTCTTACTTCTCTATAAATAGGCTCAAAAAAAGAAAAATGAAAATGTCTACAGAAGGCCTGACACGGCAGCTTCTGATGCTTGACCTTACTTAATCCAACAGATGGGGGACTCAGAGTACGGGTGACTGACAGGGTCCCGGGCTCCTTACACCGATGATCCTGTTTCAGGGCAGGGCTAGCCTTGGGGTGCCTATGAGCCTACATCAGGGTGGGGCTAGCCTTGGGGTGCCTACAGCCCACTCACTGAAGATGTGCCTTCTCACTCCATCTCTGTCTGTTTGTTACCCCAAGGAGACATGTTTACCTCTGATTCTCTTTGGATACCCCCACCCCACCCCTACCAGGAAGGCCCAGGAAGAGATGATCTCAGAACTCCGGCAGCAGAAATTTTACCTGGAGACACAGGCTGGGAAGCTCGAGGCCCAGAACCGAAAGCTGGAAGAGCAACTGGAGAAGATCAGCCACCAGGATCACAGTGACAAGAGCCGGCTGCTGGAGCTGGAGACGAGGCTGCGGGAGGTGAGGGCCTCGGGGCGGTGAGGGCCCCAGGGCGGTGAGGGCTGTGGGGCCGAGGTCCCGGGAGAGCTTAGGCGGGGGTGGGAGGTGAGGATTGGGGGTGGGGGGGGATCCATTCCCTGAGCCAGTCAGCCTCCAGGGTAAGTCAGCACACAGCGGAGGCCTAGCACACAGTGACTAAGAATAGAGACTGGGCCACGTGGTTTTGGGCTCAAATTCACTTCTACTTAGTACCAGTTTAGAAAATAGTATTGTATGTGTGCAGATGCCTATTTACACATGCCACAGCACGCCTGTGGTAGTTGGAGAACAACTTTTGGGAGTTTGGTTTTCTCCTACCATTTAGGCTCTGGGGATCAAACTTGGGTTGTTCAGTCTTGGTTGCAAGCCCTTTAACCTGTTGAGCCCTCTTGCCGGTCCCATAGGTTTCTGTTCATAGCTAATCAGTCCATGTGTCAGTGCTGAGGTTTCTCTCTGTATGGGGGGAGGGGGTGTCAGTGCTGAGGTTTCTCTCCATATGGGGGGTGGGGTGTCAATGGTGAGGTTTCTCCCTGTGTGGGGGGAGGGGGCATGTAGATTGACGCGTCTGTCCAACAGTGGCTGAGCAGTTAGTTTCCCCTTTAGTAGGACTTAATGAGGACCATGCACTGTACAGTATAGCTGGGGCAGGTTCCAGGCCTACAGCTGAGGCAGGGGCGTCCTACGGGGGAGGGGGGGAGAAGACAACCAGGCATCCATTTGCCTGATGTAGGGAAACTGGGCAAAGTTATGCGTTACAGAGGAGCACAGCAAGGCTTGGGGGCAGCCTCCTCAAAGCCAGGAGGTTAGATGCAGCTGCCCATTGTATACTTAAGTACCTACTGTGTGCCAGTTAGTAGCCAGGATGACTTTTTTGAAGTCAGACACCTAGGCAGACCTGAGGGTAGTGTCTCGTGCAGGGCAGACACACATGTTTATGATGGAGTTTGTGGAAGAGCGTATTCTCCTTTGGTTTTTCGAGACAGGGTTTCTCTGTGTAGCCCTGGCTGTCCTTGAACTCACTCTGTAGACCAGGCTGCCCTTGAACTCTGCCTCCCAAGTGCTGGGATTAAAGGCGTGCGCCACACCACCCGGCAGAGCGTATTCTCCTTCTTAAGGAAGAGACTATGGTGGAGAAGGGGCACTCACAGCTACAGATGTGGGCTCCAAAGACAACATAATCCCGCTTCCAGGGCTGCCAAGGTCTCAGTCCCTCCATTAGCATCCCACAGAGCATCAGCTTTTGACTGCAAGTTCTCCAAGACAGAGACAATCCGTCTTAGCCTCCCAAGGGACTCCGCAGGCGTGAGCTGCAGAGCATGGTTTAATTGCTTTTTAAAAATGGAATTTGGAAGGGAAATTTGTAGTTAGTTTTTAAAGTTTCCTTTTCTTCCTTCCCTCCTTCCTTCTTTCCCTTGAGTTTTAAACAAGCACTCTGTCTGACTGAGGTCCTCCTTGGAGTGGGGGAATTGGTCTCACTCAAGTCCTGCAGACTACACTTCATTCTTCCCAAAAAAGTCAGCCTTAAGAGCGTTGGTGCAAATAACCCAGACAGATGCTCTCAGCCTGGGTGCAGCAGCTGTCTTTGTCTATCTGTCCGTCTGTCTGTCTTACTGTGCAGTCAGTCCCCGGGGAAGCTTGTTGGCCGTGGTTCTTTCTTGAATAGTTCACCACTCCCCCTCCCCCTCCCCAGGATGGTAGGAGAAACTTAAAATGTTTCATAAGAGTTGCAGGGCTCTGTATTCTCCCTGGGAGTTTTGGAGTTTAGCTCTAAATAGAACAAGGCCAGTCCATCTTCCCTGGGCGACATGCTGGTACCGAGAGTCCGCAGGGCAGAGGCCTCAACTTCAAGCCTGCTCTGACTTAAAGGCCCTGAGCTTTCTCCTTAGCCTCTGTGGACAGCGGGAGCTCTCTCTGTGGCCCCTTGGGGCTTCTGAGCGCTGGCCACGTGCCCAGCACTCAGCTACCTGAGTTCTCCTTGACTCCGTCTCACCAGTGCCTCCTGGTTTTGCCAAAGGACATCTGGGGAATTTTCAGGCTTGCTGGTAGAGTCTCAGCCTGCTCTGACAGCTGGCATTTTAATGAGACAAACAGTAAGATGTCGTGTTTGCAAACACGAGTTCCCACCATACTTCCTGGGTTCGAATGCCAGCCCTGCCATCTTTTTATTTTGTTTTTTGTTTTTTGTTTTTTTTAAAAAGCTGTGTAACATTTGCATAATTGCCTGATCTCTCCGAGGTACAGTTAGCTTATCTGTAGAGTGGGGGTACCAGTGACACCCTGTCTTCAGGTTCTTGGGAAACTGCTCTGAGCAACCCTGGTACCGTAAAGTGGCTCTTTCTGTTGTCATCTTGGTTACTGTCACTTGAGGGTCACTTGAGGTCTGCTGGCTAGCTTCACCTCTTGCTTGCATGTTAAGGACTGCCAGGCCTAAATTGGCAACGGGCCTTTCTCTTGAGCTTCTGAGCCTCTGTTACAGAAGACAGTAGACCCCCACGCTGGCGTGTCTTCCGTGGGGTGAAGGTCAGCATGTTAGTACGTTAGTGTTGGATTTCCTACCTTTTCCTTTTCACGGCTCTTCCCTTCCTCTGGTGTGCTGGAGTCAGTGACCTCGCTCCCTGGAGATGCCGGTTTGGAAACACCACAGACACTTAACTCCCCTCTGTCCCTTGTTCCCCGCCCCATTCAGATTAGCCATGGGTATTGCTGATTAAGTCTTTTGCAATTCCTTCTTCTCTTTGCTCTGGTGAGCTGAGACTTGGGTGTCATCTTTTCTGAAGTTCCTTCTCTGCTGGGTGCATCTCCCCCTCCCCCAGTCCCGCTGTTGTAGATGGCCCTGTGAGGCCAGCAAGTGTCGCTTACTCATCTGACGTGGCCCTGGAATGGCTTCGTCCCTGCTGTACTCTTGCTTCCACACCTCTTTCCCTGACTAAAAAAAAAAATCAATCAATTGAATTTGACCAGGGCCTTGTGTATGCTAGGTTCACGCAAAATCCTATGTTTTGTCTCCAGCCCTTTTACCATCTGATTTGGCTCCTGTCAATTGTTGCTTTTTATGATTTTTGTTATATATATATTTATGTGTTTGTATGTGTACCATGAATTTGCAGTACTTGCAAAGGCCAGAAGAGGGCGGCAGATCTCCTGGAACTAAAGCCTCTTGCTTTGCCCTTCTTTGTCCGCATCATTGAGCCTGCCCTCAGGGTCCCCGGGGAGGCTTTGTGCACTCTGTATTGGTCTGTACCTCCCAGGGTGTCAGATCACAGGGAGCTGGAGTTGCAGGTGGTGCTGAGCTGCCTGGTGTGGGTGCAGGGAACCGAGCTCAGGTCCTCTGCAGGAGCAGCCAGTGCCCCTAACCCCGACCCCGGACTTTGAGAGTCAGCTGCTGTGCCTCTGCTGTTTCCGCAGCAGCCTTCCATGTCCCGAGCATCACACTTGACTGCAGATAGCACCTTTCGTCTCGCTCCTCAACTTGAAGGCACAGGCTGTCTTTCCTCCCCATATCCTCCTCTACACAGAAATAGCTCATTAAATTTTCCTTAAATGAATGCATAAAACATCAAGTAGAAGGATGGATGCTCAGGCAGATGGAGGGAAGGGCGCTTACCTCAAAACATGACATTATTGCAGGCTACCTAACGGGAATAAATCAGCAGGAGACTGTCTAGAAGAAAGAGCACCCAGCCAAGTGTGGCATTTGTGTTCTGGCTGTGAAGGTGTCTCTGTTGCTAATAGATGTTATTTCCATCCATTTACCTTTAAATGCTCTTCTCATCCGGATGGCTCATTAGTTAGTTTCCCCCAGACTTCCTTGGTTGTCTTGCCTTCCTTTGGAAGCCTTGCTAAGCATCTGAGTAAGGGATGGCCAGTAGGACTTGGGCTCTGGGACTCCGCTCACTGCTGCCCAAACGCCTTTCAGAAAATAGGGAAACATTTACATAGAGCCTCTGTGCGTCTCATGTGTGCTACAGGCCACACAGGACACCACTGCTATGCAGTTGTTCTCTAAGAAGCTAAGCTGGTGGGGTGGTAGTGGGGCAAGCCTTTAGTCCCAGCACTTGGGAGGCCGATCTCTGTGAGTTCAAGGCCAGCCTGTCTACAAGTTCCAGCAAGTTCCAGCATAGCCAGGGCTATACAGAGAAACCCTGTGTGGAAAAAGAAGCAGCAGCAGCAGCAGCAGCAGCAGCAGCAGCTATACTGTCCTGTGTAGGGGACGATGACATTTTTCTGTGTGTGCAGGCATGGTCAACATAGACATGATCTCTCTCTGAATATTCTCAGTCTGTGGTTGAATAAGCCCACGGGAGAACCCACGGGAGAGCTCACTCCACATCCTAAGAAGCCCAGGTGTGGCTTTCTCTGCCCAGGCTAAGCTGTCGGATCCACAGCAGGACCAAGCTGCAGGCTTTGCAGCAGACTGTGTCTGCACCGCCTCCCTCTGCAGTCTACTGAGCTTGTGACCCCTCTGCAGGTCAGCCTGGAGCATGAGGAGCAGAAACTGGAGCTGAAGCGGCAGCTCACGGAGCTGCAGCTGTCCCTGCAGGAGCGCGAGTCCCAGCTGACGGCTCTGCAGGCCGCCCGGGCTGCCCTGGAGAGCCAGCTCCGCCAAGCGAAGACGGAGCTGGAGGAAACAACCGCAGAAGCGGAGGAGGAGATCCAGGCGCTCACGGTGAGTCTGCGAACCAGCAGGTTCAGCAGGTCTTAGCTGGGGTGAGAGTAGGCGCCAAGTATCATTGTTTACTCTTAGAGATGTCAGGAGAAAGGAGGAAAAAAAATGATGCCTGGGTGTGGATGGTGGGTGGAAAAATAGCGAGCGTAGAGAGACTTCTCCTTTGTTGGAATTAATACACTTGCTCATCGGAAGATCCTCCCCCCTGTACACTTGAAAAATCCCTCCTGTATTTATCTGTTGTTCCTCTTTTTAAAGCAATCATTGTTACATGTAAGATTCATTTTCAGCTAGACTCTGTGTACTTGGGTCCTCTACTCTGGATTTTAATAATCAGGAGAAAAATTAATAATTTCTGTCCTGCAATCACCTACCTCCAAGACCCTATTCCTAGGTCTTGTTTTTGTTGTTGTTGTTGTCCTCCTCCTCCTCTCCTCCTCCTCCTCCTTTTTTCTTTCTTTGTTCCTGCTTGGTCTCATTTGTATGACTGTTTCTTTTAAGGTATGTTTCTGCTTTATGTCTTTATTTTACTTTATTTTGTGGCTGCTTTAAGATGAAGACTTGTTGCATAGTCCTGAGTGGTCTTGAATTTATAATCACCCCAGTCTGTTTCTCAGTTGCTGGGATCCCAAGTGCATTCTCCTATGCTTTCTAGGTTTTTCTTTCTTTTCCCCTTTCGTTTATTTTTATTTAGCAGTAAGTACATCTGTGTGAATCTATGCTATGTGAGTGCAGTACCTGCAGAGACCAAAAGAGGGCGTCAGAGTCCCTGGAGCTGAGGTTGCAGGATATCGGGAGCCACCAGGCACGGTGCTGGAACCCCCTTGGGTCCTCTAGAACTTGGTTATCTGGAATTGCAGGATATACTCTTCACCCATGAGCCATTTCTCCAGCCTCCTTCATGTTTTTATGCTTTTGGTTTGATCTCTGTGGGAAAAATTCTCCCAAATGAGAGAGATTCTCTCCAAAAGCAACCTCTCAAACTTGCTGTTTCTGAGAGACAAGTTTGCCAAGCTGGAGAGAACCTTCCCACAGTTGAACATGGGAAGGCAGCACTGGCCTCACACCTCCATTCTTTCTGGAAGATTTTTTTATTCATCCCCACCACCACCAGCGACCTTTCTACAGGGACCGATCCAGGATGGCAGGCAGAACTCACAGGCTTTCCTGCGGAACACCAATCATCAGCTTCCAGAGCAAGGTGCGCCAGGAGGCTCTGGGTGGGTGATCCTGACGTCTCCCACTTCAGGACCCTGTTTCTTAGGGCTGGGCTGGAGAGACAGCTCTGTGGTTAAGAGCACTTGCTTCTATTCCAGAAGACCTGTGTTTGGTTCCCAGCACCCATATTGGGTAACTCCCAGTTCCAGTTCCAGGGGATCTGGTGCCCTCTACTGGTCCTCCACAGGCACTGCAAACACCCCCCCCCCCAAAAAAAAAAAAAAAAAAAAAAAACCAACCACATACACAGAAGTAAAGAGAAAATAAATATTTTTGGAAGGCTGCGTGGTGGGCACAGACTCTGAAGTGGAATGAGCCTTAGTGGCTATGAGACACGCCCACACATCTCTCATAGTAACACACTGTTCCTGCCAAGCAGATGGGCACAGTCATGCCTGCTGGTCAGGGTGCCCTTTTCTGTGGGCAGGGCACAATGCAGCTGATTTATTCAGTGATTTTTTTTTTTAAAATGGGTATCTTATCAGTTCCAATCCCACTTGGATGCTGGCCCTGTCTACACCAGCTAGTCAGTCTTTCTGCGTCTGTCAGAGTAGAGTTAACTTCTATAGGTCTTTAGCATGGGCTGTTTATAACTTAATCTTGTTTGAAAGGGGTGTGTGTGTGTGTGTGTGTGTGTAGCTTTAAATTAGTTTTATACTTACAAGTTGCCTCCTGTTGTTGGGTTTAGGAAACCCCATCATTTAAACAAGATTGAGAATGTGATATTTTAGGGACAGGCTCTCGTGGAGACCAGTGAAGGCCGCAGTGGTATGACAGCGGTGATAGAGCGCACCTCCCGTAAGGAAGCCCTGTGCTGCCTTGGTTTTCTGGGACCTACGCCAAGGGCAGATATTGATCGAGCCCTAAAGTTCTATCATCTCTCTGAGAACACTCATTACAATGCCATGTGTCCCCAATATCTAGTTGGGGGGGGGAATAGAGATGCTGTCTCTTTGTTTATGCTCTACTTTGAGAAAGGAATGAAAGCAGTTTGGCAAGATATAAAGCTGGATGCAATGAGATCGGAGAGGCAAACAGAAAGTAGGCGCACATGGAAGACGAAAAACGGGGTGAGGAAGGACAGAGCTGGTCTTTGAGGCCCGTGTGCCAGCAGGAAGACGCTGTGATTGAAGGCATCTGTCATCTCTTTGTCATCTGCTCTCCCCCCCCAGCCCCCCTCCCCCCCATGTGAGCATCCGAGCACCAAGACATCAGTGAGTTAATCCGTGGATGACAAGCACTTGCTGTGTGCCTAGCACTGTGAAGCTAGCCCTCTTTCCCCTAGGGGATCAGCTCCAAAGATGAGACAGGGATGTCACTGCCCTGTGGGGACCAGGAGGGCAGGCAGCGGCTGTGCATCTTCTTGTGTCCCTGTTTGGAAGGAGGAGGACATAAAATAGAGCATGCGTCACCGCGTTTATCCATGGGAAATGAGTCCCTAAATCCTGCCCTGCTGCTGGGTGGCGTGTGCTGCGCCCGCCACCATGTCTACTGGCTGTTTGAAGCCTCGCACGCACGGCAAGCTAGTCACGACTTAATTTAGTCGGATGAGATCACTGCCTCCAAGAATCTTTACAAAGAAGCAAAACAAAAGCCTTCGCTCCTTTTAAAAACTCAGGCTCTCTGGCTCTGGAACAGGAAGGTTCATGGAACACAGGCTTTGCTCCGGCTCATGGGAGGGAGACGCTGGGCTGGCCAGAATGGCACCCCGTCCTGAGAGGGCCTGAGGAGGAAAACTGGCGGAAATGCCTTTCTGTGGATCAGGCAGCTGTTGGCAAGACATGTCTTGGGGAACCCCTTCCACTCCTGTCCTTCCAAGGCCCCTCGCCTCTTTTCCTCCTCAACAGGGTCTCAGACCTGGTTCTGGGCAGCACGGTGCTGCTGAGTCAAGGTCTTTGCTGACTTGGGAAATTACCATAAATGCCATAAATGCATACTTTATTCCTTTCTTTTTGTTCAAGGCTCACATTCAGATCCAACGTGAGCATCAACCAAGTTAGATCTGCTGGCTCTAACAATCGAGATCTCAGTTGTAGGAGGTGGTGAGCCTCCCGGCAGGGTGTTTTTATTAGTAGAAAGGAATGGTCGAATGGGCTATTATTGCTTACTTAATTCAAAGGGGTGTCGTCATCTCCCAGGCGGGAGGGGAGCAGTTTACCTGGTGTGGCCTCCACGCCAGGACAAATGAGATGGAACTCAGTTATGTTACTGTTCCCCACGGAGGAAGCTTGGTGGGAACAGCTGGGGGCTTTTGTGCCTGCTCAGGTCCCCATTCTGTCTTTACCCATCCTGTTGATTGCTTTTGCCTTGAAATTGGCGGAGATTGAGTCAAGGCAGGCCCTGCAGCAGGTTAAACGGTAGCAGCGCCACGCTACCGAACTTCTGTCTGCATTTGATCCAGAGGCTGGCGCCATCCCTTCCTGTGAGGTAGAGACCCCGAGGTGTGCAGCGGTGTTCTGGATGTCAGAGTTGCTCTGAGTAGCCCAGGAAAGAAGTGGGAAGTGCCTGTGTGCGCCAGCAAGGCGCTGTGGGTGGCTCCGTGGTTCCTTTACTCACTTGGTCCAGAGACTTAGCTGAATGTTAAGGAGCAAAAAGCCAGGGGCACTAATGCGAAGATCCTGCTTCCCGGATCTTTCCCGTGCAGTGCGGTGATGGAGCCCGAGGCTCCGCCTTTGATTCGTCAGAGTCATCAATCAAGCAGGCTCTCATTCCTGCACACAAACATCAGCCCCATCTTTAACTAGTCAGCTGTTGGCGTAATAGCCAAGATGTGAACTTGGGGCCTGAGAGTGCAGAAAGGATAGAGGCCCGCAGGCTGTGGGTTCTGGAAGGAGGGATACCTAAGCTCTGCCTTCCTGTCCTCCGCCCTGTGATCCCTCACTCTTTCTGATGTAGAAGTCATTTAATCCTGACCTGGGCATCTGCCCCGCCTTTGATCATTCAGTTCCTGGATAAAAAACACACACAACTTTGATTATTTACACTAAACCTTAAGCCACGCAAGAGCCGGGCAGCTGCCTGCCTCTGCATTAGAATATCTCCTATCGATTGTAAGTTATCACAGTGTCTCATCTGGGCTGCTCTTACCTCCAGTTGGCCAGCCCTCAGGGCCACGTTCTCTTCACTCCTAACCCATGGCGGCTTCAAAGTTCTTGTATTCGGGGAACTAAATGATCAAAGGTGGGGTAGAAAGCCAGGGTCGGGATTAAGTAATTCCGACAACATCTTTCACTGTAGTTCTTTTCCCTATAACTTTCCCCCATTCACTGAGCGCACAGATCTCCGGGAGGCAACTGGAGAGTGTCGCTGGCCCTTGGCTCCAGAAGTTTAGATGTGTTTAGAATGTTGTTGTCTGGTTGTCATATTTCACTATGCTAACATCTCCACTTTCCGGGGCCCTGATAATGTTTAGAGCATAAATATTTCCTGTAGCCCAGTGCTTTCATTATTAATTATTGCCCAGTGGTTTCATTGGCTGAATCCAAAGCTTGTCTTATGTATATCACCATACTCGGGTATATGTTGTGTGTTTCCCTTCTCCCAGTTTAAAGGAAACATAAATCATTTTCTTTTCAGTTTAAAAAAAAGATTTATTACTTTTCATTTTATGTGTATGGGTGTTGTGTCTGCATGTCTGTCTGCACTGTGTGTGTGCGGTGCCTGAGGAAGCCATAAGAGGGAGCTAGGTCACCTGAAAGTGGAGTTACAGATGGTTGGTTGCTGCCAAGTAGGTGCTGGGAGCAGGGTTCGGGTCCCCTCAAGGTCAAATACTCTTAACTGCTGAGCCCTCTCTCCAGCCCCTCCTACTGGCTCCTTTCTGGGATCAGCTGGGGGCTGATGGTGGTGCCAGCACCCACAAAATTCCTGTTTTGTAGTCATTGCTCCCATCAGTGATAGGGTGTAGCCCTACTGTCTGTGGCTCAGTACATTTTGTCTCAGAAAGAGCTGGCCTCTGATGTGCCCAAGTGACGCAGAGGGACCGAATCACCCAGGACTGAGATCTCAGATTCCAAAGGGGCAGTTAGTTGAGGTCTGGAGTTATTGGAGTCTTTGAGGTTAATAAGAAAATATATCACTAAGAAAGCTTCAGACAAGCCTCAGCTTAGAAAGAACTGACACCACTCTGAGAGAGAGAGAGAACGAACGAACACACAAGTAGGTATGGAGTGTGTGTCTTCGCATGTGTGCATATGTGTCTTTGCACGTATGTTGTGAGTATACGTGTGCATGTGTGTCTGTACATGTGTGTGTGGAGGGGTGAGCTTGTGTTGGTGCCTGTGTGTGTACATGTGATGTGGATGCCAGAGGTCTGAATCAGGTGTCTTCTTGCATTGTTCTGCACTTTATTTTTTTTCCCACTTTATTTTGTTTTGAAATAGTGTTCCACTAACCTGTAGCTTGCCCGTTGGCTAGACTGGCTAGCACTGGCTGTCCCTCCCATCCTCCTGTCTCAGCCTCCCCAGGGCTGAGGTTCCAGATGTGCTCTCTGGTGCTCAGCTTTCCAGGTGTGCGCTGGAGGACAGGCTCATGGGTGTGCCCTTAACCAAGACAGCCCCAGCTTCATCTGCCTATTTCCTATAGTGACATTTGCCCTAGGAGGGCATGTTTATTTAAGTAGATCAAACTGGCTTGCAGACCAAAAATGCCTACCGTCTCTCCCCTTTAAAACAAACGAACCAACCAGCCAACCTTGCTGACCACCGCGTGGACTGGAGGGGTGAGGGGTTCGTGGGGTCAGGCTGTGCTGCTTAGCCACTGGTTGCAGCTGGGACTTCAGCAGTAGTACGGGGGTGGGGCGTTGTGCTGAACTGGATAACGAAATGCTTTTTTTTTTTTTTTTTTTTTTTTTTTTGGTTTTTCAAGACAGGGTTTCTCTGTGTAGCCCTGGCTGTCCTGGAACTCACTCTGTAGACCAGGCTGGCCTAGAACTCAGAAATCTGCCTGCCTCTGCCTCCCAAGTGCTGGGATTAAAGGTGTGCATCACTACTGCTCGGTGAGAGACGACTGATTTGTGGTCATGGTTTTGATGACTCTTGTCCCTGATGGATTCGCTTCATGTGTGTGACTGGGCCTGTGGCAGAGCAGCAGGTGGCAGAAACAAGTCACCTCATGAGCAGAAAGCGAGGGTGGAGGGTGAGATTAGGGGCAGGACCCACGATCCATTTTAAGGTCCTGACTTTAGGGAGCCCCCTCTAGACCCACAACAACACCCAGTAGTGGGTCTATAGGCAGAAAACATCGAGCCACAAATTTCCGTTTGCCATCGTCCCGCCTGAAGGGCTCCTGTATAGTGCTGATCTGCAGGGCATACGTCCCCCTCACCCCGTGCATGCCCGTGACAGCTGTCATTTCCTCCTCACTTGGGAGAGAGACTTTTGCTAAAGAACGATAGGAGAATGGGTTTTTGTTGGCATTGTTTTCTTTCACACTTTAAGAAGCCGCTGTACTTAGACCCAGCCCTCCCACAGCACCGTCCGAGGGTCTGACCCTCTTGCCACTCTGCCTGTGCCACTTAGGATTTTTTGTTTTTGTCAACTCGACCCAAGCCAGGGTCATCTGGGAGGAGGGAGCTGCAAACTAGGAAAGTTCCCATCAGTGTGGCCCGTGGGCAGGCCTGTGGGGCTTCTTCTTGGTTACTGACTGATGTGGGGGCCCAGCCCACTGTGAGCGGTGGCATCCTCTCCGCAGGTGGGCCTGTCTGCTGAATGAGCCTTGGGGAACAAGGCTGCTTCAGTCTTTGCCTCTAGCTTCCTACCCTGCTTCAGTTCCTGCCCTGACTTCCCTTTCTTTATAAAGCAAATAAACCTGTTCTTTCCCAAGTTACTTTTGGTCACAATGTTCTATCATAGTGATAGAAACTCTTCCCAAGATGGTCTCTTAACTGGGAAGTCCAGTACCGCAACTGCAGACCAGAGAAACCACTCCATCTGTTTCTGGCTTGGTAGACCAATGAATTTATCAGGGTTACTCGTAGGAACATGGCAGCCAGACCATTGCCTTTCCTCCTTTCGGCCATCTCTTACTGCTGTGCACTGTCAGGAAAGCCTTTCCCTTTCCTCTGCCCCGGGAGCTGCCACACACACCCCCGCCCCCCCCACCCCGTCACCATACTGATACTGAGAGTCGCCAGGTCCAGGATGGCAATAGCCACACCCAATATGGAGGATTGCCACCCAGCACATATCCTGCTGCTCTGTGTGTGATGGTCTGTCTCTGGCTTGTCTGATGAGTTTCTTATTGCTTGTTTTAAGCAGTTGGATGGTGAAATGCTTAAGAATAATTGTCTTTGTGTTTCTTAGGCCTGGGTTCGCTGAAGTTTTTGGACCTGTGGGTTGGTAGCTCTTAGCAACTGTGGACATTTGTAGCCATTTCTTCTTGAAACATTTTCTCCAGCTCACTCCTGAATTCCCTGAGTCTCCAGTTATTGTGGATTCTACTCTCAGGGGTGTCTCAGCAACCCCCCTCCCCTGTGTGCAGGAGGATATCTCTCTCTCTCTCTTTCTCTCTCTCTCTCCTCTCTCTCTTTGTATCCCCTCTCTCCAGCTCTCTGGTTGTTTTGTTTTTGTTTTTGCTTTAAGATTTATTTATTATATGCAACTACACTGTAGCTGTCTTCAGACACACCAGAAGAGGGCATCAGGTCCCATTACAGATGGTTGTGAGCCACCATGTGGTTGCTGGGAATTGAACTCACGACCTTCAGAAGAGCAGTCAGTGGTGCTCTTAACTGCTGAGCCATCTCACTAGCTCTCTGGTTGTTTTTTAAAGGTTTTTGTTGTTGCTGTTGTTTTATTTCGTTTTTTGTTGGTTATCTCTTGTGTTTTATCTTAGTTTCTAGTGCTGTGCCTTCAGGTGTACTAATCACCTAACGTGTCTCTATTATAAATGTCTAAGGAAATGGACACATTAGAGAGAACATTATAGTTCTAATTTCTTTAGTTGTCTGATAGACTTTTATAGAGAGAATAAGTTTTTCTTTTTATGAAAAGGACTTCTTTTGGCTCTGCCTAAAACTAGATGGTTCTTTGTGCTCTTACAGCTAAGCAAATAGCATTGTATCCACAGTCTCTGGATACAATACATACCCAGCACCCCCTGGGTACCCCTGGCTGCACTGTAGTCCAGTCTCTGTGGCCCAGCACCCCCTGGGTACCCCTGGCTGCACTGTAGTCCAGTCTCTGTGGCCCAGCACCCCCTGGGTACCCCTGGCTGCACTGTAGTCCAGTCTCTGTGGCCCAGCACCCCCTGGGTACCCCTGGCTGCACTGTAGTCCACAGTCTCTGTGGCCCAGCACCCCCTGGGTACCCCTGGCTGCACTGTAGTCCAGTCTCTGTGGCCCAGCACCCCCTGGGTACCCCTGGCTGCACTGTATCCACAGTCTCTGTGGCCCAGTGCCCCCTGGATCCCCCTGGCTTCTCTCCCCTCACACCCTTCGAATGTCCTTTCAAGAGACCTGTGTCCCACTTGCTTACCTCTGCTTTCCACCGACATTCTGTGCTAAAGCACTGGCATCTCTGTCTTGGCCGGCAGCCCCGCCCCTGGTACCTTTTTGTCTTGACCTGTGATCCCTACAGCATCCCCAAACTCTTAAAACATCTGTGGGAGCGCATCCTTCCTTTCCTTGCTTTGCAGCTGTTTTAAGTGAGCCTCGGGTGCCTTCCTAGACTGTTAAGATTTTGGTATCTGTCTCCCCCCTCTCTGTCATGACCTGGTGTCTGTCTGTCTGTCTCCCCTCTTTCTGTCATGACCTAGTATCTGTCTGTCTCCCCCCACCTCTCTGTTATGACCTGGTGTCTGTCTGTCTCCCCCCTCTCTGTCATGACCTGCTGTCTGTCTGTCTCCCCTCCTCTGTCATAACCTGGTGTCTGTCTGTCTCCCCCCTCTCTGTTATGATCTGGTGTCTGTCTCCCCCCTCTCTGTCATGACCTGGTATCTGTCTGTCTCCCCCCTCTCTGTCATGACCTGGTGTCTGTCTGTCTCCTCCCTCTCTGTCATGACCTTGTGTCTGTCTGTCTCCCCCTTTCTGTCATGACCTGGTGTCTGTCTGTCTCTCCCTCTTTCTGTCATGACCTGATATCTGTCTGTCTCCCCTCTCTCTGTCATGACCTAGTGTCTGCCTGTCTCCCTCCTCTCTGTCATGACTTGGGCTATTTCCCCCTTTTCTTGCTTTGTTGTTTCAAACACTGACTATAACTCAGAGGAAAAGTACATGTTCCTTACTGTAGCCCAATGCAAGAGGGAAACAGAGTAATTTTGAGGTTGATTTCCAGAACCTCTCACCTATACCTGAATTAGCAGATGTTCAAGACCCTTGTATGCAACAGCCTGAACCCCGTGCATGTCCTTTTCTAAATGCTGTGAAGAGAGCATGTTGTGCATTTCCTCAAGAATCTGATGAGGAAAGCCCATGTTTACAGTCAGTACTGCTGCACACCCTGCTGCACCCTCACCTCCACCCTCACCCCCTGGTTGGGGTTCTATCACTGTAATAAAACACAATGACCAAAGCTACTTGGGAAGAAAGAAGGTTCTTTTATCCTGTGGCTTGTAGGATGCCCCACATCCTGGGAAGTGGGGGGCAGAGCTAAAGCTGAGGCCACGGAGCGGGCTGTTGACTGGCCTGCTCTCCATGGCTTAATCAGCCTGCTCCGCCGGCCCAGGCATCCCAGTGACCAGGGCTTACCTACCTCATCACTTACCCGCGAAATGCACCACAGACTTGCCTACAGGCAAATCTACGGGGGCATTTTCTCAGTTGAGGTTTCCATTTCCTAAAGGACTCTAGCTTGTGTCACATTGACATAAAACCAGCCAACACATTTCCCCAGAATATTTTCTGCCTATGGATGTGTGGATGCAGACTCCACCCACCCCACCCCCCACAGCCCCCTACACACATACAGAGGGTCACTGCCTGTATTCCATGGATTCTAAGCTGACTCACCTCAGGGTGCGTCTTAGAGTCGTGACTGCACACAGGTATGCCAGGGTTTGATTGATTGCCCTGAATGTTACATAAAATAGGGTCAGCTGACACTGTCGAACTGGCTGGATTACAGACCTGAATCAAGGCTTTGAAGTCTGGGCTCACCCTTTCCACCCAAAGTGTGTTGTCTTCTGTCAAACCTTTCCTGTCTCGTGGAATGCAACGGGAAGACAGACTCCCTCCTTGCCATGCTTGCTGCTGGGTCACAGTCCACGGACCCCTGTTCTGCCCCCTCAGCTCCTTTTGGCCATCATGTGTCAAGCCCTTTCTTTCCACTGTCTCCTTTCACCAGAAGGAAGGCACGGGCTACACATGTGTGTGGCATATGTTAGCACGTTAGCACCTATAGGACGTATACTGGGCAGCTTTCCGTTACTGTGACAGGATACCCAAGTTATTCGACCTGGGATTCCAGCTGATAATCGCTCAGCTGTGCCATTGCTTAATGTAGTTGGGGGCACGTGCTGGAGGGCCTGCTTATTTATGGTAGAGGTTGGGGAGGGAGGGAGGAAATTCAGGGTTCCAGTGTCTTCTTCAAGCACCTTCAGGGATGTACGTTCTAGCGAGTCCATGTGCCCTAAAGGCTTTGCCACCTCCTGTTAGTGCCACAGGCCAACAAGCAAGCCTTGAACATGAGAGCCTCAGGAGGACATTTAAGATCCAAAGTATAGCAGCAATACTACTGTCTTAAGGTGGTGGTGCCTCACGGAAGCCTGACATCACTTCCGGTCAGTGTGAGCGAGCATCTGTGAGTCTTCCGGGTCAGTGTGAGCGAGCATCTGTGAGTCTTTGGGTCAGTGTGAGCGAGCATCTGTGAGTCTTCCGGGTCAGTGTGAGCGAGCATCTGTGAGTCTTTGGGTCAGTGTGAGTGAGCATCTGTGAGTCTTCCAGGCCAGTGTGAGTGAGCATCTGTGAGTCTTTGGGTCAGTGTGAGCAAGCATCTGTGAGTCTTCCGGGTCAGTGTGAGCGAGCATCTGTGAGTCTTTGGGTCAGTGTGAGTGAGCATCTGTGAGTCTTCCAGGCCAGTGTGAGTGAGCATCTGTGAGCCTTCGGGGTCAGTGTGAGTGAGCATCTGCGAGTCTTTGGGTCAGTGTGAGTGAGCATCTGTGAGTCTTTGGGTCAGTGTGAGTGAGCATCTGTGAGTCTTCCGGGTCAGTGTGAGCGAGCATCTGTGAGCCTTCGGGGTCAGTGTGAGTGAGCATCTGTGAGTCTTCCGGGTCAGTGTGAGTGAGCATCTGTGAGTCTTCCGGGTCAGTGTGAGCGAGCATCTGTGAGTCTTTGGGTCAGTGTGAGTGAGCATCTGTGAGTCTTTGGGTCAGTGTGAGCGAGCATCTGTGAGTCTTCTGGGTCAGTGTGAGTGAGCATCTGTGAGTCTTTGGGTCAGTGTGAGTGAGCATCTGTGAGTCTTTGGGTCAGTGTGAGTGAGCATCTGTGAGTCTTCCAGGTCAGTGTGAGTGAGCATCTGTGAGTCTTCCGGGTCAGTGTGAGTGAGCATCTGTGAGTCTTCCAGGTCAGTGTGAGCGAGCATCTGTGAGTCTTCCGGGTCAGTGGGGCATTTTATGAATCTCAGCAGCTTTAATTCTTAAAAAGTCTCTGCTTTTTTTCCTGACATTGTCTCGTGTGTGTGTGTGTGTGTGTGTGTGTGTGTGTGTGTGTGTGTTGTCTGTCTACTAAGCTGGGAAGGGGTCAGTTGGAGGCAAGGTTACTCGTATTTTCAGACCTGGGGGTCCTGTTTCAGGGCAATGAAGAGGAGTGAGAACCTGTCCTTTATCCCCACCCCCAGCTCTCCCTGGGGGCTAATGTCGACAGGAACTGACGCCTGGTGCTCATGATGTGCTGAGTAGCCTCACTCACCTCAGTACTTATTGCTGAAGCTGGGCATGAGCTGAGGAATGGGTCCTCCACTGTGGCAGCGCACCAACCGAAACGGCCGCTCGCTGTGTCTGATGCACAGCCTGCAGAATTGCATTCTTCCCCGTGAAACATTTATAATGCTCCTCTTGCCTTTCAGGCACACCGAGATGAAATCCAGCGCAAATTCGATGCCCTTCGCAACAGCTGCACTGTGAGTATAAAGATGTGGAAGGCAAGCAATGCGGAGGGCGGAGAGGGCGGAGGGCGGAGAGGGCGGAGGGCGGCTCGGTTCCCCCACGCTGCCGACTGGGTTCCCACGCTCTTCTTGCGCCTTCAAGCCCATGATGCTCGGTTCTGTTGTAGTTTTTCAGGGGAGGACAGACGGCTGGAATGGTTAAGAGCCAGATGATTCTGGGTATGGGGGTACGCACACGTAAAGGTAGCTGAGGCGGGAGATGCTAGAGATCGAGGCAAGACTGGCCTACAGAGTGAGAATTTAACTCAAACCAGAAAGCCAAAACCATTTAATTTTCACCCTCACTAGAATAAACTGTGAGTAGATCCAGCAGCGTCAGCAGAGTTTCCAAGGCAGCTCAGCCCCATCCCGGTGCAGGAGGGTCCAAGGCCCACCCGGTCAAGAAACTGTCCGAGTGCCAGGGTTGCCTGCCTTACACATGGCTTCTCCAGCCTGTGACCTCTGCCAAGAAGGGCTAATAAGTTCTCCTGTGGACCAAGACAGTATATCTTCCTAGTAGAGAAAAATCTGCTTTTTTTAGTATGCAAACTCACAACCTAGGACTGTCGTGGGTGACACCACTTCTGCGGAGAGTTCCGTCAGCCAACAAGCCTCCGGTTACGTAATCTCGTCAAGTCAGTGGAAACTCAAGCTCTATTTCTGATGAAAATGAAGGACAGAAGTAGGCCCCTGTGAGATGGGGGGTGCGCCCCTTACTTGTGCTTCCGTGCCTTTTGTCTGCTGTGGCTCTCACTTTATTGGCCGGTCCCCACCCGTCCTCTCCCTGCTTGTACTATTTTCTTCTGTGAGTTTCCAGAAACGGCCCCTCCCACGCATGCGTGCATCTGTCTGGCAGACTTCTCAAGGACCCCTCCCGCGTAACTGGGGCTTGGGTGCACTCCCTCAAAGTCTGCATCTTAGCTACCCACAGTACAGCCATGGCATACACGTGGCTGCAGGATGCTGCAGCCCACAGGCGGCTCCCACACCTCACCTGTGGGACCTCTCCTGTGGGCTTGGCAACGGTCTGCTCCCTTTCAGTTTCCTTTTTCAGTGTGTTTTCAGTGTGTGATGAGGACCATGGCTTGGCTCATGGTGGGAGTGTGGATCTTCCCAGGAGGAATTAAGCCACTAGGGAAGGTCCCGTGCAGGTCCTTTGGTAGCTGGCTGTAGGCAGTGATGTCTGGTGACCAGGGTTGGAACTGCTAGGTCATGCTTGCGTTTGTCTGGCAGCTTGGTCTGGATGTCTGGCTGTGACGGGGACGCGCCTGCCTCCCTCTGGATACCTGTCAGCTCCCTGCCCTCCTTCTTGAGGAACTGGTGGATTCTGATCCTGTTCTTGGCCGTGTAGTACTTTTGCTTTCTTAGTTTGCACCAGTGGTTTGCTTGTATCACACACCCTTACGGGGGACCACAGAGTAACACGGGTCCATGTAGCCCAGGCTAGCCCTGGACTTGCTCTCTGCTGCCCCAGCCTCCTGAGAACTGCAATGTCAGGCAAAGGCCTCCATTCTGTCCCTGGAACCCTTGTACTTAAAAAATCCAATGTACTTAAATATCTTTTAGAACAAGGGGCCTACAAAGAGAAAGATTGATAGATTTAGTTGATAAAAATATAGCTATTTTTTTTTTTATTCAAAATACATCAGCAGTATTCAATGAGAAGTTAACAACTGTGAGACACTGCAGCAACTCTGTAGAGGGATCTTAAGGCTTTATAGACTGGTACTGATCAATTATCTAATTCATGGGAAAAACCATTATATGACTAATCCTTCCTCGCACTTGGATGGTTTTAAAATGTGTCAGTCATTCTGATTTGTCCCTTTCTCCTAAAGACCCTGTTTTACTTCCTTCAGTTTCCTAGCATAAGAATTTATTAGCAGCCATTTTTGTACATGGTTGAGGTGGAATAGATTTTGAGGGTTTCAAAGTGTTTATACACATACTAGAAACCAACCAACAGGGTCGGGATAAGAAACACACCCAGCGGGCTGGTGAGATGGCTCAGCGGTTAAGAACACTGACTGCTCTTCCGAAGATCCTGAGTTCAAATCCCAGCAACCACATGGTGACTCACAACCATCTGTAATGAGATCTGATGACCTCTTCTGGTGTGTCCGAGGACGACTACAGTGTACTTACATATAATAAATAAATCTTTTAAAAAAAAAAAAGAAAGAAAAGAAAAGAAACACACCCAGCACCCTCCAAATTTGCCTGCTACCCCGGGGATCCTGTCCACCATTTATAAAATGGGAAGTTTGGCTGTAAGGGAACCCATGGGTATGTGGGGTTAATTTGATTTCTGGCTTAACTTACATAATGTTTATACTTTCTAAATTTGATTTCTGTGAGACAGCGATTCCCAGTGTTCGTCTCCTTTACCGATGGCATTTGGTGGCCAGGCCTCCAGGACCCCTTTCCAAAGGTGGCTGCGGCGGCGGTGGCGCACTGACCTAACAAAGTCACTTCAGGAGTCAGCTGGAACGGCTGGGAGCCACAGGGTTCCGAGCCGTGGCCTCTAAAGTGGCCTGCAGCAGCTGGCCTGTGCCACCTACTCTGGCTCCTGTTTCCTTGCTATGAAGTGGGACTAACCCACGCAGCCTTGCTTCCACCATGATGTTGATCTTTCCAGCTCACAGCTAGTGACTGTGGTGCTGGGCGGGGGACGATGGGGAGCTGCCTGGTCTTGACTGGGACTTGCCTTCCAGAAGCAACAGGACACCAGCAAGGGACCCCTCTGCGTCGGAGGCCACACTTCCAAGGCTCCCACTGTAGTTTTGCAGTGTGTGTGAGCGTGAGTGCGTGGGCTGCACCAATGGGAGGGACTAAATGTCCTTGGCTTGTCCTGTTGTCTTAAGCTCCTGGCATACTTAGCTTTAGAGAAATGGCCTTTCTACCTGAAAAAGCCTGGAAACTATTGCTTCAAGACAGCCACAAACGTGGGGTCTCAGTGACACAGCCAAGTTTGGCGCTGCTTTCAAGATGCCCTGGGAGCTTGTCCTAGGTACCCCGCCCCTTTTGGTGCTGTCCACGATTGCCTCTGTCACTGGTCAGGACTCCATAATAACTCAGTCTTAAGGAGCGTCCAGTTAGCAATTTCAGAATGCTTGGGGGCTGGAGACTTCCAGGCTCAGACCATTTCTGCGTTTTGAAAGGATTTAAAAAAAAATTCGATTCAATCTGGCACATAAACCCCTCCCTAAGTCTGTTTTAGAGGGGAGTTGGTGGGCAAGCATATGACACAGCTTTAATTATGAATAAATCTGTCAGCTATAAGATTAAAAATAAATAATATGCAAATAGCTGCCTTTGGGAAAGTAGGCATTAAAATAGGATGTCAGTCCCAAGCCTTTCCTGCCGCCCGCTTGTTGTTTGACTGGCTCCTCCCCTCCACCTCTAAAGTGGTGCTGGTCCCCTTTCTCCCTCCCCCGCAGGCTCTTGTCCTTTGTCTCCTGGTCGGGTGTGAGGGGTCAACACTCACTTCTGTGAGGGTGTGATTCACAAGGTTTTGCTTTTTTGTTTTCTTTTTGATACCGAGAGTAGATAGTTTGTTCTTAGGCGTGCACCAAGATCTCTTGTCTGCAAAACAGCCTACAAGAACATCTGGCTGGCCCCGTGTGAGGAAGTGCCCTAGCCCTGTCTTTTTACTGTGAAGCTAGAACTTTCTGCTTATCTTTTCTTTAACCCTCTGTTCTTGGGGCCCTAACAGATAACAAACTCATAACTAAGTCTGTCAGGAAACAGGCCGTCTGCCCTCAGTGTGCGAAGAATTTACTCATGGTCACACAGATAACCTAAGGCTTTTCGCAGGTTACCTGGTCCAGAAGCAAGAAGGGCCCCAGACATATTGGCACACGCCCACAGCCCCAGCCCCGAGGAGGCTGAAGCAGGAGGATGTTGAGTTTGAAGCCAGCCTGCTTTATTTGTCACAGAAACAGAAACAGAGGGCTGAGAGGGTGGAGTACCCGTGCACTCTGTCCCAGAGGGCCGCGTCCTGAGGCAGGAAACAGTGGGGTTTGGAGCTTCAGGACTGGGCTCAAGTTTTGTCATGTTACCACAGCCTCACCTTGCCACTTGAAAGGGGCAGAAGCCAACATGTTCTGACGTAAGCAGATGGCACAGTTCTATGAGCTGAAATGCTTTAAAAGTCCTCCATGGCAACAGGCACAATTACATGCATGTATCTACACGTTCTCTCTTTCTCTTACATACTTACACACAGCACACACTACACATATGCATACATGCAGCACATATATGCTCTCATACACAAACACATGCACCATATATGCTTTTACACACATGAATACATGCAGCATATATGCTTCACACACATGAACACATGCAACACACATACTCTCGCATGCATGCATGCAGCACACGTTTTTACGCACATGCTCTCACATGAACATATGCAGCACATGCTCTCACACACATGAACACACGCAGCATACATGCTTTCACACACATTACCCTAGTCAAATGAGACAGTGACAAATACAGAGCATAGACCAGATGTTGGAATGACGGCAAGAGACAAGCCCCTGAAAGACACGATGACACGGGAATGGAGGGACCCTTCCTTCTCCAGCAGACCTGCCTCAAAGAGGGAAGACCTGGACCTGGTCACCCCATTAGTGTTTCTTGGGTTTCTTCTTTAGCTCTTTATAGGTTTTTTTTGGGGGGGGGTGTGGTTTTTTCGAGACAGGGTTTCTCTGTATAGCCCTGGCTGTCCCGGAACTCACTCTGTAGACCAGGCTGGCCTCGAACTCAGAAATCCGCCTGCTTCTGCCTCCCAAGTGCTGGGATTACAGGCGTGCGCCACCACCGCCTGGCTGTTCTTTATAGTCTTATTTTGGACAAAAGAGAAGGGCTGACAGAAATGGGCTCATAATAAACATTTTTCCCTGTGAATCAAAGAAAGGAAGTTGGTACCCAAAAGCTTAAATATAACCTTGAATGGCAAGGAAATTATATATTCTCTGTGAATAGATTTCTGCAGTTAATCTGTTCCTCAAGAGACTTTCAGAATGGAATAGCATTCTGGTCATTAATTTATCTCCCTGTATCTCTCATGCCACAGGGCTTAAATAGATTCAAGGTAATTAAAAGTAAAAGATGAAGAACATAGTATATTTCTTTATCATAGATGGGGAAACCCACTCAAGTCCAGGTGGGTTGGAGTTCGGGAGTCTGACAGGCCCACATGTTTAGCCCATTCTGCCATTTCTCCTCGGGGAAAGAAGGGGCAGAAAGACGCAGATGGCTAGGTGAGACATTTACAGCATGGGTGAAGGACTAGGTAGCAGGGCGATGTGTGTAGGGTAAAGACAAGGTTGAATGCTTACAGTTCTCCACCTTGACTCAGTCATGGCACTGGAAGGTGACAGATGCAGTGTGCGTGTGCGTGTCTAGCAAAGGGCATGGTTCTTTTTTTTCTTTTTTTGGTTTTGGTTTTGGTTTTGGTTTTTCGAGACAGGGTTTCTCTGTGTAGCCCTGGCTGTCCTGGAACTCACTCTATAGACCAGGCTGGCTTCGAACTCAGAAATCCGCCTGCCTCTGCCTCCCAAGTGCTGGGATCACAGGCGTGCGCCACCTCCGCCCGGTGGCCAGGGCATGGTTCTTGTTCCAGGTTTCTGAGGAAGCTTTTTGTCCAGGAGCCTGAGCAGAGGCTTCCCTGACCACTTGTAGCTCGCAGCGTGTCTCTAAGAGCACATGGGTGGATATCAGCATGGCTGTCCGTGTTCCCAACAGGCCACCAGGCCATTTCCTATCCCGAGAGGCCAGCAGCTCAGGGCATGCTGGGGACTTGTCAAAGAAATGCCTTTAATTTATGCTCCTTAATTCTGTATGCCCACCCAGGAAGACTTGTGGGGTTTTGTTTTTCTTTTTAATTGATCAATAGGGTTGAAATAAAGAATCAGGCATGAAAGCAAGGCAGCACGACCATGAGCTATGTCTGTTGCAGGTGTGGAAACAGTTAATAATTGTAGGTTTAAGATGCTTCCTTTTAATTTACCTCTTTTTTTGTTGCATAAAATTTAATTTATGGCTCATGTGCCTTATTCTAACTATTACGAGAAAATTACCCTTAAAATTCTAAAGTATTTTATATAAATGTTCTCTGCAATCACTGATTCTTAAGCTTTAACAAAGAGAATAGACCAGCTAAACACACTAAAATTGAAGTCATTCTGCCATTGAACAGGGAAATAATTTAGTAAAACCAGATTAAATCTCTCTCAATAAAATGACAATTTCATATACTTGAGAGCTCACTGCATAGCAGAACCCATTAAAGCGGCACCGCAACTTGGTACTGTATCCTCAGAATTACCCAAGTTCCCCTTAAGATTTCTTCCCCCTCTTTGTTACACAGAATTAAATTCACTGCCTGGGATTTTATTCAAATAACCTTTAGTGTCTTGCATAGTGATTCTTCCCCGATAAAACTTTATTTCGCTTCCTGTGGCTGTGGCTATTTCGCTTCCTGTGGCTGTGGCTCGGATGGTGTCCTGCGGGTGGGGTCAAGGTTGGTCTCATTTTACTGAGACGATGCTGATACCAGTGCTCCCCCCTCCTTGGCCAGTGCTCCCCCCTCCTTGCATAATTCCTCCTGCTAAGAACTGGATCTCACCTGAGCATGGTCCATCCATTTAGTACTTGGTTGGTTGGCTCCCACCATATTTTCTAGATAGACCTCAAGGTAGAGAGAGAGGAGGCATTCCCCCTGCCCCCTGTGCGTGTCTTAACTAAGGAGCTGGTGAGGGAGCTTGGGTTCCACATCGGGTCAGGGAGCTACACGTTGGTTCCCATCACCATGACATGTGATCCATCACACTACAGCTTTCCAAACCACCAGTTCAAGACTCGGGTCCTTGCCAACACTGAGCTTTCCTGATACAGATCTCCCCCTCCTTACACCCCTCCCCCCACAGGTCATCACCGACCTGGAGGAGCAGCTGAACCAGCTCACGGAAGACAACGCGGAGCTCAACAACCAAAACTTCTACCTGTCCAAACAACTCGACGAGGCTTCTGGTGCCAATGACGAGATTGTGCAGCTGAGGAGCGAGGTGGACCATCTCCGCCGCGAGATCACCGAGCGGGAGATGCAGCTTACCAGCCAGAAGCAAGTAAGAGGGCAGCCGGGCTCCTGGGACCTTGGAGGACCCTTAGGATTTAGAAGGGCCCGGGGGGGGGGGGGGTTCTGTCTGGGGGTGTTCCGAGACCAGGCTGGCTCCTACAAATGGGCTCCTTGTAAGTTCCAGTTTACAGCTAAGGATTAACGTTTTTAAAATGGCTTTAAAATCGAGTCCTGGGGCTAGAGGTGACTGAGAAATTAGGAGCCCTTACTGCTTTCCCAGAGAGTGTAAGTTCAGTTCCCAGCCGCTCTCATTGGGTAGGTCACCACAGTCTGTAACCTCCAGTCCCAAGGGATTCAACAGCACCCACCAGCCTCCAGACATATCCGTGAAAAGAAGAACTCTGAAGCAGACACAACTGGTCTTTAAAGGCAGGGTCTCGCTGTGTAACCCCACCTAGCTGGAACTCACAATGGGCTCTCGACCTTCTCCTCAGTGTTGGGATTTTGGATATGTGTCCCCCACCTCCTTAGCCTGAGACTGGCTTTGGGTTGAACCTCTGAGATGGTGGAACAGGTGACCATCGGTCTGTCCATTGTCATCCTGGTCCCTTTGGGGGTGTGGGAGAGAAAAGCCAACTGTCTCAGAGTCTGCGGTTAGGAATTTATGCTTTTCTGAAGTTCCTCTGACAAAAGTAACCTCTAGGAATCCCCATTTGATGCAAGGCACAACTCAGTGCTACTGATTTGCAGACGATGGAGGCCCTGAAGACGACGTGCACCATGCTGGAGGAGCAGGTTATGGACCTGGAGGCCCTGAACGATGAGCTGCTGGAGAAGGAGCGACAGTGGGAGGCCTGGAGGAGCGTCCTCGGCGACGAGAAGTCCCAGTTCGAGTGTCGCGTCCGAGAGCTGCAAAGGATGCTGGACACCGAGAAGCAGAGCAGGTGGGCGTCACCTTTTGTAGAAGACCGGTGACCCGGTGACCACCCCCAAGTCCCTGAGAGCCTCCAACAGGGAAGACATCTGTCCGGGGTTTCCTGAGACTGAGCTGTCTTCAGGGATGCAGGAGACTTTAAGGGTGATAACCAGGAGAGCCTTAGGTGACCTCAGGAGGGGTGGTTGGTTGGATGTCCTAGCTGTAGACCTGACAAGCGTCACTTGAGTTCTGTGGAGGAGGCTTGCATGCTTTGATTCTCTGCAGAGTCTCCAGAAATCAAAGCAAAGACAAACACTGCTTTCCTGTAGAAATGGCCTTACCAAGATTGCTAGCCCAACCGCGTCACCATGGGTTCCCCACCCTTTGAATCCTTCTCATGAGGATCTTCTTCTTTTCCTTCTGTTCCTGAGGCCTGGTGCCTCGAGTTACCTGGGGGTGGATCCCTTGTGGTCTGTGCATAGTAGGGGGCTCTGTTTTGTAACATGGGGCACCTCTTGCCTGGTTTCTTCTCACTAGATGCCAGTAGCAACTTATTTCTCAAGCTGTGACATCCCAAAACAATCCCAGAAGTCACCCAGCATCTCCTGGGTGAGCCTGGGCCAGCACCCACTCCTTCCTCCTCTCTCCCGTCCCATCCCTGTCTTTCCCCTTTTAAATGGTCGTTTTCTGCCTACTCCTGCCTGGCGTTCAGTTCCCTCTGCTGGGCAGGCCCATCACAGCTCAGAGAGCTCCACCTAACTGAAAAGGCTTTAGCGCCCAGTTTGTAGCCACCACCAACGGTGGCGCCACCGCTGCCGGCACACAGCTTTATTCTAACCATGCTATGTAAAGATGACAAGAACTTACCGTGAACCCCAAGGGTCCTGTCTCACTTTCTCACACGGGCGAGCACTAGCCCGTGATAGTCACGTCTCTTCCTGCGTGGTGTTTATCCTTCGCCTGTGCCGATGCCTGGCCCCTCCCCCCACCCCTCCCCCATTGGTCTCCTGTCAGCAGGTACCCTCATCAGAGAGAGTCAGGGTCATTTTATCCCTGTGGACTGTGGACTGTGGCTGTAGGAAGTGCAATAAAATAGGCTGTCTGAACAGTCTGATTCCTAGTCGAGTTGAAATAGGAAAGATCGGAAGCAAACTCTCAGACTGCAAGAGAACCCAGGAGCAGCAGTTTGCTTTGTGGCATATGAGGGAGTGTGGTGTGAAGGACTGCGGTTTTAAAAGCCTGTCTAGGTTTCCTTCCAAACTAGGTCCCAGGAAGTGCTAGCCACTCCCCCACAGATCCCTCCCACCCCACCCTCAAGCTCAGCAGTCCTTCAGTCTTCAAGGCTCAAAGGAAGAGTTCTGACTGGGCACCTCCACCCCACCCCTATCCTTACCCCGCTCTTGTTTGATATTATGCAGCTGGACAAAATATACTTTTAAAATCATTGTCCTCATTCTCAAGAAGCCAATCTCACCTTCCTGTGTCTTCCTGTGTCTTTGGAGGGAAGTGGATTTGTGCTTCCAGGGGAGAGCAGGGAGGTGTGGCCGCTGGGAGGCAGAGCTGGCTAGGAGCCCATGAACAGGTTTACTCAGGAAGGCACTACTCCAGTCACATAGTTTGTGGAGTAGAAAGAGCGTTGCCACATGAGCCAATGTGCAGAGGCAAGAATGACCAGCAGAGGGCGTCAGATCCCATCACAGATGGTTGTGAGCCACCATGTGGTTGCTGGGAACTGAACTTAGGACCTCTGGAAGAGCAGCCAGTGCTCTTAACCACTGAGCCATCTCTCCAGCCCCGCCCCTCTTTTTTTTGAATTTCTGTGTTCTTTAGTGGATACATTTGCCAGGTTCAACCTTTTATGAGAACTCAGAACCCTTAGGCGTTTCTTGTGCTCAACGGAGAGAAGACGTTCACTAGAACTCGAAGCTGTCTCTCTTGGTGGCCTTCCTCATGCTCTGGTACCTTGGTGGCAGTGTGGTAGGGGGGCACTACATGTTCTCTGCCCCACAGGGAATCTGTGATGCTCTACACCCATCCCCATTCAGTCCGATTGCATTTGAGAATGGCTGTTTTCCTCTTCGGTCTTTCCAGTCTTTCCAGCCCCCACAGGCACGTCACTGCCGCAGGGCAATTTTAACCCAAGGCTGAAGTGGGTCAGATTTTTGCTCTGTAAGCTGTCAGGCAGGAAGACAGCATTTAAAGGTAGAATCCACGGTTGGGACTCTATCCAGCCTGCAGCCTGTTTAGAAACAGACCAGCTTCCTCCCTCCAGGTCAGGGTGTGGGCACAGGGGTGTGGACGTGGGGTGTCTGAAGGTGGGCCTGTGCTTCTCCCGCAGGGCTAGAGCTGATCAGCGGATCACAGAGTCTCGCCAGGTGGTCGAGTTGGCAGTGAAGGAACACAAGGCTGAGATTCTTGCCCTGCAGCAGGCTCTCAAAGAACAGAAGCTCAAAGCCGAGAGCCTGTCGGACAAGGTCAGTGCTCACCCTCCTGCTATGTTAGAAAATGGCTTCACTTCCTCCTCTAAAGGTATGGTTAACAGGAATTCAGACACAACCCATGGTAAACATTTCAAAAGCATCCCTTTGCTCTAAAAACATCTGGCGTGACTCCCCATGGGTCATTCTTGGTTGGCAGTGGCATAGCCGGGAGAGCTGGGTATTGGGGTTATCCTGGTTGGATGGTGAGTTCTTGACATCTACCTATCTGGGCCCCCAAATTCCAACACTGGGTACACAACACTATGTTATTCCTAGAAGGCTTTATAAGCCTCATTTTCAGAAAACATGGTGACTGCGACTGCCTCTTTCAGTGTGACCGTAGGTCATCAGCCATGTTCACGGGGAGTCTAGCTTCGTTCATTTCCTGCCCCTGTAACCAAATACTTGGGACAAAGTAATTTATACCTTCTAATACCTCTAATAGCTCTAGAGGCTGGAAAAGTTGCAAGTCATGGTACTAGTATCTGCTGAGAACCGTCTTACTGTGTCCTAATGTGGCTGATGCTGTGTTTAGGAAGCCACTAATGCCTCTGTGGGGGGCCTCAGGTAATGCTAGTATCGCCCAGAGGCCCCACCTCCAAATGTCACATGTGAATTAGATTGTTTAATACAAGAATTGGGGGGGGGGGGACATTCAGACCACAGTAGGGAGAGTCTGACTATGCACACTTATCCCCAGCATCTCCTGTTAGGAACACTTGTGTTCTGTTTGTGTCCCATGCCTGGGGTGCAGCTACATGGATGTGTCACTGTTTGGTGGTTTTGTCTAATAAACTAGGAAGAAAATGTAGAACAAGCACTTGAGGGTGACAGATAGCAATAGATGTCAGAGAAACGTCATACACACATTCCTTTTCGTACATGTAGACATAAACAGGCCATCTGAATACTGCATTTTTAAATAATACTGATTTCATGTTTATAAAAGTTATTACTGAAGGCCATCGTGGAAAATAACAAACGCATAGGTAACTCAAAAGAAGAACTGGTAACCACTGCCTTGAGTGGTGGTGGACATATTTACAGCCTGTTTAGTCATTCTTGTGTACACATGCACATGCACACACATGTGCATACACTTTTTGAAATAAATTTAGGCCTTTACTATTTATATGCTGTTCTATCTTTGTTTAAAAAAATCATGTAACTGGAGGCTTTTCCTGACTTATTATATATTTTTTTTAAACATATAATCTGAAAAAAACAAAATCACAGTCAGGCACCTAATTTAAGCATTGCCTTTGTACAGGAAATTTGGACTTCTTCCAATCTTTCTTCGCGTATAAATAACACTCGATGAACATAAATCTTTATGGACATCTGTGATTATTTTCTTACCGGAAGTTCATAGAAACAGATTCACTGGACTCAAGGCTATCGCTTGCAGCTCAAGGATAGTTCTGACTCGAGTCTAGCTTGTTATGGTTTTGAATAACTAATTTTTTTTTAATAACTTGAGGAAAGTACATTTATTGTCTGGAGACAAGTAAACCTCTCTGGGATTAATGCTGCTTTTCTCGTTGGATATTTGTGTAGTGTTTTAGTGGCTGACTTCCGTCTGTCCAGGTATTCCGGTTCCATTTTATCTTACCCATTCCTGACACTGTTCTCTCTTCCATCCATCTTCCTTCTACCACAGCAGGCCTTATAGGCCTTCGTGGCTGTGCCTTGTGGTAGCTGCCCTCTCTGCCTTTCTGACCCAGGTATAAGATCCTTGGTAGGGAGGGCGGTCTTCCCATCCCAGAAGTGATGACATGTGATAAGCCCTAAGACTTATTTAATTAAATTCAGGCAACGTGTGGCAGGTGAACTGAGCAGCCACATTCTTAAAGCTTGTCCCGGCCACACAGGGTTTTCCCGTCCTCACGTCCATCACATGGACTTTTTGTTTTCCCTCCCCCCCCCAATGAAAACTTGTGGCTTTTAGACCTTGGTTATCTTTACGTGTGAAGGTTTGGGGAACATCTCAAAGTCTGCAGTCTCTTAACTGAAATGCAGCATCATGGCCAATTTTTCCAAATGCGCAGCTCAGCGACCTGGAGAAGAAGCATGCCATGCTTGAGATGAACGCCCGGAGCTTACAGCAGAAACTGGAGACAGAGCGGGAGCTGAAGCAGAGGCTTCTGGAGGAGGTGAGTGTGAGCCACCTGGGAGGTAACACCAGCGCATGCGCACGTGTGAACACACATGCGTGTTACATACATGTGTATGTGTGTGCGTGTATGTGTTAAATACATGTGGGGGTGTTCTGTGTCCATGCGCTTACACATGCAGAGGACAGAGGAGCGTGTTGGCGACTTGTCTATTACTGTCCACTTCATCGCCGTGAGACGTGGCCTCTCACTGAAATGGAAGCTCTGCATTTTGACCAAAGTGAGCTCAAGGAATCCAGGCGCCTCTGCCCCCACCCTAGGGCTACAGGCATCCACAGCCACACCCAGTATTGTGGGTGGGTGGATGGTGGGAATTCCAGCTCCTCCTTACCCACTGAGCCATCTCCTGACTGGCACCACCTCCCTCCCATTGCCTCTCCCGCTCCCCAGAAGATTTTTTTTGTTTGTTTTTTTGTTTTGTTGTTGTTGTTTTGTTTTGTTTTGTTTTGTTTTTCGAGACAGGGTTTCTCTGTGTAGCCCTGGCTGTCTTGGAGGTATGCGCTACCACCACCCAGCTCCCCATAAGATTTTGAAAGAGGAAATTTGTTGTTATATTTAGATGATTGGAGCCAAATTAGTCACTTTGGAACTATAATTTTTGAGGTAGAGTAAGGGTGTATATGTAATGCTTTCTGGAGCTTCACACAGTAGGAGTGTCTATCAGAGTCAGGAGGTGGTGGCGCACGCCTTTGATCCCAGCACTTGGGAGGCAGAGGCAGGTGGATTTCTCAGTTTGAGGCTAGCCTAGACTACAGAGTTCCAGGACAGCCAGGGCTACACAGAGAAACACTGTCTCGAGAAAAAAAAAAAAAGTGTCTCTCAGAGGCCAGAAGGTCTCTGTTACTTGTGCCTTCCAATGTGACACTTTATTGAGACTGACGTGCATCATTGTAAGTGTATGTCCAACAGAGGTTCGTTGAGCAATGGCTGAGTGAGTTTTGAGTTGAATTGTTTTTAGAGTCAGATGGCCTGAGCACGTTAACTTCCATGTCGGTAGAAGCCCATGCCGATTAGCTTCCTACACAGGGCAAAAGCGTGACCGGATTTTAAGTACCAAACTTCACGAGGGCTTTTGAACATGGACTTAATTCTGTTGAAAAAGAGTTCTCTGGAATTTGAGACACAGGTGCCAAGCTCATGCTCGTCTCCCAATGCACCCCTTCTTTTGCTTCATGACTTTTCTCCTCAAATCTGAGCATCTCCGTGTAAATTGCTGATGGCCTCCCTCCCCCAACCAAAGTCTCCTGCCCAGAGGCACAGATTGTGCTTTCTCACTCAACATGACCTCCAAGGGCAAATGTGCTTCCTGTTGATACTCAGTGAAAAGCTTGAGAAGGGCTCTGTCTGCCCCCAGTGAGCCCGGCAGCTCAGTAGCAGATTCCCAGGATAACCACGTGGGTGGAGCTCCCTGGGTGCTCAGCTGGTGACTGTAACTGGGCCCTGCTGTTCTGTCTGAGGGAAGTAGGGAAAAGATTGCAGGTCTGCTCACAGTCAGGTGTCTTATAAAACCACGCCTTAAAAACCACAGCTGGGCGCTTGGGGAGTTCTGGAGGTGGGTGGTAGTGTCAGGTGGGCGGCCATGTGGCGGCCTTAATGCCGCCGAGCAAACGTCTACGGCTAAAATGGGGCTGAGGCGATGGCACAGCTGGCACGTGCTTGCCGTATGAGCATGGGGGTCTCCCTGGGTTGGGATCCAGGACAGGGCAGCGGCTTGTCTGTGACCCCAGTGCTGCAGAGGCAGAGGCCAGAGGGTTCCTGGCGCTCTGTGGCGAGCTGCCAGCTCAGCTGAAGCAGTGACCCTCAGGTTCAGTGAGCAACCCCATCAGCATAGGTAAGGTCATAGATGGCCCGTCCAGGAAAGGTGCGCGTTACCAATCTGGATGACCGGAGTGCAGTCTCTGGTCATGGTGGAAGGAGAGAACCAACTCCCACACACAGAGGAAAGAAATAGCTGGAACGGTCTAGTACGCAAGAGTCAGTTTGATCTCAGCATCGTTAAAAAAAAAAAGGATTAATTTTATGTTGTGTGTTTTGTCACCAAAAATTAAAAATAAATTTTATATATGTAAACACAAACAAATGAAATTCTTTGGTTATAATGCATTCTGCTGTATTATAGGTTTACTATTCCTTACTAAAATATTTGGAGCTAAAAGTATTTTGGATCTTTGAAATACTGGCATTTCAAAGATCTCTAGGAGATGGAATCCAAGTCTAAACATGAGATTCCCTACATCATATGCTCTGCGCACACATACTATGGGAGTGATGTTAGATTGTTTCGCATGCGGTTCTAGGGTTTGAACCCAGGGCCTGAGGCAGGCTGGGCATACACTATATCCCTGGGCTGTACCCCAAGTCTTTGCCTAGTGTTTTTTAACGGCCCACATTTTGACTGTGCCTGTCACATGAGATCAGTTGTGGCATTTTCCACTCAAGAAGTTCTGGGTCTGGGAGCATTTCTAATTTGGGGGTTTGATATTGGGAGTGCTTAACCTGTAATAGAACCCATCAATCTAGCAGGTGGTCTTTTCTCTGGGATGAATAGGCAATGTTCCTACATTAGGCACACGCTGGAAACAGAAACAGGACAGACATAATCGAGGCTCCCGAGTGTCCTGTTTCCCATCTGCCAAGGGCAGGCTGGCCCCAACAGCTCCGTGCTCGGTCCAAGGTTACACAGTGACTCAGTGGCAATGCCAGGAATAGCATGCTGAGGCCTGACTCAGCCCCACCTTCTCACTTGGGCTGAGAACATTCTGGATCGATGTTTGGATAGACATCTGGCCAACATTGGTCTGAATGGGAACTCACACATCATCAAAAACCATTATGAGAAAAAAAAAAAAGGTAACCCTTACCAGCCAGAGCATGTTGGGCTCCTGGGGTGCGGGATGTGCTTCATAAGTTTGGCTACAACCAAAGGGTTGTCCTCAAGGGACAGAGACTTTGAAAAGAGTCAGACTCTGGAATTTTTAATGTCACCCAGCCCAAATTCCTCTCCTGATTGACTTCCCCCCAGCAGATTTTATGAGGGTCCTTTCTCCCACCTCAGCCCTTTGGAAGTCCTGCCAGAGCTGCGTATTCCATTCGCCCACTGACTTGTGTCTGACACAGGGAGGAAGGTCCCCTTCCCAGCTTGCCGCACAGGCAGGCTCTATGGCCCGCTACCAGGATGCCTGCAGGGAACGTGGACATCACTTCCTAGTTTCCAGCAGCCCTCAATTTTGGAAAGTCCTTTCTGATTGTGAGCAGCGTTCAGCTGCCAAGTACTTTGAAGCTAGTATAGTATCAGGGATTAATGTTAATAGTCAAATTTGCTTTTATTTTTATTTCTGTGTATGTGCCTGTTCCTGTGGGGGGGGGGGGAGGTGCCTATGGAAACAGAGAGGACATTGGATTCCCCTGAACCTGGAGTTATAAGTAGTGGTGAGCAGCCTGACGTGGAGACTGGGAACAGAACTGGTGTCCTCTGGAAGAGCATCAAGAACTCTTACCACTGAGCCTCCTTGCCAGCCCCACACTATGTATGGGACTGTGGTTTTACTGGCTGAGTTATTAATTGCCTAGTGTCTACAAGGGCGGGGGTTCAACCCCCAACAGGATAAAAGATAAAAGTCCAACACACACAAAACAAAAACAAACAAGTCAACCCCCCCCCACACACACACACAAACAACAAGTGTCTGTCACTAACACAGTTACCATGTGCCAGGTGTCTTAGCACCAGGTATGAATTTGCTTGTATTGTTCTTGCAGGAACCTATGGGAGACCTGTGTCCCTTCTTGTCCTTCTTGTCCCCCTTGGCGCTAGCATGTCTGTGTGTGCTCCTTACGTAGTCGGCTCAGCAAACCCTGGCAGTTACTTGGCTCTTTGAGTAACCACGCCATGGGGCTCCTTAACCTATGAAACCACACCCATTCACCCACAGTTTGTTCTTGAGCATCTTCCGGCCTGTCTTCCTCAGCCGATGTTTGTAAAGCGCAGTCCTACCAGACTCTCTCTCCTTCGCTTCCACCCTCCCCGCCTGCTCCCTGCAGTTGCTCCAGCTCTGTCCCCAGCTGCCTCTCAGTCTAAGCACATCACCGAGGTCCAGCTCCCCAGGGAGCTCTGACCCTCTCTGGGCAGCGGAGAGATGACTTTGAATAATATTCCACAGAGAGCAAAGATCCCTTTTCCCTGGTTTTTATTATAGTAAATAAACAGTCTATTTCCTGGCGAGCCAATGGAGAGCCGATGTGTTCAATCTAGAGAAATATTTTTGGCCCAGCTGTCACCACGTGGGTCACTCGTGCCTGTGACATGTTTCTCTTAGTTCCAGCTTGCTAATTAATGTCCTCCAAAAACAGTGGAGGAAAGGAGTGAAGGAAATTACTTGGACTTTACAGGACCAAAGCTTCCCTTCAAGGCAGCATCCTTTGCTGGTTCCTTTTTTAAAAAGAAATAGGGCTTTGGTTTATTTTAGAACTCTAAGCTATGCACCCCAGGAGTGACTTCGCTCCGAGTCGGGTCAGATCCGAGACTGAGACAGCTTGCAGGAAGAAATGTTTATTTTCGCTCACAGCTTCAGAGGTGCCGTCATCTTTGTGGGGAGGGTTTTGAGGTGTGGAGCGGTGCATACCATGGCAGCCAGGAAGTGGAGAGCAGGAGGCAGGGGTGGGGGGATTCAGGGCAAGACACAGTCCCCAGGGATGGCTGTCTTCCATGCAGTCCACGCCTCCTGTCACTTAGCCCCTCCTCAGGCTATCGGTGTCATACTGTGTCCCATCACAGGCCCACCAGGCCTGAGCACCTAAGAGCTAACTTCCTGGGAACTCAGCTCAAAACCACCCAGACCCGAGTCACTAACCTCCTTCCCGGAATCTGAGCATTACGTTCAGCCAGCTTGAGTGCCAAGTGCAGCTGGCCTGTTAAGAAAGGGGGATGGGAGGCCGGCGGTGGTGGTGGTGGTGGTGCACGCCTGTAATCCCAGCACCTGGCAGGCAGAGGCGGATTTCTGAGTTCAAGGCCAGCCTCTACACAGTGAGGTCCAGGACAGCCAGGGTTACACAGAGAAACCCTGTCTCGAAAAACAACAACAACAACAACAAAACAAAACAAAACAAAACAAAAAAAGGAAAGAAAGAAAGAGGAAGGAAGAGAAAGAAAAGAAAGACAGATGGGTAAGGAGAAGAGAACTGAATTGGAAGGAGAGAAGGAAGGACAGACACAGACTACCAACATCTACATGAGCACCTACTGTGTGTGGCACCGTGTGGAGTTTGTCCCCTGGGAGGCAGGGTATTACACCCACTCGGGAAGAAGGAAGCCAACCTGGGCCAGGCAACACGCCCGTGATGAAGTCAGTCTCTAAGCCCGGATCGAGACAATCGCAGGCCTGACTCCGTGCCTCTGGTAGTTGTTACCATAGAAATGGGGAGCAAGACATAGGCAGACAGCAGGGAAGGAAGAGGGCCAGGGCTGGCCAGCTCTGAAGCCACTGTGCCTCTTATTCCGTGGGGCTTGGGGACGGGGGCATTGGGCTTGGACGGCTTGAAAGCACCCATGAAGATGATTACTTTACTTTCTTAACTTGCTTTCCTTAGTCTGCAGAGTCTAGCCTGCCAGGGAAAACGTTCTGTAGGCTGTGTTCTGTAGCTGTGGTCCCGAGATAACCTGAGGGTGCATGAAATCTCGCAGGGTCTCCCCAAGGAATGCATCTAGACAGGGGCTGCTTGACTTAGGTTTTAATTAGATTTTTTTTCAACACAAACTCTAATGAAACTGAATTTTTTCCTTTGGTTTGACCAGCTCCTGTTGCATAGCTAGGTTCTTCTTCCTTTGTCCCTACACTGTAGAAAGATGTCCTCTAACTGTGGCTATTTATAGACGCGGGGGCAGCCCTCAAGTTACGGCTGATGTGACTTGTCTTTGTGCACACCACACAGCCTGTACGTTGGCTTTTCTGATCACCCACTGAGGTCCCAGACACCCCCAAGTGGGACGAATGGAACTGACTCTCACAGCTTTGCTATCAGCTCTGGCTTGTGCGCTGAGGTGCCAAGATGGCTGCCTTTGTAACACAGGATGAGCAGGCCTGGAATGCGCTGCCTTGCAGTGTGAAATTGCAGGCATGCGGCCATCAGGGTGTCCTAGAAGCCTCTCTTTCACCCGTGTCCTCCTGTCTTGGGAACAACCAGCAATTCCGGAAGGAGTTGCTTTCCCAGGGGACGTCAGTTGGGGAATGGCACCCAGGGTGGGATCAGGCTGTTCCCTGTGCGACGGCAAGCCTCTTGCCATCCCCTCCGTCTCACCAGCAAGCCAAGTTGCAACAGCAGATGGACCTGCAGAAGAACCACATCTTCAGACTGACGCAAGGGCTGCAGGAGGCGCTGGACCGGGCGGACCTGCTGAAGACAGAGAGGAGCGACCTGGAGTATCAGCTGGAGAACATTCAGGTGAGGGCCAGCAGGGGGCGCTGCGGACATCTGCTGCCTGTTCCTGCCCCCTCCTCCCTCCCTGCCTCTTACCTCCTCCTCAGCTGCCCACCCCCCACCCCACCCCCAATACTTCTTTTTGGTTGTTACTGTCCTTTGGTTGTTTGCTGCCTGTGTTTCTCCATCATTCAGTTAGGGTGGGCACCATGACCTACGGAGCCGTCTTGCTGGCCTCATGGTTTTGTTCTTGCATTTCCTACTTGACTGTTCATATGTCCAAACATAATGCTTCCATCCGCCTCTGAGGCCGTCCTTGTTCCCATGGATTTTAGGTTCTCTACTCTCATGAGAAGGTGAAAATGGAAGGCACTATTTCTCAACAAACCAAACTCATTGATTTTCTGCAAGCCAAAATGGACCAGCCTGCTAAAAAGAAAAAGGTGAGTTGTGGTGCTCAATAGTCAGAGCATCGAGGCCAACCTGGTCTACGTTGAGTTCCAGGACAGCCAGGGCTACACAGAGAAACCCTGTCTTGAAAGAAAAAGCCAGAGCAGGGTGATCTCGCTTCGCCACCCGTGGCTCGGCTCGGTAGATACCACTGAGATAACTAACCTCAGAAATAGAAGAAAATGTACATTTTTGTTTATTCTGGGTTGAGAACTCAGTCTAAGTATAACCAGAGTAGCCTTTATCATAGGCGACCATGATCAAGACCAATAGATAACTGCTCTGTAAGGGAGTGCTGCTTTCTTCCGCTCCTGCAGAGAAGCCGGGATGGTCATGTGCTGAGGGAACAGGCTTATGCAGAGGTCTGGGCCAGGCCAGTGTGTCTGAGAGTTCAGCAGGCCACATGCCTGGGACTCTAGGGCATGTGTCACTTACACGGGTCTCCAGGAATCCAGTGCTTCTATTTAGCTTTATGCTTTGATCCTTTTCAAGACAGAATTTTGCAATGTAGCTCATGCCAGACTTAAATCTCATAATGGCTTTGCCTTGGGAGCGCTGGGATTACAGGTGTGCCCTCCCATAGTCCCGTGCTGTCAAATGGCTCGCAGACACAGGAAGTTGAAATGGCTGGCTTAAAACTTGACTAGACAGCTCTCTTCACCAGCGCCGCGCTCTGCGGATGCAAAGCCAGATGTGGCATATGAGGCCCTAGGCTGAGTCACGTGAGGAGTGGTGGGGACGGGTTAGCTGTGGGCCGGGTCATATGAGGGTTCCCGTGGGGAGACTGCTTTCTATAAGCCTGGTCCACAGGCTTGTTCCCCACGGTTGTGGCTCTCATCCTAGGAGGGCCAATCCGCCTGACCGCCAGGGAGGTTGCTAAGGACTCGGCAGCCTCCTCCCAAGGGTCTTAGCACACTGTAGCAATCCTGGCAGCAGTGGTAAGGGAAGGGCTCGATGGCTTAGAATAGCCAGAGGAAGGGACCGGTGACTGAGGCCCTCGGTCAGCCTCTGTGGTCCTTGGTTCACGCCTCCTGCTCTGGCAGTGCATGCAGTACCCCGAGGCTGTGCCTTATTGTGCTGGCCTCGGGAAGGTTTTTTCACATACCATGTTATCATATATTCTTGCTAAAGCTCACGATATTTAATCTTTTTTTTTTATCCCGGCAGCGGACTATTGTCTGGTTGTGTTGTTGATCTTAGGATGTTTTGCGTTCGTTTTCCTGTTAATTGATTTTTTTTTTTTTTTGGTCAGATGTGTGATTCCATTTTTTCCTCTTCTGTGTACAGTAACTTTCTTTTGGAATTTTTATTTTAGTAAGCCCTTTGTTTTGATATCATCTTAGATTTTTTTTTCAATTTTTGCTTTCTTTCCTTTAAAAAAAAAAAACAAAACAAAACCCATAACCCTCCCCTCCCTTCCCCCTCCCTGTGTCTTGTCATCAAGCACCATGAGACAAAGGCAAGATGGACCTCTGACCCGTAACCACCCCTCCCAGCTCCATTCTCCATCCACCCTGATTGCCTTTTTTGAGGGGCAAAGACTCCCGGGAAATGGCTGTCGTGTCCTGGGAATGCTAAAGGAAGAGGTGGTGGCGGTCGAAGCATCTTTAACTCCCGGTGAAAACCTCCGCACCACTCTTTTTTTCAGCCGACTGGAATGGGCTGAGGCTCAGCCTCCCCTCCCCCTCCCCTTCATATGCCATTTTTCCCAAACACACTTACAGTGAGTATATGCCTGGCCTTGGTGGCTTGCTCCTCCTGAGACAGCTCTCCTTTAGCCTGGGTCCGGTACCAGTTTCTAGGAGTTAGGAGATATCTCTGTTTCCATTGCTAGGGTTTATTTAGTCGACGGAAAGAGGACCCTGCTTTGCCCACACAGGTTCCTCTGCAGTACAATGAGCTGAAGCTAGCCCTGGAAAAGGAGAAAGCGCGCTGCGCGGAGCTGGAGGAAGCCCTTCAGAAGACCCGCATCGAGCTCCGGTCTGCGCGGGAGGAAGGTAGGAGTTCTCAGAACGCCTTCACAGCTACAGAGCAGGCTGAGGACCACTCCCCGTGAGACAGGCCAGGACTCGTTCTGCATCTCTGTGGGCCACAGGTTTTCATTCCAGGCCTGTCCCCCGTCTGATAAAAGTTTTGCAGCCTCCTCTTGTGTTGCCGAGTTAGCACAACCGCCCCTTTGGTCTTGGGTCCTTGAAAGACAGCCACGGGCAACCTTCTTAGTCTGGTGCACTAGGTGGCCGAGCCAACTCAAAGGCTTTGTAACTGGTGTCTCCGCAGCCGCCCACCGCAAAGCCACAGACCACCCGCACCCGTCTACGCCAGCCACTGCGAGGCAGCAGATCGCCATGTCTGCCATTGTGCGGTCGCCGGAGCACCAGCCCAGTGCCATGAGCCTGCTTGCCCCACCGTCCAGCCGCAGAAAGGAATCGTCAACTCCAGAGGGTACGCTCTTGCCACAGTCTGTTTTCTACCGTTAAAACATCTGAAACTGGGTGGTTTATAAAGAAGTTTGTTTGGCTGAGAAATTCAAGAGCTGATGCCAGCTAGAGTCTCGCAAGGGCATCTCCCTGCAGAGGGAACTGTGTAGCCAGGCAGGGCGTAGCAGCCCAGGGCATCCATGTTCTTTTTCTTTTAAAAAGATTTATTTATTTTATGTATGTGAGTACACTGTAACTATACAGATGGTTGTGAACCATGATGTGGTTGCTGGGAATTGAACTCAGGACCTCTGCTCGCTTCAGGCCAAAGATTTATTTATTGTTACATGTAAGTACACACCAGAAGAGGGCATCGGATCTCATCATGGATGGTTGTGAGCCACCATGTGGTTGCTGGGATTTGAACTCAAGACCTTCAGAAGAATAGTCAGTGCTCTTAACTGCTGAGCCATCTCTCCAGCCCCATCTATGTTCTTGTAAAACCCCGATGCAGTCACAGGAAGCCTGTCTGCATGACACTAGTCTAAGGTTACTAAAAGTCTCCTTCCTTGTCTGTTACCCAGAGTCAACTGTTACCGCCGCCTCTGCTCCTGTTAATATTCAGTCCCATACCTGATACGAATATGTTTCAAGAACATGAAACAGTCTGGTGGTGCAGACCTTTAATCCCAGCACTCAGGAGGCAATGGCTGGCAGATGGCTGTGAGTTTCAGGTCAGCCAGGGCTACACAGTGAGACCCTGTCTAATAGCAACCACAGTGAACCAGAGAAAACTAATCTATGTTTCTTAGGTCCACTTTGAAAAATCTCACTGATGCTGCCCTGTACACTGCAAGCTATCTTGGTGTTATTTAAAGTACTTTGTAAGAGTATATTAGAGGTGCTTCCCTCTGGCAAAGAACTCAGCAGTATTCCATATGTCCCCTACCACACCAGCCCTGCCCTTGCTGCCACAGCACCTTACAGGACATCCTGTACTTCTGGGCGCGCTGGTGGGTGAACTCTTAGGAAATGAATTAGTGGGTGAAAGGTTATGGCCACTTCAAATGTGACTGACTGGTGGTCAGTTGCTATAACCACTGACTGTGTAAAGGGTTCCCTCTGTGGTCTCAAAAGGACTGTGTCGCACAGAGACGAAAAGGACTTTTGACAAAGGTGAGGAAGGTGGTGTGAGAAGCCTCTCGGGAGATCAGGGGAGAGCCATTCACTGACTGAGCCTTCTTAGGTTGTGAGTTCTGATGACACTGCCTTGTTGCTGTGTTTATGGGACTTCTTGGTCAGAATGCTTAACTCTAAAAGCCTTCCAGAGGGAGAGAATGTCCCTGGCCAGGCATCCACCCACAGGGATCCTGGAGCAGGTTTCTTGGCACCGTAGTCCCCTCCTGGTGTGTGTCATACCCTCTGGGGATTGCTGTGCATTTGTGTCACATCATGTCACTGACTCCACAACTTCCTGAGAGAGGAAGAGAGGTGGCACTGTGAGGAGACCCCAGCAGAGCCGGGCTCGGCAGACATTCTAAGCTTCTCTCTGTGTCAAATTGCCTCCGGGTCACTGGAGGTGGAGAGCCGAAGATGGGGGAGGGGAGGGGGTTGTGGGGTGTGTGTGTGAGGGGGGATGGATATGTAAGACTCAGTTCTCCAGAGGTAAAACGTTTTGAAGAAAGGTTGTTCATGAAAAAAAAAATGGACATAAAAGACTTCTCCAGTCAGTTCTTAATTTAATAAAAAAAAAAATCTGCAGTTCATAATTACTACCTTTAAACTGAATTCTGTGAAAAGCATTAGATCTTTCATGACTAAGTCTTTAAAAATAATTAGGGCCAGGCTGGTGGCACACACCTTTCGTCCCCACATTCAGGAGGTAGAGACAGGCAAAGCTCAGTGAGGTCAAGCCAACCTGGGCTACGTAATGAATGAGGTCCAACCTGGGCTACGTAAGGAATGAGGTCCACACCAGCCAGGACTACAGACTGAGATTCTGTCTCAAGTAGCAGTGACCGCCCACTTTCCTTTACATGCCCACAGACACGGTGCCACCAAAGAGCCAGCTTCTGCCAGGAATATGTTCTTAAAGTAATCATCCAGTCACAGAGACACATCTTACTGATTTAAACAGATCTAGACACACATGCAACGGCTGCAGTGATTTACAGTTCATGTTTTGACAGTTTAATGAAGATACATCTCACATGCCCCGTAAATCACCTCCTGAAAATGTGCGTTTCAGTGTTGTCAGGGCATGTGGTGTGGTCCGGTCGCCCTCTCTTTGACTGTAGGACACCCTGAAACCAAACACCCCCTGCAATAGCCTTCATCTCTCCCTTTCCCCACCCTTGGTGACCCCTAATCTACTTTATCTCTCTGGATTTGCCATTCTCCGTCTCTCATACGCATGGGCCCTTACTCCACGCCGCCCTCTGTGACTGGCTTATTTTCCAGAACCCAGCGTTCTGTGGGATCCACCCACACTGTAGCGGTAACTGCCCCGCTGGTCTCTTTTCTTAACATGGCTAAATAATATTTCATTGTCTGGGTGGTGCATGTCACCCTTTATGCTACAGGGGGCGCTTGAGCTATTTCTGCTTGCTGGCTGCTGTAAACTGAACCTCTGGGACGCCAAGCAGGCCTCTTGTGGGTGGTGTGTTTTCTGTCCTCTTGGGCATGAAGTTAGGAGTGGAAGTTGCTGCAATTATATGTATCATAGTCTATGTATAGCTTTTGGAAGAACTGTCCTCCTGGGACCTAAGGCACCACTTTCCATCCCCACCCCCAAAGTGCGAACAGTGCCATCTCTCCACGTCTTCTTCGACCCTGGTTTTCCATTTCTCAGACTCCAGACATTTTAGTGACATGGCACCTTGCTGTGGTTTTAATTTGCATTTTTCCTAAAGCCTAATGACACCTAGCATCTTTTCAGGTTCTTTGGGCCTGTTTTTCCTCTTTGGGGGAATATCTAATCAAAGTACCGGGTTGTGAGAACTCCTAATAGCTTCTTGGAGCCGATGCTAGCAGAGACCGTCTCGCCAGTCCCTTGGAGTCTCTCTTCACTTCCGACTAACCATTTTTTCCCCTGTCAGAATTCAGCCGGCGTCTTAAAGAGCGTATGCACCACAACATTCCTCACCGATTTAACGTGGGCCTGAACATGCGAGCCACTAAGTGCGCTGTGTGTCTGGATACCGTGCACTTTGGACGCCAGGCATCCAAATGTCTTGGTAAGAGCTACACCCGTGCGTCTGCTGGACACCTCCATGTTTTTCTGTCTGGAAGATCTGTGGTGGAGGCGATGTTCTAAACTGTGGCGTAATCATTCACCGCCAAAGCTTTTCCCTTCCGTGGGAGAAAGGGCACTGTTTTCCCTCACAACCCCCACGGCACGTCGGTGTGCAAAATGCTTCCACCTTTGTTAATTTTCAGCTGCTTTGTATCAGACTAGTCTCTCCCCTGCTTGCTTGACCTTCATGAACTTGCAAGCATATCCCTGCACACACTGCTGTGGGCAGCGTAGCCTGAAGCCAGGCAAACTAGGCCCGAGCGCAGTGGCCCTCTGTGTCCCTGTGGGGGCCTGGCTTCACTTGAAGTCCTACTGGGTGTGGAGGAGCTCGGCCCGCTGAGCCTCTTCAGGTTCTTGGTTGCTCCCCTCTAGAATGTCAAGTGATGTGTCATCCCAAGTGCTCCTCCTGCTTGCCCGCCACCTGCGGCCTGCCCGCTGAGTACGCCACACATTTCACCGAGGCCTTCTGCCGAGACAAGATGAACTCCCCGGGTCTCCAGAGCAAGGAGCTGGGCAGCAGCCTGCACCTGGAGGGGTGGATGAAAGTGCCCAGGTACCTGCAGGGCTCGCTGGGGGAGGCGGGCCACAGGCAGGTCCGCTCTCACGTCTTCCAGGGAAGTGTCTTTGAGGGAGCTTTTCCATTTGCTTATCCGTCCTGACGTTTTTCTTGTGTCCATCTTCCTTTCCCCAGGAATAACAGACGGGGACAGCAAGGCTGGGACAGGAAGTACATTGTCCTGGAGGGGTCAAAGGTCCTCATCTATGACAATGAAGCCAGAGAAGGTAAATTAGTCATTGCACATGGCTAACCCAGGCCTCCAAGTGTTGGAGTGAAGGCTTTGTTTTTAGTGTTTGGTTTTATTTTTTTACTAATTAATTAATATTTTTTTTTGGACTGCCTCGCAAGCCTTCTCTACTTTCCCAATTTTCAAAGTTAAAAACCAGGTGACTTCTCTAAAGGTTATTGGTGCGATACTCAATCTATAGGTCTCCCCCTTGAAGGACCCGCAGGGTGCTGCCCCGAAGATCCCACCTGCTAACACACCAGAGAGCTTCCGCCTCAGTCAACTAGCCCACAAATCTGCAGCGGTGGCGTCAGAAAGTTGACTGTGCCCTTCATCTGACGCACTTTATTTTTTTTTTATCTTCCCCCTCTGCCTGTCTGCACCCTGTCATTCTCTGTCCTCGTGCGGTTCTTTCCACGCCTCTGCTTCTCCCCTCCTCTCCTCTCCTCTCCTCTCTCCTCTCCTTCTTTCCTCCCTTTTCCCCTCCCCTTTCCTCCCCTCCTCTCCCCTCTCCTCCCCTCCCTTTCCCTCATCTCCCCTGCGCTCCCCTGTTCTCCCCTGCTCTCTTTTCCTCCCCTCTTCTCTTCTCTTCTCTTCTCTTCTCTTCTCTTCTCTTCTCTTCTCTTCTCCGCTTCCCTCCCCTCCCCTCTCCCCCCCTTCCCTCTTCTCTTCCCTCTTCTCTCTCTCTCCTCTTGTTCTTGGTACTGTTCTTTTGTTTTTCTTTCCAACCTTCCTCTTTGCACCAAGCTGGACAGAGGCCTGTGGAAGAATTTGAGCTGTGCCTTCCCGATGGGGACGTATCTATTCACGGTGCCGTTGGTGCTTCTGAACTTGCAAATACAGCCAAAGCAGGTGAGTGGGACCCAGAAGAGCCCCGCCCAGAAGGTGGGCAGGCTTTGACAGACTGAGAGCAGCAGGATGGGGGCGTGGCAGTTTGCTCTGCCAAGGTCCCCCATCCTAGCAGGAACTCAAGTTGCAGGGTTTGGTGGGATTCTGATGCTGTGACATCATCATCCCTATTGGGGGGTGGGGTGGGGAGCCTCCTCGGCCAACCTTGTGCTCTCTGAAATCTCGTAGATGTCCCATACATCCTGAAGATGGAGTCTCACCCACACACCACCTGCTGGCCTGGGAGAACCCTCTACCTGCTAGCACCCAGCTTCCCTGACAAGCAGCGCTGGGTCACCGCCTTAGAATCTGTCGTCGCAGGTGGGAGAGTTTCTAGGGAAAAGGCAGAAGCCGACGCTGTGAGTATGAGACCATGACGTGGGCTGGGGGCTTCTCTGTAGGGGGCACACACGGTTGTAGACACTAACTGTAATGGCGGGGATCCCCTGCCTGGCGGGATTTCTACTCTCTCTGGCCGAGAGCCGGTGTCTGCCTGGAGCAGCCTCACGGCAGCCCTGGTGTTTATAAGGAAGCCCTCGCCCTGTTGACTCCCGAGGTCCTTGAGTTATAAGCACTTTGACTGGAAACCCCGAAGCAGATGCCCCTGTGCCAGTGAGCCCCTGCACTCGGGGAAACTGTGCGCGCAGTCTGTCCAGCTGCCCCTGCAGCATCTGCCCTCCGTAGGCAGGTCTGAAATCCTACTTGTCCTTGAGATGTCACAAACGTTGCTGTGCCTCCATCGGCACTGCTCGCCCTGGACATTGGTGCGGGTGCAGACCGTGCTCATTGGTGCTTGTTTGCTCCACCGAGGGCACTTAGCAGTAGGAGGTCGTAACTGTGAGCCCCCGGAAGAATTGTGTCCTGTTCCCCACATGAGCCTTTTTCTGAAATGTGCGTTAATGTGTGTATAATAGGCACGGGACCATACTTCCTGTGAGCGTCAGCCCGTGTGGGTTGAGGTAAAGAGAACTAGAGGCTTGGCTTGCCCAGGACACCTGCGCTTGTGTTCTTGCTGCAGCCGAGGTGGGGAAGGGGCCTTCCTAACAGCTCTCGTTAACCCTCCTCACCTCTATCTTACCATTTCCTGTCTCAGAGTGGCTTCCATGCCTGTGTCACCCACTTGTGCCTGTCCGCACCAAGCTGTAACTGGCGCTAATCAAGGGCTGCACTTGGGGAACCATTAACAACGACCTGGGGTTTCAGTCAGAAGGTGTGGCCCCGAGCCTGGGGTCACGGCGAGCACTTGACTTGGCGTGTGTGAGGGCGTGGCCCACGATGTGCCTCTGGTCGTGATTTAGGTCACTGTTCCTCTGGATGGCTTGGTCGGAGATAGTTTGAGCTCACTCTGCCTCCTCATCTTTTCTGTTTCCTTTCCATATGTGAAGAAATTACTTGGAAACTCTCTGCTGAAACTGGAAGGCGATGACCGGCTGGACATGAACTGCACCCTGCCCTTCAGTGACCAGGTGGGTCACCAGGGCAACGGCAGGGTCAGCTAGGCCGGCTGCAGTCACGCACTGTCAGGACGAGCGGCCAGGGCAGGGTTGGGGCAGGGTGGGGTAGCTCTGCCACTGCTGAGCATGGGGATTGCCACACTGTCTGGCTTACCCTCTGCCTCTGCCCTGGCAGGTGGTGCTGGTGGGCACCGAGGAAGGCCTCTACGCGCTGAATGTCTTGAAAAACTCCTTAACCCACATCCCAGGAATCGGAGCGGTCTTCCAAATTTACATCATCAAGGACCTGGAGAAGTTGCTCATGATAGCAGGTGGGCCCAGCTCACAGCCTTTGTCAGCTTTATGGGCGGCTCCTGGGGAGCTGAGGTGCACACTGGAGATGCGCAGAGGCGGCCTCCGTCTGTCCATCCATGGTTAGAGCAGCAGCGCTCAGCTGATGGGCCTTTGTCCACATTTGGTTCCCTGTCCACGTCCAATTTACCAAGCCTGACACTGAAAGAACAGCGTACCATTCTGCCACACACAGAATGCTGAATTAGCACCGAAACACTCGAGACCAGGCTTCTGATGAGGAGTAGAGGTTTATTTACCCCACGCCCTGGAGGTTCAAAATCCCAAAGGGCATTGTGTCTGCTTGGTGAAAAGTTCTCCTTGGAGCATGCCGGGAACTGTGCAATTATCACCACACAGGAACATTGGATAGTCAAGGCTTGCTCCTTTATAGCGTCTCTCATGAGTCAATGGGAGCTTCTCTCTGAAGCCCAAGACCTCCCGTTAGATCCTAGGTCTACCACCTTATCTGTTTATCACTGTGTGTGTGTGTGTATTTATGCGTGGTCTCAGACTCATTCAAGCCAAACTTTGTTTTTCTGGTTTAGATATAGGCCTTCATGTAGCCCAGGCTGACCCTGGACTCCTGATCCTTTTTTTCCCACGTGTAGGAATTCTGGGAATATCCCACCAGGCCCTTCTTTCTAGTTGCCCTGGCTCCAGCGTGGGTGTGACCTCCGCAGAGCTAACCTCCTACATGTAAGGCACATGGTGTGGTTACGGCGAGATCCTTCTTGTGTTAATGAATGCTCAGGCCCTTCAGCTGGATTCATACTCTGCAACATTTGCCACACATCTTCCCTTTCTGTACATATACATTTGCTTATGTTTAACCAAATTAAACATAAGTGTAGGTATGAACCCCCACCGAGTCTGTCAGCATATGAACTGCAGGCCTCTGTCACGTGTCTAGGGCACACACCTTCCTGGACCCTCACTGCTTGTTGGCAGGACTTTATTTGCTAACTCGCTTACAATTTTTTTTTTTTTTTGGTTTTCGAGACAGGGTTTCTCTATGTAGCCAGGGCTGTCCTAGAACTTACTTTGTAGACCAGGCTGGCCTTGAACTCAGAAATCTGCCTGCCTCTGCCTCCCAAGTGCTGGGATTAAAGGCATGCACTACCACCACCCAGCTACTCGCTTAAATTTTGAAGTAGGTGTCCCGGGCTAGCCTTGAACTTTTTATTTAGCTGATGATGACCTCGAACCCTCCTGCCTCCACCTCCTGAGTGCTGGGATTACAGGCACCAGCTGCCACATCTGGATCAGTTCTCTCCCTGTCTCACACCACGGGCATGTCTGAGTAGCTGGGACCCCTTCACTGTTCCCCAACATATTCTTCCATGTTCTGAGAGCATGTTTCAAATTCCTTAGCTTTTTTTCCCTGCAAAATTATCCCTATTCCCCAAGAACCTTAAAACTGAGACATCATCAGCTTTCATTCTCTGATCTAAAGTATGGGCCAGGACAGTGAGCAGCGAGATCCTTCCCGACGAGACTGGTCAAGTGTGTCCCTTATCAGAAGATCCAAAAACCTTCCAGCCAGTCTTAGACTGGGTATCACCATGGCACTCGCCAGTGGAAAATTCCTTCCTTGATCTCAGTTGATGGGTCTCAGTCAGAATGAAGGATCCCCATCCCCAACCCCCAAACGACTGTATAAAGTTAACTTTAACAGAGTTTTTTACGAGCCGGCTGGTGGTGGCACACGCCTGTAATCCCCACACTTTGGGAGGCAGAGGCAGGTGGATTTCTAAGTTGGAGGCCAGCCTGGTCTACAGAGTGACTAGGACAGCCAGGGTTATACAGAGAAACCCTGTCTTGAAAACAACAACAACAAAAAACAGAGCTTTATGAAATGCAAAGGAATTCCATGTGCAGACTTAGGTCCTGTCCTCTAGATATTTCATTTTATACGCAGATTATTCCAAACTCAGAAGCCCTTCTGCCCCCTCATCTTGGATAAGGAGCACCCCCTAGTTCGTCCGCAGAGGCTCCTGTGGTTTTTAGTCACGGGTAAACAGTTGTCCCCCATGTCTTCTTTGATGGGGCTCCTGACCTCAGCTGTTCCTTTCCTCTCAGGGGAAGAGCGGGCTCTGTGTCTGGTGGACGTGAAGAAGGTAAAGCAGTCTCTGGCACAGTCGCACCTTCCCGCCCAGCCCGATGTCTCCCCCAACGTGTTCGAAGCCGTCAAGGGCTGCCACCTGTTCGCTGCTGGCAAGGTAAGCTCCCCCACCCACCCAGGCTTTGCTGATGTAATGTTCTGGAAATCGGGCCTGCTTCCCTTCTCACCTAACTTACGGAGTCAACCTTGGAAATTGGGCCTGCAAACAGCAGGAAGGTATTGGGTTCCTTCTGGTACTGAAGTAACTAGGGTAGATAAGACATTGGCCCAGGCTTTGGATCTAAGGAAAATGTCTGAGGAACATGGAAGCCAAAGGTGGAGTACAGGGTCGCAGAGCGTTAAAGAGCAAGTGTGTGTGATGAGCCTCCAAAAAACAACACTCCGAGGCTGAGGCAGGGGGATCTCGGTGAGTACAAAGCCAGCCTCGTCTATAGAGCAAAGCCTGCTATAGATGTGTCGTGAGACCATGTCTCAAAACAAAATAAAAACAATCTGGGAAAAAGAAAAGCAATTCAACATAGAAAGTGTGTTTATTACTAGAATCTTACAAATTCTAAATTATATTTCTTTGGTAGTCCCTCGGTACCTGCCAGCAATTGGCTCCAGAACCACCACTTGGATTTTTTGTTGTTGTTGTTGTATTTTGGTTGTTGTTTTTTATTCAATATATTTTTTATTTACATTTCAAATGATTTCCCCTTTTCTAGCTCCCCAAAATTCCCATAAGCCCCCTTCCCTCCCCCTGTTCTCCCACCTACCCCTTCCCACTTCCCTGTTCTGGTTTTGCCCTATACTGCTTCACTGAGTCTTTCCAGAACAAGGGGCCACTCCTCTGTTCTTCTTGTACCTCATTTGATGTGTGGATTATGTTTTGGGTATTCCAGTTTTCTAGGTTAATATCCACTTATTAGTGAGTGCATACCATGATTGATCTTTTGAGTCTGGGTTACCTCACTTAGTATGATGTTCTCCAGCTCCATCCATCTGCCTAAGAATTTCATGAATTCATTGTTTCTAATGGCTGAATAGTACTCCATTGTGTAGATATACCACATTTTTTGCATCCACTCTTCTGTGGAGGGATACCTGGGTTCTTTCCAGCTTCTGGCAATTATAAATAGGGTTGCTATGAACATAGTGGAGCATGTATCCTTATTACATGCTGGGGAATCCTCTGGATATATGCCCAGGAGTGGTATAGCAGGATCTTCCAAAAGTGAGGTGTCCAGTTTTCTGAGGAACCACCAGACTGATTTCCAGAGTGGTTGTACCAATTTGCAACCCCACCAGCAGTGGAGGAGTCAGAACCACCACTTGTAACAAAGCAAAATGCAAAGATGCTGCTGATTTCTCTGCCGTGTAGCGATGGGGTCTCGTGCTCTCTGCCCTGCCTCCGTCGTCCCTGGCTGACTTACAGGACTAGTGTGTCAGTGTCCTGTCCCCTGATGGGATAATTACTGCGAAGACAAAGCCTCCAGACCTTCATTTGTGCTGACACTGCTGCGCCCTCACCTGAGTCCTTTCAGTCCGTGTGGGTTGGTTTTGCAGTGTTAGGAGCCAATGGTAGAGGACTCATCGTGTAGCAAAAACTACCTTCCAAAACTAGCTATCACCAGTTTGCTTGGGTTTTCAACCTACCAAAGTTCAGCATAGAAACACACCGATCTATTGTTGGCCTTCTCATTTAAACTTTGACAAGGCTAAGAATATTTACATTTGTGTACTCACATGTGTGTATACTTCTGATACGACATCCAAACCAAGCATTTTGTTTTATTTCGAGATAAGGCCTCACTATCTTTGGATAGCCTGGACCATTTAGGCCAGGCTGGACTTGAGCCAGAGACCTGCTAGTCTCTGCTTCCTGAGTAGAGGTGTGTACTGCCACAGCAGTCTTGAGGCAAGCTTTGATAGAACCCCTCATACTGTAGGGTTTTTCTCTTTTTACCCCCAGGTAAAAGGGATGGAACTCAGGTCACCCAGCTTGTGTGGTAACCACACTCACCCTCTTGCCGACCCAATGCCTTGCATTTTACTCCTTTCCGTCTCTTTTGTGGGGAGTTGTGTTGTTTTGCAGTACGATCTTATACTGTAGTCCAGGTTGGCCTCAAACTCACAGCAATACTGCTGCCCCCAGTGTTTCAGGCCTGACCTGACCTGCCTGGTTACTTCTTTGAATCCTTAAAGGAGCAGCTTTCCGCTGGGAAGGCAGCTCAGCTCCATAAACTGATGATCCAAGATTGTCCCGGGGCAGCAGGATGGTGGGTGAGTCCCCTCCTTGAGTTAACCCTCCCCAGACTGTATACCCTACCGCCCTCCCCACCAGTCAGACCAGAGAGGACGGTGGGAGACCAGCTGAGGGGCGTGACTCCCCATCCCACCTGCAAGCTGGTGCCTGCAAGCAAACACAGCTGATTTGATGAAATGGTGGCTTTTTGGCTCAGAGGACTGAGTTCTACCACATTCAACAGAGTGGACGGTGGGAAGGTTGTGCTTTGACCTTCACACGTGTACCATGGTATATGCATAGGCATGTATGTACACACAGACACACACACACACACACACACACACACGTATGCACAGGCACTCTGCACTGGAGCCTGTGTCATGGCGTTCCTTTGTCTCTCATTATCTTTTGCCTTTGTCTTTTCTCTTCCTTCATTTCCCCTCCCCTGACTTTTCCCGTTATCCTCACAGTTTCTTATCTAGCTCACTAAGTCCCATAGCAGGTTTTTTTCAAGGGTATGCATTACCTTCTGACTACTGTTTGAGCTGCCCCTTGTATCTGTGGGTGAGGATGTTTTCTGTTATCCCATGGATTTTAAGTTACTTAGAAATGTAAAGTTGATTTCTAAAAATAACTTTAGAATTCTAAATCACTCCTATTGTTTGGAATAGCTAAAAACAATGTGAAATTGCAAAGTCTCCTACTGTATTATACGCACAGCCTCCCCAACCCCAGAAGCAGCATCTCCAGTAATTTACATTTTCCTCTCTGCTCTTCAGCCGCTGACCTTCAGTTTAGGGATCTCTTTCCAGCCTTGGTGGGAGACTAAAGCCTGACTGTAGGAGGTAGAACCAGAACCTCCACGTAGAACCCCACAGCCATCTACCCAACGGAGGAGCTTTTCCCTCTGGACCCAAGTGTATTAATTACTTCTTGTCTCCACTCAGTTTTCCATGGTTCTGTCTTTCTGTCTGTCTGTCACAGCCAGGAAGGCATGGCAGCCAGAGCTTGGAGCTCGAGGCTGTGTGCTCGGACGCGTGTGTATCAGAAGGCAACAGGAGGGCTGGTCCTCTTCAGGCTCCCTCCTCCCCAGCCGTATTCAGTGTGGGACCTCAGCCCATTGCTGACCACCCTGTAACTGTGGTCTAACTGAACAGTCGCCTGGGAGCAGAGCCCCTCTGCCTGCCTTTGGGGGATTACCTTATGTAAATCGATATGGGCCGGCCCGTTCTCTAAGCGGGCACCCCAGATGGCAGAGCTGAGCATGTGCGAGCATGCGTGCATTTGTCTCCCTCCGCTCCCACGGCTCCAGCTCCTGTCCCTGCCGCCTGGTTTTCCATACAGCCCTGAGGAGCTATACCCTTTCACTGAGAACCAGTTTAAACATCGTCTCTGCATTGATATGTCAGGGGATGGGATCACAGCCCCAGATAAGCAGCTAAGACTGTGACAGTCCACTCTGGAAAGGCCCTCACCATGCCCACGGGGTCTGTCCTCAGGGGTTCCAGACCATCAAGTTGACAGTAGAGATGAACCAACTGCGAGATGTCACATGGCTCCTAGACCTTCTTTTTGTCCCAGCTAAGTCAGTGAATCTCAAACCAGGAGACAGTTGGTAATATGTAGACAGTTTTGACTATCACAGGTAAAGGGCAGTGCAGGCATCTGGTGGTTAGGGCCATGATGCTCCCTTTGTCCTCAGTGTGCAGGTAGTGCCTATCTCCATCACAGAAAATGATCTGCTCCAAAATGTCTCTGGGGCTGAGGCTGAGGCTGAGACCTTGTCTGGTTTTGTACAGAGTTACAGTTGGTGCTGGTGACAAGTTCTCTTTCTTGCCCCCATGTCCCTCTAGATCGAGAACAGCCTCTGCATCTGCGCCGCGACACCAAGCAAAGTCGTCATCCTCCGCTACAATGACAACCTCAGCAAGTACTGCATCCGCAAGGCAAGCACGTCCAGCCCCCTGGTCCACTGTGCTGTGTTGAGGATAGCTTGTGTCTGCTCCTTTCTGCTCTGTCTAGAGCGTGAGACCTGCCCTTCCTTCCCGGCGGAGCCCAGAGCCTGTGGTAGCCACAGTGTCCCTTCTCTCTCTTTACGTCTGTCTGTTGGGATCTGCCCAACAGAGTCGGCCTCCTAAGGTGGATGGAGGAGAAGGCAGCGTGGTTTTAGAAGTTAACAGTCCCAGGCAGTGTCTGTCGGCTCCAACGGTGCCTGCAGGTTGCTGGTGATGAGGGATGAGCCCGCACTGGCTCCATTTTGTCTTGTGATCAAGGGTCTGGTTCTCCTCAGGACAGAATGCTCTGTGGGGGGTGACCACTGTGTGGAGGAGAAACAGTCCAACGTTTAGCTTTGCCCCGCTTCTGGAGACAGTGTCTGCTGTCCCCAGACTTAAGTAGTGATAAGTCTGGCCCACGCCTGGTCATGCCGTGAAAATGCCAGCGTGAAAAGGGAAATGAGTTGTGTGTCCAGGTTGTTGGTGAACCACTGTCCCTGCGCTTGTTAGCCAGTGCTTCTCAACCACCCGTGCGTCAGGCATGGAGCCGGCCCCAGCAGGGTTTTCTGATTCACAAGTGGGACCCTGAAGCTGGGTAGGAGCAGCCTTTCCCCATCTAAGGCTGAATCTGCCTTTGCTTTCTCCTACCACCTCATGGTAGCATCCTGCATCTCTGTTTCCTCAGACTTGGTATGCAACTGTGAGATACATTTTCTGTGACGGTGATGAAGATTCCTGGCCATCACTCTGAGAAAGCATGCTTGTTCCGTTTTGTTTTAATGATATTAGGATTAGCCTAGAACCAACTATACGTAATTAGGAGGCAGTTAAGACAGGGATGCAGTAATGCCGTGTGGATAATATAGCCTCTTATTAGAAACCAGCCAATTACAAGCCAGCCCAAAGACAGACACTAGGCTAGGTCCCCCAGCCACCAGTGTCAGTAGTTGCTGTGAGATTCCAGCCCTCTGCTCCTGCAAGCACACATTGTTACTGTTTTGCCTGTCTTTGAAAATGGTGTTTCTCACCCACTTGGGAGCTGCAGTTCCACCTTGTTTTTTTAGGATACAGGGGCTGGGGTAGAACAGCAGGAATGAGGTACCATACAGGTCGTGGGTCACCCTGGCATGTCGTGAGAGGCTTGGCTACAGCCTCTGGCAGAGGCAGAGCAGCAGAAACTCGCATCTGGTGTCATCTCTGTCCCCCTGTGCCCTCACCTCAGGAAATAGAGACCTCTGAGCCCTGCAGCTGTATCCACTTCACCAATTACAGCATCCTCATCGGAACCAACAAATTCTATGAGATCGACATGAAGCAGTACACGCTTGATGGTACGGCTGCCCTCCCCGTCCTCTCCCCACCCCGCAGAGGGCGGGCGACTTGGGCTCCGGCCCTGAAGCCCCACCTGGCCTGCCTTCACAGAGTTCCTGGACAAGAACGACCACTCCTTGGCACCTGCCGTGTTCGCCTCCTCGTCCAACAGCTTCCCGGTCTCCATCGTGCAGGCGAACAGCGCTGGGCAGCGAGAAGAGTACCTGCTGTGCTTCCACGGTAGGTGGGGCCACGTGGGCACAGCCACAGCAGGCGCGGCCACGGCCCAGGGCAGCGCCTCGCTTCCTCAGGGTGGAGAATGGCTCCCCAGCATCATGGATGCCCACTGCGGTCCCCTCCCAACCAGGGCAGCGGCCTGGCCATCCTGGCGTTTCTTGCCTTCCCTCCCTTGTTTCCCGCTGGTAACTGTCTTCCTCTGAGTTTTACTACTTTTTCTCTTGATTTTTTTTTCTTTTAAGTTTTCTTCGTTTGTTTTTAATCTCTGGGTGTTCCTGCCTCTCTTCCCTCCTCCTGTCCCTCCCTGTCTGTCAGTCCACCCCTCCCTCCTGTCCCTCCCTGTCTGTCAGTCCACCCCTCCCTTTTTCCCTTTCCCACTTCTTTTTCTTTTTTTTCTTTCTTTTTTGCTTTAAGAGTTTTTCTCTTTCTTGAGGAAAACTCATTACTCAGAAAACTTCACTTAGGAAAGTTTCAGTTTAAAGTGGAGATGCTTCTGTGGTGGTAGTCTGGCTTTGCCAGTCTGGTTAGATCCCGTCAGTTGGCCCTGGGCTTTGGCCTTCGTTCTCCCATCAAAGCACATGTGGCTAATGTCCCCATGACCTTGGCGCCTTACAGAATTTGGGGTGTTCGTGGATTCTTCTGGAAGACGTAGCCGCACAGATGATCTCAAGTGGAGTCGCTTACCTCTGGCCTTTGGTATGTGAGGTACGGGGTGGTGGCAGGGGGTTCGCCTGTTCTCCAAAGCTGGTGTCCTAGGAAGGAATCATGTGGACCTTTTGGCTTTGGTCTGGTGTTAGTGTCTTCTAATGGATTTAAGTGGCATGGGCGGAGTTCACCTAACAGTGTGTTCGTGGAGAACTGTGGTCTCGTCCCCAAGGCCACAGTCCATCCTTGTGGAACATAAAATCTCATGATGGAAAGGAGAATAGTCCTCGTGGATGTTTAGTCCTTCTCAAGGCTCTGTGGTATCCCTGGCGTACTTGAACAGAAATCAATTTTGACCAGGCGGAACAGTGAGTCACACCCGTTCACTCTGTAAGTGCAAACACATGGTAGGCAGCCTGTGCTGTCCCGTCAGATGCTGGTCTTTGGTTGTCATCCTAAATGTGAAACAGAAAGGAGAAACAGACGTGCAGGGCCATAAGGCAAGACTCCAGATGTTCTGCAGGACCACGGTGGCATACACACATTCTCTCTCTCTCTCTCTTTCCCTCCCTCCCTCCCTCCCTCCCTCCATCCCTCCCTCCCTCCATCCCTCCCTCCATTTCTCTTGCTCTCTTTCTCACACACACACACACACATACACACACACACACACACACACGCACATATACTCTCTTTCTCTGTCACACACAGACTCTCCATACACACACTCACTGTCACACACATATAAGCTCTCTCTCACATACATACACACTCTCTCTGTCACTCTATCACACACACCACACACTCTGTCACATACACTCTCTCTGTCACACTCACACTCTCTGTCACACACTCTGACTCTGTCTCACACATATTCTCTCTATCTCACACACACTGTGTCACACACACACACACTGTCATACACATTCTCTCTGTCACATACACACACACACTCTCTGTCACATACACTCTGTTATGCACACACCACACACTCTCTCTCTATCACACACACATATTCTTCTCTCTGTCTCACACAGACACACACACTCTCTCTCTGTCACACACAAATACATGTACACTCATACACGCACATATTCTGTCAGAAATACACGCTCTCTCCGTCATACATACACACTAATACACATATACTCACACATGCACACACATTCTCTCTCACACATGCATGCACAAGCCCATGCACATAGAAATAGACAAATGTAAAAGAAAATTCTCTCTTTGTTGTTACTGTTCACTGTTGCTATGCAATAAGCCATCCTGGATCTCAGGAGCTCAAAGCAGCAGCAAGCTGTCCATGGCTCCGGGTCTGCTCAGCAGTGTCCCCCATGGAGTCACTGGGATCCAGGACAAGCAGAAAGTACAAAACAGCCCCAGAAACAAGGAGAAACAAGGCGACTTCTCTGTCTCTCTTCTTCTTTTTTGGCCACAGGGGTCACTTAGCTAGAGTCCTTGGTTCATCTCTGTCTGGACTCATCCAGGACTATAAACAGTGGCTTCATGGCCTCTCCTTTGCACCACACTCTGCTGGTTCAAGCAGGTCAGCAGAGCTGCCATGTTCAGGGTCACGGCTTGCCACAGGAGCAGCTGTGACAACAGAGGAGAGAACAGGGCCTGGCCTGCCTTCTTTGGCTACCCTGTCCCCTCATAGAGAGATAAGTGGTTTTGGTTTTTTTGTTTCTGTTTTTGTTTTGGGTTTTTTGGTTTTTTGTTGTTGTTGTTGTTGTTGGTTTTTTTGGGGGGGGGTTGTTTTGTTTTGGTTTTTTTGGATTTGTTTTTTTCGAGACAGGGTTTCTCTGTGTAGCCCTAGCTGTCCTGGAACTCACTCTGTAGACCAGGCTGCCCTCGAACTCAGAAATCCGCCTGCCTCTGCCTCCCAGAGTGCTGGGATTACAGGCGTGCGCCGCCACTGCCCGGCTGAGAGAGAGATAAGTGTTAAGACTAGCTGCTGTGCTGGCACACAAAGGCTGTGGAGTTCGTGGCCTGCCTGGGCCACACAGGGAGACTGCTACAGAACAGAACGGAGCAAATAGGAATAACAGCAAAGCCCGCTGCAGTTCCTAAATCCTGGTCTTTTCAAAACTCGGCTTGGCGAGGCCGGAGAACACTGACTACTCTGCCAGAGAACCCTGGTTCTGTTCCCAGCACCCACATGGTGTCTCACAGCCATCTGTAACTCCAGTTCTAGGGGTTCTGACACCTTCTTCTGGTCTCTGAGGGTAGCCGACACACTTGTGCTCAGATGCTCAGATGCAGGCAAAACATTTTTTTTTTTTTTAGATTTATTTATTCATTCAATGTATGTGAGTACACTGTTGTCTTCAGACACACCAGAAGAGGCTATCAGATCCCATTACAGATGGTTGTGAGCCACCACGTGGTTGCTGGGACCTGTGGAAGTTGCAGTCCGTGCCCTTAACCACTGAGCCATCTCTCCAGCCCACAAAACACTTATATATGGGGAAAAAGAAACTTTAAAAACTTGGAGAGTGTTGTAATGTAAACAGCTCCATAGGAGAAGTCACCCTGGTGTCTGTCCACCATGCTCTCCATCTTGTTGTCCCAAAGGGAAGGACTTTCCTGAGTGTATCATCTCCCAGTGTTCTGTGCAAGCGCAAGCACATGCTAGACCTCTCCCTGTTCGAGGATATCACGCTCTGCGCATGCTTGTGAACTTGCTCTGCTGGCTGAGCAGTGCACTGTGGGTAGATAGAGGGCTTTCTGATGCAGCTTTTACCTGTGCAGAGTTCCATAGGGATGCAATGATTTACTTAACTCATTCCTCTGCTGTAAGTTACACTGTAATGAGCAACAAGCTAGTGTGGTTACACTGTGATGAGTGCTGGGCGCTGGGTCACTGGCGCTGTGATGGGTGCTGGGGGCTGGGTCACTGGCGCTGTGATGGGTGCTGGGGGCTGGGTCACTGGTCCTTGTTCAGGTTTTGATTTTACTCCACCTCCACCCCAACCCCTGCCTTTGTTTCCCCATGCTCATCCTCCGTGTGGCTTTGCAGCCTACAGAGAACCTTATCTGTTTGTGACTCACTTCAACTCACTGGAAGTAATTGAGATCCAGGCACGTTCCTCGCTGGGGTAAGCATTTCCTCCTTGCTCTGAAGACAGGAGTGCCGTGGGGCAATGAAGGTAATCAGTAATGACTGTCAACTCTCCCCTGGAATCCTGCAGGACCCCTGCCCGAGCATATCTGGAAATCCCAAACCCTCGCTACCTGGGCCCCGCAATTTCTTCCGGAGCAATCTACCTGGCCTCCTCATACCAGGACAAGCTAAGGGTCATATGCTGCAAAGGAAATCTGGTGAAGGAGTCTGGCACTGAGCAGCACCGGGTGCCCTCCACCTCCCGCAGGTACTGAGTCTCCTTCCCCCACCATGGGAAGATGCTCGAGGAGAAGCATGCTTTTTGTGTGTGGCCGTAAGCATCAGACTGTGGTGGGCTCCTGGTCACAGCTGCAGGGAGCATCCGCCATTCCCCCAAGGGAGCCTCCAGTGGTGGCTCTGTAGAGAGCAGCATAAGACTTATGCTTTGGTCTGTCTGTCCTGCTAGCTGCTGAGCCCCAGGAAAACCTGTGGCCCCTTCTTCATGCTGCTCAGGCCCAGTGCAAGAGAGGCAACTGCACCCTCGGTCTGCTCCTGATGGGCCCCTAGAGCACTGTGGGAACTCACAGGAGGACTGCGACCAAAGAAAGGCAGGGAGGCGAGGCAGGCAGGGGTGGGGTGGGGGCGGGCCATGGCTTCCCAAGCCACCTGGAGGCTTCTATGGAACCAGAGAACTGTGCAGAGCTCTAATATTTTATTTTACAACTTGCATTTATATATTTGTGTTGGAAATCTAACCCCCGGTTATAGTGCTCAAAGGGCACAGAAAGTATTAAGTAGTAGTCTCTTTGCTTTCTTTTCTTATGTTTTTAAAAAAGAATAAAGATTTATGTATTTTTATTTATTTTTGTTTTATTTATTTTCTTTAAAGATTTATTTATGTATATGAGTACACTGTAGCTGCCTTCAGACAAACCAGAAGAGGACATTGGATCCCATTGCAGATGGCTGTGAGCCACCATGTGGTTGCTGGGAATTGAACTCAGGCCTCTGGAAGAGCAGTCAGTGCTCTTAACTGCCGAATCATTTCTCTAGCCCCTATTTTTGTTTTATTGAGATAGGGTCTCACTTTGTAGGCTTAGCTGGCCTGGAAGTCGCTATTATGGACGGGCTAGCCTCTAACTCATAGAAATTATCTGCCTCTGCCTCTAAACTATGTTACTTACACCGTCTCACTTTTTAAAAAAATTTATTTTATGCATATGAATATTTTGCCTGCATTTAAGTGTGTGCCTGGTGCCCAGGGAGACAGAAGAGGGTGTCTGATCCACTGTAGCTGCAGTTATAGACAATTGTGAACTGCCATGTGATTGCTGGGAATTGAACTCAGGTCCTCTTGGGGGGGGGGGGGAGCCAGTGCTCTTAACTGATGCTGAGCCTTCAGCATAGCTGCCTGCCCCTTAATTTAAAGAGATGATGGTCTTGTCAAGTCCCCCTGTGTCCTAGTTAGGGTTTCACTGCTGTGAACAGACACTATGACCAAGACAATTCTTACAAAGGACCACATTTAATTGGGGCTGGCTTACAGGTTCAGAGGTTCAGTCCATCATCATCAAGGTGGGAACAGGGCAGCATCCAGGCAGGCATGGTGCAGGGGGAGCTGAGTTCTACATCTTCATCTGAAGGCTGCCAGTGGAAGACTGGCTTCCAGGCAGATAGGGTGAGGGTCTTAAAGCCCACGCCCACAGGGCCACATCTGCTTCAACAGGGCCACACTTCCCAACTCCCAACGGTGCCACTCCCTGACCCCAGCATACACAAACGGTCACACCATGCTACTCTTGGCTCAGATAGTCCCTCCCCTCCTCTTTCAAGGGTCTGAACCTGGCTTCTCTCCTTGTTCCTTCCTCCCCCTCACACCGCCACCACCCAGGAAGAAACCAAATTTATTCCTATTGAGACATCCTTCTGCGTATACATGTATGCAAGTCCATGCATGCTGCTCCATAAATCGACCTGTCTCAGTCTGCTTTCTGACACTACGACGACGACGAAATACCTGCTGTCGGATTAGTTATAAAGAGGCTCATGGCCATTGTCTCAGTCAGGGTCTGTATTCTTGCACAAAGATCATGACCAAGAAGCAAGTTGGGGAGGAAAGGGTTTATTCAGCTTACACTTCCACATGGCTGTTCATCACCAAAGGAAGTCAGGACTGGAACTCGAGCAGGTCAGGAAGCAGGAGCTGATGCAGAGGCCATGGAGGGATGTTACTTACTGGCTTGCTTCCCCTGGCTTGCTCGGCCTGCTCTCTTATAGAACCCAAGATTACCAGCCCAGGGATGGCCCCCACCCACAAGGGGCCCTCCCACCTTGATCACTAATTGAGAAAATGCCTCACAGCTGGATCTCAAGGAGGCATTTCCTCAAGGGAGGAGGCTCCTTTCTCTGCGTTAACTCCAGCTTGTGTCAAGTTGACACACAAAACCAGCCAGGGACAGTACTGATCTGAAGTGGAGGCCATCTCACACGTTTCTATGTTTCTATCCAACCCTGCTCACATCCTAAAGGCTGTGTCTCCACCTCCAAATACCATAATTATATTCCATTTCAACCTTCTTAACATCTCACTGTGAGGAGGGCTAGAGAGGCGGCTCTGTGTGTGTGTGTGTGTGTGACTCTTGCAGAGGGCTAACATCTGGTTCCCAGCACCCACACCAGGAAGCTCACAACAGGTGGCAGGGGATCCTCCACCCTCTTCTGATCTTCTGGGGGCGCCTGCACGCACACAGTGCTCTTAAACTCACGCAGGTACATGCACATCAAACTATTTACTCTCCCACAGCAGGGAGTAAATTTCTACACTGGAAGCCTCAGTCCCCAGGATCTCACTGAGTTCTCTACTGTGATATTGATAGACACCCTTCAAAGTATACAGTTTAGTAGCATTTTTGTAAATGTATCAAGTCTCCATCAATATCTAAGTTTAAAATGTTTCTAGTGCTCCCAAAAGAAGTTTGTTTTCCTCTACCTCAGCGACTGCCTCAGACTTGTTCCACATTCAGCAAGGGCCACTGTAGCTGCCAGGTGAGGCCTTGCTTGTCCAGCCCCAGGTTCAGTCCAACAGAGTCAGCCCTGAGTGTCTGTATGGATTTTCCAGGTCAGATATTGATCCTTTTCTGGAAGTGAGCTTTTGGAACACGGGAGCCTGTCTGTGCCTTCCAAATGTTGTAGGATGCTGATTCCTCACGGTGACTGTCTGTCTGGCTTCAGTTCTACCATCGATCTGGGGAGAAGCATGGGCCTAGGGCATGCTAAATCATCATTGAGCCTTTGCAAGTTTGGTTTTCTTGCATAAATGCTGTTGGATTGCTCCAAGCTGGTTTAGCAATCCTTTTGGTCAGCATGCACGAGTGTGTGTGTGAGCGTGTGTTTTTTTTTTTTTTTTTTTTTTGGCAGTACTGAGAATTGAACTCTAAGCCTGGCATACTAGCCAAGGGCTCTGCCACTGCTGCCCTGCCCCCAGCCTTGGTCAGTGTGGTTTTAGTCAATCCAGGACCTTGATGGGAACCCTGGAGTGACAAATGACCAGTTGCTCCCAGCTTTTCACCGGAGGCTGTTTTACGAGGTCTCCAGACACCGTGTTTGGTTCTAAGTCGTGTGAGGATGGTTTTGACGAGACTTTGTGAGGCTGTTCTTTGCTCTTACGGCCCTCAGAGGTTCTCAGCTTCCTTCCCATCCTGACCGAAGGGAAAGTGTGTTAGGTGTGCTCGCTCACCTGTACCTTAACGTCCCGGGGATGGCTTCCTTCTCCTGCTCTCATGGCCATGCAGGGTCCCTGTGCTTAGCTGCACTGTTCCTTGGTTTATTAGAATGTTTATATCATTACCACCTCAGGTTGCCTCCAGCCCGTGCTGGAACTTCTCCGCCTTTGCCAACCGTGTAAGTAGGTATGCCATAGTAAATAAAGTTCTGAAAGGTGCTTGCTGCTGCATTTACCTCCCTGGGGCCACACCTACCTGTAACCCCAGGAGCGTGTTCTAGAAGTTGGTTGCCCCACCCTGGTCCAGAAGACCAGGACCCAGAGCCACAGCCATGTGTGGAAAGCTGGAGAGCTTGGGCCACCGAAGCTCTGAGATTTAGCCCAGGGGACTATCATTGGCCTGCCCCGCCCTGCCCTGTGAGCAGCCTCGAGGATCCCCCACCCAGCGAAAGGCATCACATCTGGGACTGCAGAGAGCATCGTTGAAGGCCCTCTCCATCTGCTCTAAGGGCCTGTAATGTGGTGGCTGGCTCAACATCACCAAGTGTTCCAGACTCCTTAGGTATTTGCTTTACTATCCTGATGCCACTCCAGAACTCCAGAGCCGTCCCTCTTACAGGTGGATAGGGGTCAGTGGGTCTGAGATGCGTGGTCCTGCACCCCTGTGCAGCACACTGTCGTGCAAGTGACAGAGTGCTGTGCACTCCTTTTTGTACCTTAACATGTCTGAGCGATGGCCTTACCTCTGCGTCATTGTGGTTTTAACTCCCAAGTGTTGGGAGAAGGCTTCCCCGGGGCCATGCACCCCACATGGCCCACTGTTAAGTACCTGCTTGTTCTGCTGCCCAGCAAGTCCACTCCTGCAGTCGGTTCTCACCAGTCACCCTTGCTCCTGGCTGCGGTGGGCGGGTCAGTGTGATTGACTCACGGCAGGCCCGGGTTTCCTGGCCCGTTTAGCAGAGCAGAGACCATAACTCTGCAGAGACCATAAAAGTGGACATGGTAGCTCATTGGCCATTATGGATGTGGAGATGGAAGACTGCCCAGCTGGCCTGGAGTGATGAGTGCTGTCTCTGCTCTCATTAATCTAAGCAGCTGTCCCGATCGGCCTTCCTCCAGCCACCCTGCTTCCCTGGACACAGCTCCCTCCTGCTAGCCTTACGATGGGCCCCTGTGGTCGCACGCTAGAACGTCTCTTTACATAGAGGCGTAATCTATTCCTCTCCCTTGGATTTATCTGTTCTCATGCGTCTTCCCTCTCTCTGAGCTCTGCAGCTCAAGGTATTTACAGACCTCGATTCCAGGGTGTAGAAATCCTCTCCCTTACATTTAATACCCCAGAGACGTGAAGTCGGCTGGCTTTCACAGCATGTAACTGAGTCGCTGGTTTAGCGCTGGGTGTGGACTCGAGGCCAAGGCATAAAGCTGTTCACCAGCAGCTAACACTTAGAAGATCGGCTCTGCAAACCTGCTTTTCAGCTGCTCCCCGCAGGTAGTTCAGGCCAGGCCAGGGCTAAGGGTTGGATCGAGCCTACCGAGAGGTCCCAGTGTCCCGGGGCTTGGTGAAGAGGGTTGTAGTTCCCAAGAAAATGGCTTGTGTGGCATATGGCATACTCAAAGCCATGGCTTCAAGTTTTGGTACCACAGAAGAAAGAGGAAAGGCTCCTTGAGACTTCAGTGGGCCAGAGGATCAGAGATTATTAATGGTTAGTCTCTGGGTCAGGGTGAGGTTTTTTGAGCTAGCTTGACTGTCCCTGTCTGCTCCGTTTGGCTTCCTGGTGTTGTCCCTGTGTCCATAGGCCATCTTATTGCCATGACTGGGAACCGTCAGCCCCCTGGGCATCCGTATCAGTTGCCACACAAACTTGGAAAAACCACCTGAGGGGAGAGGTGGCCAAACGCTGGGCACAAGACTGCTAGAGACCCAGGCCCTGACAGTGACAGATGTTCTCAGAACTGCTCCCTTGCACCAAGGCCCTTTATGGGCCTCTGATTTCCAAGATGTGATAGGCTCAGCCCCTAACAGGAGACCTCTGGGAAATATTAGGTTGGTATGATAGAGCGAGGAGATCAGGACACCAGGCTGGCCCTGCCTGCAGCCCCTGGGCAGCTCCCCAGGTCACTCCACCTCCACGCACCTGCCTGTGCAGTGCGGGCCCTGCCCCCCTAGGACTTGTTCCCATTTGGCATTGTTATGAGACAGTGAGGGCCCAGCTGAGGCAGGAGCATGGTAAGGATGGCGCCAGCATCTGGAAGTCTGGGGTTCTCCTGTCTTCCTCCTTGGGCCTAAGCTCTTCCTCAGGAGCTGAGGCAGGAGGATCATGACTTTAAAGCCAGCCTGGGCTTTATACTGAGTTCCAGACCAGCTGAATACATGCCCTCTCTCAGAAATTGAACCGAAGGAACAGTGTTGAAAAGGGGCCTGCGTGGATACTTAGAGGGGGTGGGAGCTGCAGCTTAGAGCCTGTGGCGTCTCAGCTCCTGACTCCTTATTGTCCCCAGCAGCCCCAACAAACGAGGCCCACCAACATACAACGAGCACATCACCAAGCGTGTGGCCTCCAGCCCAGCGCCCCCAGAAGGCCCCAGCCACCCCAGAGAGCCAAGCACACCCCACCGCTACCGAGACAGAGAGGGCCGGACAGAGCTGCGCAGGGACAAGTCTCCAGGCCGCCCTCTGGAGCGGGAGAAGTCCCCAGGCCGGATGCTCAGCACGAGGAGAGAGCGGTCCCCAGGGAGACTGTTTGAAGACAGCAGCAGGGGCCGGCTGCCTGCGGGAGCCGTGAGGACCCCATTGTCCCAGGTGAACAAGGTAAGGCAGTGTCCTTAGGACTGCTCAGCTGTCGTGTGTGTGTGTGTGTGTGTGTGTGTGTGTGTGTGTGTGTGTGTGTGCGCGCGCGCGCGCGTATGTGTGTGTGTGTGCGCATGCGTATGTGTGCATGCATGCGTGTATGTGCATGCGTGTGCGTATGTGTGCATGTGTGTATGTGTGTGCGCGCACGCGCGCGCATACACATGTATGCTGTCATTACAAAAGCAGGAGTCCCATCTCTGTGACACAGGCTCAGGGGAAGTAAAAGCTTAGGAAGAGAATGTGCTTTAAGGGGCCTCCAACACCAGTGACATGTGTGATTTAAGAGAAGGCATGTATACACACCTCAGAATGTAACAGCTACCAACTGGCATGTTGTTCCCTGCCCTAGAGGCAGTAATAGTTGTTCCTGGGGCCGTTCCATGTCTACAAGCAAATAAGCACTTGTACCCCCCTTGTAAAATACAGATGATAACATTTTGGACAGTTTCCAACACATGGGTGAACATAGACATATTGTGACTGCTGATATTTTTCTGGAAAATTATCCAGAAACTTGCAGCCGTACTTGCCTTTGAGAAGTGTGAGCCCAGCCGGGCGGTGGTGGCTGTAATCCCAGCACTCTGGGAGGCTGAGGCAGGTGGATTTCTGAGTTTGAGGCCAGCCTGGTCTACAGAGTGAGCTCCAGGACAGCCAAGGCTATACAGAGAAACCCTGTCTCCAAAAAACCAAAAAAGAGAGAGAGAGAGAGAGAGAGAGAGAGAGAGAAGTGTGAGCCCTTTCAAAGTCCTGAGCTCCGTGCAGCTCTGCCGGTAGCATCTGATTTGGTAGATGGAGTTTTGAGGCAGGTAGCTCTCGTGACTGCGTACACGGGTCCTGGTGTTCACTCAGTCTGCCTCGGTGGGATGTCCAGTTTCTAAAGCTCTGTGCAGACAGAGCATCACCTTCCTGTCCCTTGGAGATGATTTTTCTGAGTGGCACTCTTCTGTACAGATACTACTACTACTATACAAAGCGCTTCTTTTGGCAGAGAAAGAAGAAAGGTTTCCTCATTAAAACTGAAAGTGCATATGTGTGCATGCAACTGTGCAAATTCAGTTTGGAGCTTTTTTTGTTTTGTTTTTTTCAGGGACTCAATTCCTGCCTGACCCCATTCTCTGCGGGCTGGTTCCATTAAGTTGGCATTGTTTAATGTAGCACCCTTGTCAACTGCTGGAGGGGCAAGACAGGCACCAGAAAGTCCTGCTTGCCTTACCCAGGAGCCAGCAGTTCCTGGCTTTGGATGCTAAAACCCCCTCTTCTCTGTTTGGCTCCTAGGTCTGGGACCAGTCTTCAGTGTAAGTCTCAGCCAGAAAAACACCTCCTCATCTCAGTCTGCAGGAAAACACCGCGCTCTGGGTCTCTACCGCAGGGGATCCCAGCACCAGTCTGCCCGGCCCGGCCCGGCCCGCCCCGGCCCGCCCCGGCCCACAATCGGCACGGCTGGGTCCAGACTGTCCTTGGCACGGATACCCCTATCTCCAAGGGGTGCAGATAGCCAAGGCTCTTAGGCGCTGCCAGCGCTCTGTCTCCCTCCCCCCTCAGAGGGTAGGGAGCACCTTCCTGCAGTCTTCGCTGCACTGTTAACTCACTGCATTCACAGACCTTTGTACTTAGCTCCAGCCTGAACCTGTTCATCAAAAGGAAACCAACCCGGACTCGAACGTGGCTGGAAGTCTACTGCTACTCTAAGATCCTCTAAGATCCTCGGGTTGGTTGGTTTTTTTCCCCCCTTTGGTTTTTGATTTCTTTTTCCTCCTCCTCCTCTTCTTCTTCCTCTTTTTTTTTTTTTAAAGACAACAGAATTCTTAGTAGACTTGGATAGCGATGTATTTCCTGTTGTAGTGGTTTTTAGCTAGATCACACCATCAGGTCTTTGCCACTGAAACGTAGCCTAGAAGAGTCCCCACCCCCGCCCTGCCGGTCGGCTAACCTCCTGTGTTCATGTAGCGTCAGTCATTCTTGTCCCAGTCCATTCTCATAGATAGCCCTGTCTTACCCAGGGTGGCATTGTAGCCAGATGTTTACCGTCCTCTTATGGCCTTGACAACCTCCCCTCCCACCAGCCGAGAATGTATGGATGGTCAGTTGGCCTCGGCTCCGAGGTCGTGACCTGGGGCTAAGGGACCTGGAGCCCTCCTCCCCTGCCCCTCAGCCTCATCTCCCCAGCCTGCTTCCCCAGCTTGTGGCATAGCTTTGGCCAGGAAAGAGCGCGCTTGCAATAGACTAACTCAAAGCCCAGCATTCATAGGCCTTAGGGTTGGGCCTGGGGCCAGGGCACCGCCTCCTGTCCGAGGGTCACTCCTCTGGAACGCTGAACGCGGAGGAGACCAGACTGGGAGCTCTGCATGGCGGATTTCTGCATGTGCTGCCCCCCGACCTGCCTGACTCTTCCCTGGGTTGCTCTGCTGATACACTGCTGCCATCCCATAACCCACCAAATCAAGACCCTCCCGGTGACTTGTCAACAAACCGGCCACAACAGGCTGCAATCTGTAGCACTGAACAAGCAAACAAAAACAAAACAAAACAAACAAAAATACGCTCAAGCCTTACGACCAGAGAAGGATTTCAGCAAACCACACTCCTCCCGCTGTTTCCCTCCCGCCTTCCAGTTCCCTGCTGACTTCAAGGTTGACTGTGTGCTCACACAAAACCCAGCACGGTTCTACCCCATGAAACTGTGACTTCCCAGATGAGCCTTTCCCTAGGGCTGGACCTAAGGCCAGGACACTGGAGAGAAGCCGCAGCTCAAAGCTCCCAGCCCCGCGGGGCTGGCGAGTTCCCCTTAGGTGCAGTGCGGCTCACCCCATCTCTCTGCCCTCCTTAGAGCGCAGAATTCCTGGCAACCGGATAGAACCAACCAATGTAGAGGCTTTGCAGTTGGCAAGCTAACTAGCGGCCTTATCTTTGCCTTTAATCTCCCACAAGGCCTCTCCTACTTTGGATTCTCCTCGACTCTTAGGCGTGCCTCCACAACTAAGGCACACCCTAGGTAGGCTGAAAGGTAGACCAGTCCCCACCACAGCAGGTGACCGTGTCTGTGTTTTCAGTCCACGCTCCCGCAGTCTACGTCACTTCCCAGATTGCATCCTGGCCTAAACGCCATCTCCTTCCTGCTCGTCTCTGACCTAAGTGCTTTCTCGTTTGAAACGCCTGTGACCCTTCACATCCTGTGCCCTGCCGTTGTGTTGCTTGGAGTCTTTGGGGACGTGTTCCCTATCCCCCCGTCCCCCCCTCCCAGGGCAGATCTGACTGGCTGTTTGCTGAAGTTTTTTGTCTCTTGGTCCACGAGTATTTGGAATGGTCACTGATAACTGGTTTTCAGTCTTGGCATCTCATTTAGGACCTCCATGAGAAATGGGCGCCTTGAGCCCTGACCGTGTATATTGCGTGTCTCATCTGTGAAGTGCTTCCTGCTACATAGAGCTAGCTCAACAGACTGTACATATTTACAAGAAACTTTATATTCGTAAAAAAAAAAAAAAAGGAAATTGAATTGGTTTCTACTTTTTTATTGTAAAAGGTGCATTTTTCAACACTTTTGTTTTCAACGGTGGTAGCTGTGGCCAGCCGTCTCCGCCTGAGTGGGGAACTCTCTGTATGACCACCGAGACGCCAGCAGGAAATAATCGTAACCCGAAATCGCAGTCAAAAGCTTATATTAGCATCAATAAGATTCTAGGTCTCCAAAAACACAGGCTTTTTCTTCATTACCTTTTTTATTAAGAACGAGGAGAAGACACGGATGGACGCTTCCAGACCTACCCGAGAGAGGGCTGACTGTTGTCGAACGATAGTGAAATAAAGCAGTGGTCTCAGAAAGCATTCACTCCTTTGGCATCCTTTCTTGTCAGAGACCATAAAAAGCCACCATGGAGGTCTGCACAGGCTCCCTGGGCACTTCAGCTCTCTGGGGAGGCTTTTCCGGGGGTAGGGGATGAATAGACTCAGAAGCTCTTGGAATGAAGAGGGGCGGCAGGGTACGGTTTGGTCAGTGCATCTATGAACTAGTAGGGACTTGCTATTAAGGTCACTTTTTAGGGCAGGGAATTGCAAAGCTCCTTAAACAGTCAATGAGGCTACTTTACAAGGATTAGTCCAGAACAGATTAGCCCCCCGTTAAGGCAGCTAACCAGGAAAACAGGTCAACACAGGCTTTTTCTGATCCCATTACGCTGAGGCCACGAGAACTTAATATTGCACGCCTGTTTCAAGGGAGTTCAGCTGAAGGTAACTGGATGCTTCCTGTTCTGATTAGACACTTCCTGTCTGCAAGGTCTCCTCCACTTGTGATTCGTTATTCCCCCCACTCCCACTCCCGTGATACCTGCTGCTTTATGTCTCAGATTCAACCTAACAAGGTAAATCAGCTGTAGTTAAAATTGATTTTGATGGTCAAATCTGATGGAGGACTACAGAGGTTTTTTTTTTTTTTTCCTTGTGACCTTAAGAAAGAAAATGACTCACAGGAACTTGCAACTTCTTCCCATAGAACAAACATTAGAAAAATATCCACTTACCATCCTCCAACCGGTCCAATTATTAGCCTAAGGATTCTTGGCAGCCAAGGGCTGCCTTATACACTAAGTAAACAGGACTTAGTTCCAAAACGGGCAAGCTGAGAGGTCCTCTGGACGGAAGGCTCTACCTCTACAACTGTGAAATCAAGAGGCCACGCTATATGATGAGGCCTGGCCCTCCCAGCTGCCTGAGTTTAGTGTGAAGTTGTATCAGGTCACACACACACACCTTAATTCTCATAGAACTCAAGGCATTGGGTGCATACCAAGTCTCCTGACTGAAACTCTTGGGCCTGTGGGGCCAAAAAAGAGATAAACTACTTACTAATCTGTCTGCAGCAGAGCTTCCGCCACAGTCTGGCTCCTTTCCACGGCTCTCAGTCAGATCAGTTAGCCTTCCTGCCCCCCCACAGGATGTGGTACTAGCCGGGCTTAGTTCTTCTGGTTGCCACAGGTCTGGGTTCCTGGTGGTGTCCAGTGGGTGGAGAGGTCAGGGAGCTATAAAATACTCAGTAATTTACAGCCTACACACACACACACACCCTGATAACTAAGAATGATCTGTCTCTGTATCTATCTTAGTTGGTGCCAAGACTAAGAAACTGGCCTGCTCTTACTCCAGGCAGAGGCTGCTCCAGTTGACTCTTTCTTGCTGGGTTAAATGCTACCTATGCGGTCTGCAGCGTGAGGACTGGGGCCCAGGCACACGTTTTCCTGAAGCAGAGGGGTCTGCCGGTGAAAATACAGTACAGGAATGGCTGCTTTCCCCTGGGTCTGTCAGTGAGTAGTAGAGATGTTTGCCTCGAAGGGGTTACTAGAGGTGGAGGAAGACTTTTGAAGGTGACGCTGCTACTGTACCTATCTGTGGCACATTCTGACAGCTACAGATTAGGGAAGGTCGAACTGACTCCTGGTCTACCTGGGTGTGGAGTTTCCAGATGGCACAGTTAAATTCCCTTGAGGGCGGGGTGAGGGGTGAGGGGTGGGGGTGGGGTGGGGGCAATAGTAAGGGCTGGCCTACTAATATAGATCCCAGAGACATGAGCATCCCATAGGTGCTGAACCCCACAGACCAGGCTCCAGCTTGTCCAAGGTCTGGACTCATACAGCTGTCAGGAGCACTGGTTGATGCCTATAGCTAACAGAGAGGATGGACTTTAAAAGAAATACAGACATAGTCACGCCTTCCTTGTTTTCCCTTGAAGATGAGAGGCTAAAAGGCAGAAGCTCGAGTTTCTTGTTTGTCCATTAATCTGCTGTTGAGGCGTTAAAGTCTCATCAGAAGCAGGACTCCTCGCTGACGCAGTTGTGAGTCTCCACCATATTGTTCAGACCGTCTGTGAACATGGGTGGATGTTTTTGTGTAGTGGTGCTATAGTAAAATACCCGAGATGGGGCAGTTTACAAAGAACAAATGTATTTCTTGCAGCTCTGGAGATTAGAGAGTCTGAGACAAGCTACTATGTATGGGTTATGGCTGCCTGGCCAGGGACTGCTGTAGGCTTCCAAGATGACACTTTGTTTCTGAACTTTCCACAGCCAGAAGGCTTTGTCCTCACATAGTGAAAGTCAGGAAGGCAAGCTAGCTAAAAAGCATCACAAAGGCTTCATCCCCTCAAGAGAGTTGGGGAGGGACTCTTGTGATTTAACTACTTCTTGTTTTGTTGTTGTTGTTGTTTGTTTGTTTGTTTTTCTCAAGACAGTGTTTCTCTGCGTAGCCCTGGCTGTCCTGGAACTCACTCTGTAGACCAGGCTGGCCTCGAACTCTGAGATTTACCTGCCTCTACCTCCCAAGTGCTGGGATTAAAGGCGTGCGCCACCACTGCCTGCGACTTCTTAAACAGCACCTTTTTAAAATGATCACAGTGCCGACAACTGACCTTTGGACCAGACCTAGTCAGACCACAACAGATGAACTCAGCATAAGCTTGAACTCAATCACGCTCATGTTCAAGGAACCGGATTAAACAGAACGCTTAATCTCTAAAATGCTCTGGCCTCCGAAGTCAGTTACAGCTTTCAAGGATTTCCTAACGTGCTGACAGAGACACTGTACTTTCCTTGTCTGGTGCAACCGACTTCCTGTTCCTGGTTGCAACCCATTCTTGTTCTGTGGCTCCCAGTGTGAGATGAGGTAGGGGAGCCTGGGTGTCAGCTTAGCCAGCGATTTACACAGCGCCCCGTTCTCCATCTGATCTGGGACTCAAAGGCTAACAGTGTCAAGCTGGCGACCTAGTGTTGGAGCATTGTCAACTTGCCTGTGTCTGCACTAACAAGCAGAGGCAGAGGGAGACACGTGGTCTCACCTGGGTCCTCTAGAGTCAGTGTTTTTGTGTGTGGTGCTGTGATCACTCAGGCTGACTGCCTGGGGCGTTACACAGGGAGCCCTCCTGGCATTCTCTCACTGATCCCACCTAAACTAACAATGGTTGCTAAGAATTTGTAGTTTATTATTCCCCAAATGATACAGTTTAACTATTTGCATAAATATACAGTGTATCAAGCATAGAGGAAGATGTATATAGCTTATATATAAATACTGTGCTATTTTATCCCTGACTCTGGAGATTTTCATAATGGGAACAGGAATAGAACCAGTTGCCCGAGGATACCAAGGAACCACTGTATCTATCGATCCTGCATTATTGTTATGTCTTAATAATTTTAGGCCCTACCTTTGGCTCTATAAATGTGCCTACACTTCCGGAGGGAGGAAATGTATTACTGAAAAGCAATTTGAATAAGCATCCACTAGCCACGAACCCTGTCCTCATCTATAGACAGAATGCTAACAGGGCAAGCGTGACTTGGGTCACCGCTGACGGGTGACAGTGCTTCTGAGGGCTGAATGGAGCTACTGCTTTTCCATTCCGTTGAGGTAATTTACTCCTCTGCCTTAGCTCCTGGGTCTGGGATCTCACACTGGGCCTCTGGGCATCTCCTGCACCACAGAGGACATCCTCTTGCTTGGAGAGATTCTTCTAAATACGCATAGAGTGCACACGTTCTCATTTTTTGAGGGTGTGCCTGCTGTCTGCCACTCTGCCAATCACCTCCCTTAGAAACTACCCATGATCCTGGGGTGCTCACTCTCATAGGGTGGACTCTAGTTTGTACATGGTATTATTCTCAGTTGGGTGTTTCAGCCCCTTGTGGGTAGAGCTAAAATTTTTTGAAATGTTTCTGTCTTATGTGCTTTGGTGTTTTGCCTACATGCGTATCTGTGTGAAGGTGTGAGCTCTTGGAGTTACAGACAAGGAGCTGGCATGTAGATGCTGGGATTTGAACCCAGGTCTTCTAATCGAAGGGCAGTCAGTGTCCTTAACCACTGATCCATCTCTCCAGCCCCAGCAGGGAACACAGGACAGACAGGTGTCCTGACCGCTCTCCCCCTCACTGAAATTCCTACTTTAACTAGACTTGCTTGGCATTGCACGCCAGCACTCGGGCTTTAAGCACACAGAACTTGTAAGTGGATGCTACAGGCGCTCACACTTGGTCAGTGCTCTTACCAACTGAGCCTTCTCCTCAGGGCCTGACAACTAACTATTCCCGTGCAAGATTTTCCAGTTGTTCCAGTCTGAGGTGCCCACAGGTGTGATGGCGAGTCAGGTCCCTCAGTCAGTGGCACTCACAGCTGTCTGGTCCACTCACTGCAGAGTGCCACAGGAAAGCACCAAGTAAACCTGTATGATCCACTCTTTTCTTCAAAAAAAAAAAATTGTACAGTCAAAAATTACTCTAGTTATTTTTACAAAGCTTTATTGAAACTTGTATATTGAGATGACAGCAAGTCAGTGTTTTGAAAACAGTAACAAAAAGGTACCCAAAACTCAGGTTTAACCAAGTACTGGACACCACAGAGCTTGTGCCTGCCTCTGCTGATGGGTGGCAGGAACCTGTACCAATGGGCACATCTGTGACACCACCACGGAAACCCGATGGAGTATAGGATAGGTTCATTTCTGCTAGCCCTGCTGGAAACCTAGCAGTGGCTGTAAGGTTCCAAGCTCTTTTAGAACAGGCAACAGCAACCACCGTGATACTCTGCTCACTAGAGACCCAGTCCCCAGCTGAGGAGCACATGCTGGAACTAAATGGAGGGTAGGAGCTTCGACCAGGTTGTCATGGTAACGTGACAGCCTTCCACGGTGGTCAGTTCTCAGGATCATCCAGTTAACGGGGAAATGGCAGTGGGCTTTGAAGTCTGTTTTGAGAACAATTATTGCTGAGTGTAGTGGTCACATGATCTATAGTCTCATCCTGGTGACTTATTGCCTTAAGTAGGAGTGGACAGCCAGCCACTCTGGTTAAAAAGGTCTTAGTGCACACAGTGTCGGAAACGATTGCAAGGCTGCTTCCGGAAATCAGACATTGAATTTCCACAGGATCTACAATCTACTGCTTTGATTTAGGACAGGCAAGATGGACACTGCTTTCTTCCCCAGCCAGGCTGCAGCAGGGACAGGCCAGCGGCCTCACAGATGCAGACAATGAGGACTCGTGTGACTTCGGTCCCTGCTCCTTGGGTCCAGATCTGGCCGTAGACATCTCTGGCCAGTGGAGGGGATGATGCTTAGAGCACAAAGCCTCATGTGCTGTGGGGCTGGGGCTGCAGGCAGCCATCCCATCCATCCCTATGTCTGGCTGTGCCTGGACAGACGTCAAGGAGGACTAGGGCGGGTGAGGATGCGCATGCACGTGGAGAGCCCAGCCGCCTGCTGTCCCCCGTGGCCATGCTGGCCCTCCTCTCCTCATATAGGCTTGTAGAGGAGGGTGGTCACATATTTCTTCTTGTACCGGTGGGTTGCGCTGAGCACCATCACTCCATCCTAAGGGCAGAAATGACCAGAGTCAGGGACTCAGACTTCAGAGAACATGAGAATCACTACAAGAGTACTGTGAACCCAGCTCCCGGGCCTGCCTTCAGAGCCCCAGCCTGTCAGACCCAAGGCTGCTCCGCTTGGCAACACTCCAGGCCGTTACCTTGATGGAGAGCGCGTAGAGGTGGTTCAGCATGACGTGGTTGGGCTCTGGAAGCAGTGCTGGGTCACACTGTGGGACAAAGGGAGGCGTGAGCAGGCAGGAATTGGAAGTCAAGATGGTCCCGCCCCCTAGTTCATGGCCTGGTCAGGGTACCCAAGGAGAGCCAGGCTCTGGGGTTGACCTGTCTTCCCAAGATGGGCAGTGAGAGTTTGTGGAGATGACAGGAGAGGAGAGAAGGGTGGATCTCTCGTTCCAGCCAAATGCTGCTGACCGCACTTCTGGTCAAGTGTCCACCCTGACCTTTAAGGCAGGCTCCACCCATTCTCTAACGGAGAAGAGAGGCAGCAGACCAGGGGCCCAGTAAAAATGCTTTCCCAGAACACAGGAGCCACCGTGGGTTCCATGCTCCACGACTCTGGAAGCGGACACGGACACCACCTCACCACAGTTCTACCTTGAGAGGCTGATGGCTAGAGTCTTCATTCCATATTCCCAACTCTTAAGAAAATGCACTGTGTACACATGTATGTGTCTACAGGCTACCGATGTAGCAGGTTGAGGTTGAGGTCCCTTCTCAAGGGAAAGACACGCTCCTGTCACTCAACACTTTGGGAATCCCAGTCCTGAAGTGACTTCAAGATCTCACAGCTGCCCACAGGCCTCTGAGGCCTCGGGGTGGAGGGAATCCAAGAGCTCTGAAGCGGTTAGGCCAGGCCATTGGAAATGAAGCTGGATGCCCTTCACAGGCATAGGCATCCTGAGGGCTCTGAGGGGTAGCCACCTGCACCCTACAGAGCCCTGCAGCAGGTACGCTCGAGTCTGGGACAATCTGCTGGGGACAAACAACCACACTCACAGAAACACAGGAAAGAGAAGTGGAGTGGGAGGGGCCGAGAGGCCAGGGCCTAGGCCAGCTCTGCCATCAGAGGCTGCCAGCATGCGCACACAGGTCCTGCTGTGAGGCTAACAGTGAGCCCTGCTCTACTTCATGCTGTTAATGAGCAAAGGAATCAGTATGTCTAAGGAAAACATAATGGATGATGATCTCTAAAGTTAGAGAAGTACCGTATGATTCAGCCACCCAACCCATGAGTCTGTGTGCGCACACGTGTGTGCATGCATAAGTGTGTCCAAAGGAAAGAGTGTCGGGATGCAGACGAGACACCAATACTCCCATGTTCATTGCAAAACTATTTCGCCATACCAAGATGGAACAACAAGCCTGGACGAGTGTATTTACACATGTGGGGTGTGTGTGTCACTGTGGTGGCGTGTTAACTGGAGCCCGCAGCATTCCTCGTGGGACTCTGCCCGGGACACAGGAGGTGGCCAGAGGCAGCATCTACTATGGGAGACTCCGGATGCAATGAGACCCCTCCCTCAAACTCCTGCTGGTTCCCCTATAGGAGAGACGAGAACCTGGGACTATGGGTCCAAATATACCCTTTCTCCTTAAGTTCCTCTTGTGAGAGATTTTATCACAGCAAGAGGAAAAGAAACCACAACAGTATGTGGCTCAGAGTTAAAAAGGAAGGAAATTCTGTCACTTGCAACAAGGATGGACCGTGGACATAAGCCAGCCAGCCATAGGGAGACAGGCGACATCTTTGGAAGCAGACTAGGAGAACTGGAATAGCAATTCTGGAGAAGCCACAGGTCAAAGCTACAAGATGTCTGCTGGGTGGGAAAGGGCTGTGAGAGGAGCTTCGGCCTGAGACCAGGCTGGCCACAGCTGTTCACAGTATGGCAGATTCCCCAAAGCCTCTAAGATCACTGACTCTGAGCACTGCCCAGGGATGCCAGTCAACGTGCATGCGTGCGGCACTACCTGTCTGAGGTGTTACTGGACGCACGGTTCAACCAGTGGGGTCTGAGGCTGACTGGTCCTCATCACTGACCTCCTCCTGGATTCACAGGCGTCACCACACCAGCCTGTATTTGTGCTTGGCCACAGCAGAGTGGAGTCTGGTGCTTGAGGAAAGGCGCATCTCAGACGGAGTAACAAACCCTGACACTGCAGTAGGGAACCCTCCACAGACGGTCAGCTCACCAGCACATGGGCTGTTTCTGGGTACACTGCTGAGTGAGGGGTTTCTTTAGCACTGGATAGTTTGCTCTGTCCCTAAGGCTCATGCACTGGGACCTTCATCCCCAGGGACTGCTGGGCGATGGGTCCTAACTGCGATGAACTAGGCCCTGAGGGCGGAGCACCCTGCGTGGTCAGTTACCTGGAGGCATCACTAACCCTTCTGCCTTCTGCCGCGGTGAATGTGGTACAGAGGAAATGTGTTAAGACAGCTTGGATTCTGCCCCAGCAGGGCTGATGTTTCCGAAAGTAACTTAGTAACTAGAACTAGACTCTGAAATGTTATGGCTGCAAGAGGAATTCCAAGATCTAGCTGGCACAGGGGCGTGTGACAGGGTGTCAGCCTTTCACAGGGGAGGACCACAGCAGTCCCAACAGTGGGAGGCACAGGCACGCTCCACTGCCTTGTAAGAGGCAGGCAGGAAGGAGCTCCGGATGGGGGAATACTCACAGAGATGCCCGTGTCCTTATTCAAGATGACCTGCAGCAGGTGTGGCGGGAGGATGGGTGGGGCTTTGAACTTCTCTTCCGGCTTAGAGATGTAAGGCTCCTGGTGGTAGGGTCCTGGCGGGGAGCTGGACAGCTCTGTGGGGAGATAGTGAGACGACATCGGACTATGGTTCTGGAGCTGCGTTTGATTCATGGTATCTTCATCTAGCTTGTTGTCCTGGTTTCCTCAATCAGATTTGTATTTTCTTTAAGACATTCAAGCTCAAACAGGGAAAAACAGACGGGATGAGTGATGCCGTGGGATGAGGGTGCTTGGGAGGAAGCTCGCTGGTACCCGAGATGCTCAGGGGCAGAGCAGCCGTGGCCAAGGCAGACTAACAGGGAAGCCGTTCCCAATGACCTGGCCTCTCTTGTCAGCAGAATAAGGTTTCCTTCTTACTTCAGGCTGAGTTTGGCAACTGCCACAAGTTCTAAACTTCCAGTGGGGATTAAGTGGCCCAGCCTAAGTTACAAAGTCTCCCAGGCAGAATAAAAGAAGCCTAATGAGGTACCGACACAGTAAAGAAATGACAATAACGACCTGTGTGTAAGGGGTCTTGGGCTCTACACCCGAGGGTCGTCTGAGTGTCTTTACTATATAGGCACAGTAGAAGCTTCTGGAAGTACAGTACATCACCTTAGAAGCACCTCAAATCCTGACAGCTGGCTAGCTAGATGCTGGCACTGAGCCGTCATCCGAGTGTCAGGAAGGGTTCTGGCCACTTGATCCCTACGCTGGCCCAGAACTGCTAACTGTCTCAACATCAATTTCTAGGTCAGGCTCCCTTCACATCTCAGTATAAGAACCGGGAAAAGCATTAAATGCGGAAATCTAAGCTGTAAGAAATAAATACACGGCATCTAAAAGAGACAAAAGCCAACTAGCCACCTGAATGTCTACCAGGAAGTTTAGGGCTGGCCTGGCTCAGCAGCAGGGGACGGTGCGCCTTCTGCCTGCGTGAGACCAAGCAGACCTTTAGCCGAAGGCTTTGCTGCAGAGTGTTAAGTTCCGCACCAGCAGGCAGAAGTGTGCGCACCCTCTGCCTGTCTGAAATGTGTCAGCGGTCATCTAGGAATGGCCAGCGACCCCAGTAAGAGCGCTGTTTTTGGATTTCCAAGCCTAGATGGTAACCTGACCACTAACCACTGCCAGCCAAGCCCTCCCGTCAGTTATAGCCATGGCTCAGAGCGGCTAACAGGGAGAGAGGCCAGAGACACCGAGGCAAGGTGGGAAAGCCCCTGTGGACTGACAGCTGGCCACTGCTGAGGGCTTATCTTACTCACCCCCAGAGCTGCCACCCAAGGAGCAGTCCCCCACCCCCACCCCCACTCCCTACAAAGAAGGGGAGCACCCTGGATGTCCACCTGGAATCTAACTCATGGCTTCTCTCCTGAGCCGACCCTCTGACTGTCCAGAGATTCTCCCCCTCCCGGGTGCGGGCGGAACAAAGGTCACTGAAAGCTCCGTGGTTAGAAGCCTCTAGTTTACCAGGACTCGACAGAATAGGTTTCCAGAAAAGAGAGCCGTGCCATGCAGCCTGTTTTATACAGGGAGCCACTTCCAGTCAGGAAGCCGACAAGTGTGCATGGACTGCACTGGTGACAGCTAAGGTCACAGAGGGGTCGTTTATCACAGTCAGCCTGCAATTCTCCAGGCACCACTAGCAGGGCATGAGCTGGCAGTTTCCCTGGTACTGGCTCGTTACTGACCCAACGTGTCCTCTCGGGCCTCTTCAGGCCTGCCTCTGGCATAACATCAAGATTACTTCTGTTCTACAGACAAGTGGAGCTGCAGAATACCCCCACAAGACAAGGGCAGAGGCTTAAGGCTTCTTTGAGGTTAAACCCCAACAGCCAGGGCTGATGGAATTAGGAATGAACTGCTGGGGCCCAGAGAGCTGCAACTGTCCACCTGGCGGGCAGCTCTTGCTCAAGTGTGAGAGGCAAGGGAAACAGTCTGTCCAGGCCACACAGCCCCAGCCTGCACACATGTGGGATAAAGTAACTGTTCATACCAGACACATCGGAGCACTTTTGGGAATCCACCATTAAAGCATCAAATACTTCAAAGTCAGTTTTCTTCACTTGAATGATGTTGTTAACTGTGCCAAGCTGGCTGGTTACTATTGGCTGGGAAGAGACAGACAGGCAGAAATCATCACATGGAAGGTCTGCGGATTCTTCAGAGGACTAGACTTCCTGGCTGGAAGGCCTCACTGCCTGGCTAGCAACTCTGCCAATTATACCATGAGCTGGCAACTGGCGCTCTCTACCTCAGAGCCACAACAGGGAAGAGGGACCTGATAGAGTGTCACAAGGGGCGTGATTGGTGATGGTTGTGCAAGTAAGTCCCAGAGGGTGGGGGGGCTGCAGGCAGAGTACCTCGGAAGGATCGTGGGTCCACTGACCGTCCACAAAGAACTTGTACTGATGCTCTCCTTCAGGCAGGTCCAGGATGGCCACAAAGTTATTCTGGCTGCAGAAAGAGAGGAAGTAGCATTTCAGCTGGGTGGGCTGCCCTCAGACTCCAGGTACAACCAGGAGTTCAGCTGTAGGAGAGCAAGCGTGGCGACCGATTCAGACACTTCTCGGTCATGGCCACCAATGGAGCAGCAGGCAGGAGTTCCTGGGAAACTCACTCTGCTCAGATCCTAGGAACCGAGGATCCTAACCGTGGAAGGTCAGCAATGGCCGCTCGAGCTTTTCAAGTCCATGCAGGGTACCACCGGGCACGCTGGGTGCCACGGAGGTAAGCATGGGCTGCGAGCCTTTCCTTTTGTCAGTGTGCCATGGCCAAGGACTGAGTCACCTAACTACCCTCCCTCCTGAGCCTGCTGTGGACTTCTGTGTCAGCCCTGGAAACACAGCTACACTGACAACAATCATGGGAGAGGCATGGGCTCTCCCTCCCTTTACCAGAAGTAGTCACTAGGGAAGGTGTGGAGACAGAAGTCCACACTAGGGCTTTTGATAAACGTCTCACTATACCCTTGTGATGTCTTCAAAGCACGTACCTTCCAACCTTCCAAAAATAACACACAGGAGTCAGTTGGGAGGTCCCATACAGAAGTGACTGCTTAGTGCAGTAAGGGGCTCAGATTCACACCCCTGAGTCCCAGCCCAGCACCCTCTCCAACGCACTAGGAACGACTTTCTCAGAAGCAATGTATAGCCGAGTATCAGAGCATAGCACAAGAACATTGTCCTCTGCGGTCATTACCTTCTCGTCAGGGGAAGCTTGCTCCAGTTGTTGAAGGACCCAGACAAGTAGACCTCCTTCCCACCCCCTGTCCATCGGAACACGGTGGGCCGGGCCTGGGCGGGGGCTTTGTCATTCACCTCGAGGTCGTGCTGCCAGGCTAGGAATTCTTCCTTCTCGGGAGCCTGAGAAGCAGAGGGGTTCACTCAGGGTCAGGCTGCCAGCAGTGGGCTCCCCACCCCAGATGTTAACCTAAGGGGACAGCAGAGCCAACCAGGCTGCTCTGCTGCTGTCTGCAGCACACAGCTTGTGACTGTTCCCCCACCTGCCAATGGAGATAATAAAATAACCGCTCCTGTTGTGTCAGTCTGACGCGTGCGCTGCTTAACCGTTAGCTACTCCTACTGCAATCAGACTTCACAAAAACTCCAGAGGAGGCTACAAGGCCATGAGTGCCATGAGACCGCGGTGAGTAATACACTCCATTTCCCTCATTAAGCAAGACTTCAGAGCAGGTGAGAATTTACTAGGGATGATCTCAGAGCTGTTGAAACTGACACAATCGGATGGTAAGGGAAGAGCTGGGCTATAGAGAACTAGATAAATAAAACAGACTGGCCCCTTCAATATTATCTAGTGAGGTAAGCCGTGGTAACCTACTCCAGTCAGAGACAAAGAAACACAGCCAGTCCTGGGGCGAGACACAGTGAGATAGGTGTCCTTCCTATTCTTCAGAGGAAAAGCCAAATGCTGGACTTCTAGGGTGGGAGAAAGCCCCGAAGCCCAGGAAGCTTCTACTACCTCCACTCCAGATACTGATCTGCAGTTAGCTAAAAGATGCCCGCAGGGGCAGTCTTTGGATCTGAGCTATACAGATCAGATAACACACTGGAATTGCTAGAGAGCAGTGGTTCTTGCCTTTCTTTCTTTCTTTTTCAGGTTTTCTGAAAAAGGGTTTCTCTGTGTAGCCCTGGCTGTCCTGGAACTCACTCTGTAGACCAGACTGGCCTCGAACTCAGAAATCCACCTGCCTCTGCCTAAGTGCTGGGATTAAAGGCATGCCCCACCACGGCCCTGCTGGTTCTCGCCCTTTCTAATGCTGTACCCCTCTAATACAGTTCCTCAGGCCGTGGTGACCCACCAACCATAAGATGATTTGGCTGCAACTTTATAACTGTAACTTTGCTACTGTTACGCATCATTATGTAAGTATCTGATATGCAGGGTATGTTATGCTGACCCCTGTGAAAGGTTTGTTAGACTCCAAGAGGGTGGCAACCCACAGGTTGAGAGCCACTTCGTCAGAGGACAAGTAGCTACAGCTACAATGCTGAACTGGGGTAATGGGAAGAATGTCTGACTGGATCCATCAGTCACTACCGAAGAAAGGAGAAGGATGCCGGTTAAGTCCACACTCCCTGACCCTGCAGAGAACAGCACCACCACCCATTGCTTTTTTAAAAAAGAAAAACAAGTTTACTCAGCTCACTGCAAAGAGAGCAGGGCACTGGGGATACACACCTGCCACCACACAAATACTTTTTACTTCCTCTTAAATAGCCTTGGGCCAAAATGACTTCTAGGGGTGGGGACAGTTATGACTCCCAGGAAACATGCTAAAGATCACTGTATACACCTTTCCCCTAGTGTGGAAAAAACCAGAAAACAAGCTCCTATCACAAGACTAGTGCCATAAAAGCAGGCTCTTTCAAGTCAGATGCAAAGTTAAGATCTGGAGAACAGTAATGTGGGTACTTAGCCCAATTTGGGGGGGGGGGGAGAATAAAAGCGAGTGAGCAGCCAGGCAATTAGCCTGTTTAAGTAAAGGGGATTAGTAGGCAACAAGCCAGGTGAGGAGACTATACTGCCCAGCGCCACCCTCCCTGAATGCAGTTTATTTTGAGGAATTAGCTTTTTCTTTTAGAATCACCGAATGCCCTTGGACTGGGCCCCATAGCCGGAAGCACTGGCCACATCACTGTGGTTTTAAGAGAATGTGGCTCAAGCAGGAACTTTTCAGCTTGGCCTGCACAAATTGTTTGCTCTGGTCTGCTTAAAGTCCAAGGCATTATTTCGGAAGTGAGAGAGAAGTGGGGCAGTTAGCTGCTGGCTGCCCTTCAGAGTGACTCTTGGCCACGGACCTCCCCAAACGGAATTGCTGGATCTAAAAGAAGGTTAGCAGGGTAGACTACAACTGTCAGAACCAAACACCGCTGGCAGTCAGCTAGTCAACTTCATTTTCAGCTTAACATATGTGCTCCCGTTTCACCTCCAAAACGAACACTAAAACTCCCAACCCAACTTTTTGCAAAAGCCGGTCGGCCTGAAGTCGAGGAAAAAAGTGTCGCGAAGCCGCGCAATCAATTACACCTAAGAGAAAAGTAGGCACTGGTGCTCAATTACAGTTTAGCTCGACTCCTAATTAATTAAGAATCTCAAACTCGGTCCCAGAGCTGCTTTCTCCTTAATGATGTTCAACGAAACCCAGGGTGACTCTCCCATCGGTAATTAGGCTCAGGTTCCCGGGCAGCACAGAGGGCAGCGACAGGGCCAGCTCCCTCCAGATGCGACGCTGGGAATGTGGCGGGAACAACAGCAAAGGGGTCCTCCCCTTGAGTCAAGAGGGCTCGGATGCCCCTCGACTCAGCACCTTGATTTCCTCGGAGTGGAAGATGTCGGCGTCTTCGGGGCTGTCCATCAGGATCTTGGGCCTGTCCCCATCCTTGGCGCCCCCCGAGTCCCTCCGCGGCGTCTTGTGGCCGGCTTGCCGCTCCAGCGCGGCGCGCTCGCTGCTCGTGTTGCCCATGGCGGGGGTCTGCAGGGACACAGGGAAGCCGGAAAGGCCGGGCCGGATCCCCCGGACCGCGGACCACGCCCCTCGGGCCGCGCGCGCTCGCCGAACCTCGCTTTACCTGCTCCGGCGGCGGCGGCTGGAACTCCGACTAGAGCAGGATCGTAACCAGACACTCCTCCGGCAACTCCCCTCCACCCCTTAGCAACTTCCGCTTCCGGCCGGGCCCAGTGAAGGAAGGGTGGTCAGAAGGGATGGAGCGCCCGAGGCTAGCGTGACGTCACTTCCGCTTCCGTTGTGGGGGGGGGGCACGCGCGTTCGCGGACGACCTCTCCCGGCCGCTCAGCGCGCGGTCGCGGCGGGTCGTTCCGGGCTGCTCCCGGGTGGAGCTTCCTGAAGGGCGGAGCAGGAGGCGCTCGCTAGCTCACCTCTTCCCGGCAAGGATGCCGTCGACTGCTCTACCCACCTCACTCCAAGTTGGTACTCTGCAGTAAAGGGCAAGTCAAATTATGAGCTGGAGATTGCACGGCGGCTTGGAGCGTTTGCTCTTGCAGAGTACCCGGGTTCGGTTCCGGGCGCATACATGGTGGATTCCCAACTATTTGCAGTTTAAGTTCCAGGGGATCCTGACGCCCCAGACGGTGCACACATGTACAGGCGGGCAGAGCATTCTTACACATAATCTTAAAAAAAAAAAAAAAAAGCAAAAAACCCACGTTTAGGTCTCTCCCGTAGATGACTTGCTCTCACATTGAGTGTATTAGGATTACCTAGCGCTCCTCAAAAGGATGGCCTCTCCAGACAGGCCAGATCTGAATATATGTCAACTACGGTGGAGGATGCGGACCATCTTGCCGGTATTTGAGAAAAATGACAGACCTTAAGATTTCTGGGAAATTGTCGTTATTAGTGGAGTTGTGATGTTTGTTTAAACTTGAGTGTGTGGCCTATTAATTGGTCCTACATTGGTCACATCCGTAAAATGTATTAGTGATTAGTGCTTCAGTAGAAAAACATTGTCTTGTGCGGGGTTTTTTTGTTTGTTTTTTTGTTTGTTATGCATTGGATTTTCTAGGCCATATCTTGCATTTTATTCATACACACACACACTTTGTAGACCAGGCTAGCCTTGAATTCACAGAGATCTGCCATCCTCTGCCTCCTGAGTGTTGGGATTAAAGGTGTGCACCACCATGTCCAGTGAACATAAATATTTTTAATTATCTGCAATGTGACACATTCTTGTAAAGGGAACTAGGGATCCCAATGTCTGACATACAGTCTTCTAGAGGGACTTTAATAGTATCTGTTGGTACCGAGACCTGGGAGGCCCATGACGTCATATAGGCGACAATTAGAACAGTGTAACTATAGGCCTGTTGCCAAGGCAACAGCCGCCATATACCCAGAATTCAATGGCCCACCTTTACCTGTAATTTACGTCATCACCCGTATATAAGTGGGTAGCATTTCTGTCCCCCCCTCTCTTTCTTTTCCCTCCTTCTTCCCACCCGCTACCCCTTTCCCCATCTTAAATAAAGTCCCATGTGGAACTGTTTGGCCTGGTGTATCTCATTGCGGCCCACGCGACCGGCAGACAGGTGACCTGTGCTGCGGTGTAGGCAGACGACCTGCATAGAAAAACCAACAGTATCTGTCTAAAACAAAGAAACTTAAAATTTTATGGACAATTTCTAGTGAATTTCTACAAAAAAAAATTACACATGAAAATGACATACAATGGGCTGGTGAGATGGCTCAGCGTTTAAGAACACCAACTGTTCTTCCGAAGGTCCTGAGTTCAAATCCCGGCAACCACATGGTGGCTCACAACCATCTGTAACAAGATCTGACTCCCTCTTCTGGTGTGTCTGAAGACAGCTACAGTGTATTTACATTTAATAAATAAATCTTAAAAAAAAAAAAGAAAATGACATATAAGCATGTTTTCCTGCAGCATTGATTCCAACCGCTATACTAACGCTAAGACACATGTTTTAAAATATTTTATCACTCTGAAATTGGATACTCCTAGCCATAAAAGAATCTTAGATTTGATGAAATTAAAAACCCCAGAAGTTTGTTGGTGCAAAAAAAAAAGGGGGGGGCTAACTTTATTTTATAGAATATTTAAGCAATATTATAAGAGCAATCGCTGGATGTGGTGGGATACCCCTGAACTCCTAGTACCACAGAGGTTCTGGGAGGGAATACACACACACACACACACACACACACATAAACAATTTTAAGCATAAAGGCAACCAACCAGCGTTGTGTGGTGAGCATGAAGAGGTGTTTCTGACATTCCACACCCAAAGCCTAGCCCCAGAATGACAGAAGAGCACGGGCTCTGCAGTTAGCCTGACTCGGCTCAGATTCCGAGTTTACCATTTAGGAAGTTTCATCATGGCGTTTATTGGGAAATGACCCCAAAAGTAACAGCTATCTTAGAGGCCTGTTCCGTGACTCACTTCATAATAGTCATGAAGTGGTTAGCACTGCTTGATTCTAGAACACACTCAGTGGATGTGGCCTTGTTATCAGCACCATCCTTTTTTGAAGATGGAAAGTTCTGGAAGGACACATAGCAAACACCGTGGATGGTGAGAATGGAATAGGAAAACAACAACAACAACAAAAAAAAACAGAAGAGAGAGTTTTGCTTTTTAGCTTGTGTGTTTATATACGTCTCTTTATTTATTTGCCAGTGAGGCTGTGAGCAAAAATAAGTTAACTTTTTTTCAAAGATTTATTTATTTATTATTATATGTAAATACACTGTAGCTGTCTTCAGACACCCCAGAAGAGAGCGTCAGATCTCATTACAGAAGGCTGTGAGCCACCATGTGGTCGCTGGGATTTGAACTCAGGACCTTCAGAAGAGCAGTCAGTGCTCTTAACCACTAAGCCATATCTCCAGCCCCCTCTAATTCCCTATGTTGATTGTTTCTGTTGGAAAGAGGCTAGAGTCAGCCCATGAGTTATAGTTATACAAACCAGACAGCACAGTCTTGAGAAGGGGATTTAGCCAAGATCTCAGTGCCCACTTGCCTGCTCCAACTCTAAAGGCATCCTTATAGAAGAGGGGTGGACCACAGGAAGGTGAAGGCGCAGCTTGGAAGGGATTCTCTCTGAGCTAGGAGAAGGGTGAGTGAGGGCCACGGAGAATTTTCTGGAACCGACGACCAACAGTCTGAATTTACTCTGTGAAGTCTGAACTGTTGAATGTTCTGGCAGAACTGAGTAAACCAAGCTGGAACAGATGAGCGTGGATCTGATGTCCTCGACTAGGCAGCAAGGAGCCCAGGCGCTGTGGGTTCTTCTCTGAAACAACTGGAGAGCATAGAGTAGCATGTGTGCGGCCAGAAGGCCCTTATCTGAGCTCTGCAGAAGCTTTGCTGTGCCCAGACAGCCTCAAGACTTCTGCTCTTACTCAGATAATGGTGAAAGTGCCATCCGGTGACACCGGACACCCACAGCCATAGGCAGAAGATCTTGTCAGTGTTTCCAGTCAACAACACAGTCTAGTTCCCGGGATTGCACAAGGAAGCTCTGCTTGGGGATGTCAGCCACGGAAAGCAAGTGGGCACTGAGATCTTGGCCAAACCCCCTTCTCAAGACTGTGCTGTCTGGTTTGTATAACGATACCTCATGGGCTGACTCTAGCCTCTTTCCAACAGAATCAACATAGGGAATTAGAGGGGGCTGGAGAGATGGCTCAGAGGTTAAGAGCACTGACTGCTCTTCCGAAGGTCCTGAGTTCAAATCCTAGCAATCACATGGTGGCTCACAAACATCTGTAATGAGATCTGATGCCCTCTTCTGTGGTGTCTGAAGACAGCTACAGTGTAGTTATATATAATAATAAATAATTAAATCTTAAAAAAAAAAAAGAATCAGAGGTGCTGGCTGGAGAGATGGCTCAGTGGGTATAGGCGCTTGTACCCTGATGATACGAGTTCAATCCCGAGACTCAAGTTGGTAGAGAGAACAATTTAACAGTTGATAAATAATGTCCTTTTCCCTCTTTTCTTCTAGAATTAGGAGTAGCTCATCACCTGCTTAGAACCATGGTCCTCATAATTACATTTCTGGAAATCACTCTAAATTCTTTTAAAAGTTTATTTATGAGTACACTGTAGCTGTCTTCAGACACACCAGAAGAGGACATCGGATCCCATTACAGATGGTTGTGATCCACCATGTGGTTGATGGGAATTGAACTCAGGACCTCTGGAAGAGCAGCCAGTGCTCTTAACTGCTGAGCCATCTCTTTAGCCTGTCCCTCTGAATTTTTAAAGAGACATCTTAGTCATCAGAATATTTTGAAGAATGTAGAGAGAATCTCTTATAAGCAACACCTGTCAATAAAAAAAAACTTATAGCCAATGAGCTGAGACAGGAAGTAGGAGGCAGGACACTGGCAGGAAGAGGGAGGATTCTGGGAAATAAGTAGAGGCGCTAAAGATTCTATTGGAAACACAGGGAAGGCTAGAAGTGTGGTAGCTGAACAGAGGTATCCAGCCACATACAGGACCTCAGGATAGAAAGAGTGGAGATTTGCCCAGGAGGATGTGAGGAGACAGGTGTGGGTAATGAGCCACACAGCAGAATGTAGAATAGATTATTTTAAATTATGATAGATTCAGAGAACTGCCTAGCTATATGGCCAAGGTATTTGTAAATATATTTTGAGTCTGAGTCTTATTTCTGGGAACATGGGGCTGGGGGGAGGAACTGGACCTAACTTCTACAGAAGATTTAATTATTTTTATTTTTGTGTCTATGAATGTTCTGCCCACACATGTGTATGTTCACAGAAGAGGGCACTGGTTCTCCTGGAACTGGAGTTAAACAAGGTTGTGAGCTGTCATGTGGGTGTGGGGAACCAAACCCAGGTCCTCTGCAGAGACACACAAATGTACTTAGTCATTCAGCCATCTCTCCAGGCAGGCGTGGTGTGATGAGTTGAACACACTTGGCCCAGGGAATGGCACTATTAGGAGATGGGTGTGGCCTTGTTGAAGTGGGTGTGGCCTTATCGGAGTGGGCGTGGCTTTGTCAGAGGAAGCATGTCATTGTTGGGGTGGGTTTTGAGACCCTCCTCCTAGATGTCTAGAGAAGTCTGCTCCTGGCATCCTTTGGATAAAGATGTAGAACTCTCAGGTCCTCCTGCCCCATGCCTGCCTGGATGCTGCCATGTTCCTGCCTTGATGATAATGGACTGAACCTCTGAACCTGTAAGACAGCCCCAATTAAATGTTGTTTTTTAAATAAGAGTTGCCTTGGTCATGGTGTCTGCTTGCAGCAGTAAAACCCTGACTAAGACTCATGGTCTTGGAGAAGGAACCAGAAGTTCTACATCTTGACCCAAAGGCAGTCAGGAAGAAACTGACAGGTAAGAGAGCTGGAGCTTAGAAGCATCAAAGCCTGCCTCCAGTGACACACTTCCTCCATCAAGGCCACACCCACCCAGTAAGGCCACACCCACTTCAACAAGGCCACACCCACCACAACAAGGCCACGCCTCCTAGTAGTACCACTCCCTAAGGGTTAAACATTCAAACACATGAGTCTTGGAGGCCAAACTTATTCAAATCACCACAATCTTTTTTGGGGGTGGGGGGTGGTGGTGAAGATAGGGTTTTAGTATGTAGTAGCTCTGGCTCCTTGAAACTCTATACACCAGGCTGGCCTTAAACTCAGAGATCTGCCTGTCTTGAGCTCGGAGTATTTTCAAAGCCAATTTGTCTGTTCGTGCTTGCATCCTATGAAAGCAGTGGATAGATCTGCAACAGCTTGAGAGTGTATATTGAGATAGTCTGACATAATGCTGCCCTATGCCCTCAAAACTGACATTGGCATGCAATCCAGATCTCATAGAGAGAAAGTTGAGGACCAGAGGTCTGGGTCAGCCGATGGGAATCTTGCTGAATTGTATTACATTTCTATGGATAGAGGGACTATCATTTATATCAGCTCTGGCCCATGTGGGAGGTTCAGGTAAGTGACTATCCATCTACAGATGTCTATATAGTGTCTGTGTTGGTTGGCACACTTTTGTGTTCTTGCTTTTATGGTACTGAAGGCACCCAGCTCATAGATAAGGCTGTACCCTAGCTCATAGACAAGGCTGTACCCTAGCTTATAGACAAGGCTGTACCCTAGCTCATAGATAAGGCTGTACCCTAGCTTATAGACGAGGCTGTACCACAGCTCATAGATGAGGTTGTACCCTAGCTCATAGGCAAAGCTGTACCCCAGCTCATAGAGGAGGCTGTACCCTAACTCAGATGAGTCTGTACCCCAGCTTATAGACAAGGCTGTACCCTAGCTCACTGTGTTACTTATTCCTTTCTTTTTTTTGTTATTGTTGTTTTTTGAGAGTTTTTTTATTCAGTATTAAAAGAGCTTCATTATAGGGTGTCTCTTTCTCTCACTTGGCTCCAAAGAGATCACAGCCAAAGTGAGCACATTTAAAGTCAGTAACCTTCAGGGTCTATGAACAGATATCAGAAGCCTCAGCTAAAATCATCTATTAGGGGCTGGAGAGAAGGCTCAGTGCTTAGAAGCACTGGGTGCTCTTCCTGAGGACCTGGGCTCGGTTTCTAGCACCCACCTATCTGCTCACAGCCTTCTGTAACTCCAGGTCTAGAGAATTTGGCACCCCCTTCTGGCCTCTAAAGGCACTGCATGCACATGATGCACAGACATACATGCATATAAGAGAATCTTTTAATAAGGGGTGACTGCATCAGGAAAAGCAGTGGGACACTGGCTCATAGGCTGTAGAGAATCTTCCTAGGCTGATGGGGTAGCTAGGGTGCCTCCCCCCCCCCACAGTGCAACTTTTCAAAAATAATAATAAAAAAATAGAGTTTTGTACCAGTGTTATTCAAAGCTCTGCCAGCACTGTCTGGTACAAAGCAGAATGAGACAGGGTGTTGGAGACTGCAGCTTCAGCAAAGAGCAATGGTTAATTTCATTAGCCTGAATCACAGGCACACGTGTCGTAACCTTTCCCTTCAGTGGGGTGGAGAAAACTAAGAACCATCTCGCCGTGGAGCTGTGGAGTGGGTCCCTGTCCATTTTGTGAGCATCTGGGAAGGGAGCAGACATGGACGAGTCTGGTCATGGAGTGGGCGTAGGAGTGCTTGTCTGGTTGCTGTGGGGTAGGAGGGAGTGGATGTTTCAGAGGCTCCCTGTTTTACTGTGGTCACTTCTGAGGAACAGAGTGAAAGAGATGTCTGGGCCAGGAGAGATGGCCCAGGGGTTAAGAGCACAGCTGCTCTTCCAGAGGACCAGAGTTCGGGTCCTGAGCACCTGTGTGGGGTTGCTCACAACTACCTGTAACTCCAGTTCTGAGGGATTGGAACCCTCTTCTGGCCTCCTTGGGTACCTGCAAGTGTGCCTGCATATGTGAGCACTCACATACATTACATACATGCTGACATACACATACATGTACACACACAGACATTTACATATACAATGATGCATATACACACACAAATAACATACACAGACATACACACATGTACACACACAGACATACACACACTGACACATACACACACATATAGCATACACACATAACATATACACACACACTAACATACACACATATGTACATACACATACATACACACACATAACATACACACACATAACATACACACACTGACATACACACAAGTATATACATACTTATACACATCAATATACACACTTTCACACACAGTTATATGTGTATATGTACACACATGCACACACATTGACAAATACATCCATGTTCACACACAATTCACACACACACACACTCCATACAATCTTTTAAAACCTAGAAAGTAGGTGTCTAAAGACACCCGACCCTGAAACCATCCGTGTTTTCTTTTGTCCCTTTCTTGGTTTCTAACATCTGAGCTAACTTCCTAGATCCTCGTCTACTTCAGCTGATGCTCTGTGCAGAACAAGGTTCTGCTAGCGAGGTCTTCCCAAGGCAAACAGCATGCTTTTAAAGCGTCTTCCCATGGTACGCCTGAGGATGTGATATCGGAACCCAACAGCCTTCCCCTCTCACAGATACCCAGTGGCACGCCACAGAGGCATTGTCTGTGAGTCTCTGGCTAACAGACTTCCTGTTGCCAGGTTCTCACGGGTATTGGCAAGCACACACCCTGCTCCTTTCCCCCTCCCCAACCCTCTCTGACTCTAGCTTGCAGTGGGAGAGCGTGGCTGCGGGCTTGTACTGTGGAGCCTTCCTTCTCTCCCTTATCAGGAGAGCCTATGTTTCTGCCATGTGTCCACACCATTTATCTCTGCTGCTGGGGATGGAACTCTCCTCCTACGCCCCACTATGTTGTTGCCAACATGTCGGTCCATGGTGTTAGTAACCTTTTTTTTTTTTTTTTTTTTTTTTTTTTGGTTTTTCAAGACAGGGTTTCTCTGTGTAGTCCTGGCTGTCCTGGAACTCACTCTGTAGACCAGGCTGGCCTCGAACTCAGAAATCCGCTTGCCTCTGCCTCCCAAGTGCTGGGATTACAGGCGTGTGCCACCACTGCCCGGCAGGTATTAGTAACTTCTGAATTATGCCTTATTCCCTAGCAATCCATCTCAGCGTCCCTCTTGAACTTCCCCTCCCCCAAATAAAAACCTTCCTGGGCTCACATTTCATATCACGTTCAAGTCATATCCAACCTGTCGCCACTCCCTCAGCTCCAGGCCGGTTCTCCAGTCAACAGTCACCAGTGTGCTCCGAACACAGCCTTGGGAACGGTCTCACAGAACGTGGTTGGCACTTGACCCTAGAACACTTTCCTTGGATGGCATGTTTTCTCAGCATCGTTGGTCTTGAGGATGGAACGTTCCGGAAGGATACCTAACAAACTCTGTTGAATATGGAGACTGAAGAACAAGGGAGTCAATGGTGTTGAAATGTGTGTGTTGTATGTGCTTGTGTATGTGGACCTGGGTGCAGACGTGTATGCATGTTCCTGTCCCCGTGGAGGCCAGAGAAGCCATTGGGCATCCTACTCCAGCACTCTCTGCTTTACTCCATGGAGACAGGGAGCCTGGGCTAGCCCGGGCTAGCCTGGCCGCCAGCAAGCCCCAAACATCCCTTGCCCTTGCCGACAACAGCTCAGTACAGCCACACCCGGCTTTTACGTGCATTGAACTCAAGTCTTCTTCCCTATGCCACCATCTCCTCTGCGCTACAGCCAGCTTTCTTCCACAGCACTGGGCCGATTAGCTTACCTAGGCTGGGTATTTGGAAGGAGCAGCTGTGTGAATGGTTGTCTGTGCTCCGCGCTGTGCCATTCCAGGCCAGAGACAAGTCAGTGAGCTAGACCGGTGGTTGGCCTGGCGGTTGGCCAAAAGTCAGGTTCAAAAGTGTCAGCCTGTACCACTGTGAGTTTTACTCGGGACCCCATGTGAGGAAACGAGACCCCTGTTGTGTTTATAAAAAGGGGAGAAGGAATATGTTTGGTGGTGGATGTGTAGTCAGGTGTGGGGGAAGGGGGTGCCTCTGCGGCCCGTGCTGAGGCATCCCTTCCCCCTGAGGGATGGGTCACAAGTATAGAGTAGTTTATTCAGGGCATAGGGAGGGGAGTTGAGAGGATAGTAGAGACAGAAAGGGGGGAGGGGAGGTAGAGCAAGAGAGCAGAGGGGTGAGCAGCCCCTTTTAGAGTGAGTCAGGCTCATCCAGCTGTTGTCAGGTAATTGTGGGGGCGGGGCTTAGACAAAAGGCTAACACACCCTCTCCCAGCTAGTTCCTACACAGGTTCGATGATGCCTGTAGTATCTGATACTGCCGAGCCAGTTCCCAGCGCTGGGGTGGGGAGTTCAACTGCACGTGTGAACATGCACTGTACCACCTACCCACATATTCCTAGTCCCTCCCCTGTTGCTCCTTTTCCTTACCAAAGCCATGCCATTTTGTTCGAGTGAATGCCTGAGAGAACCAATCACCATCTTGGGGCATTCAGCTGCACGCTGCCACCCTACCCCCAGAAGAGAAGATCATTCCCCGCAGGGCTTGTTGTGGGCTTACTATAGGGGTGGGCTAGGGCTCGGGATTCTCCCCCAAGTACCCAGCTGCTCCATGCTACGTGCTGTAAGCAGCCCAGGTTCAACACACATGGCCCGGTGTGTGTGTGTGTGTGTGTGTGTGTACACGCACGTACATGCGTGCTCTCCTGGCTTCAAACATATTGGGTAAATTAGGGTGGGGAATCTATATTCCCAGATGCTCTTGTCCATGCTGGATAAAGGCATTCCAGGTGAGGCCGGTGGAGTGGGGAGGAGCACCCACACCCCTGTAGGCACCCCTCACCTATGCTCCATAAGGAAGCCCAAGTTCATCCATTCCCTGAGCGATCTTTGGCTGAATCGTGCCAGGGTTTTAGGAGAAGAGATAGATGTTGGTTACATCTGCCCCTGACAAGGGACTCCTTCCAGTTTGCTTCTAGATGTCATTACAAGAACTGGTCCTGAGAGCCCAGGGATCTTCCGCGCGGAGCAGCACCCTAGAGTGCCATTCTCCACGGCCGCCACTAGAGGGCACCCTAAACTCAGAGAAGGCAAGGGAAAAGCCGCCAGGACTGGAGCTTTAAGGGCTCTTTATCTTGAAATCGCTTCTGGAGAGAGGGATTTTCATTTCCTCCTTTTGCTGAATCACCGTTATAAGCGATATAGAGAAAATGAGTGTGTTTGGGACAGAATTTCTAGCTAATACCTTGATTTAGTTTCGACTTGGCTTAAAAGTCAAGGTTTTCTTCTGCTTACCGATGACAAGATGGCAGAGAATTCCTTGATTCTAGTTTTCTTCCATTTCCACTCCTTCCCTCACTGCTTGCTCACCCTCTATCCTTTTAATGAATGCTCATGGAAAAATCTTTCCCCCCAAGTCCCGAGTCCTCTAGGAATCAGAGATAAACACAAGGGTTGTGGATCCTCGCCCAGAGAGCTTCTACTATGCCTGGGAAAACCAACACCAAATGATAATTACATAGACTGTATCTAACTTTCCTTGTATTTACCTATTATTGTCGCGATTGTGTGTATGTGTGTGCATGCCTGTCACGGCGCTCGCATGGTGGCCACAGCACAACTTTCAGGAGTTGATTTTTTTTTTCTTTTTTTTTTTTTTTTTTGGATTTAGTTTTTTCGAGACAGGGTTTCTCTGTCCTGGCTGTCCTGGAGCTCACGCTGTAGACCAGGCTGGCCTCGAACTCAGAAATCCGCCTGCCTCTGCCTCCCAGAGTGCTGGGATTACAGGCGTGTGCCACCACCGCCCGGCAGGAGTTGATTTTCTTTTTCTACCTTTATGTGACGTGCTGGCTAATTTTACAACTTGACACAGGCTAGAGTCATCTGAGACGAGAGAACCTCTAATTGAGAAAGTGCCTTCATCAGATTGGGTTATAGGCAAGCCTGTAGGGCATTTTTTTTTTTTTTAATTAGAGACTGATGGAGAGAGCCCCGCCCATTGTGGGTGGGGCCAGCCCATTGTGTGCTGGTGGTCCTGGGTTCTATAAAAAAGCAAGCTGAGCAAGCCAGTAAGCAGCATCCTCCATGGCTTCTGCCTCAGCTCCTGCCTCCAGGTTCCTGCCCTGCTTGGGTTACTGTCCTGACTTCCTTCAGTGGTGAACAGTGAAGTGGAAGTGGAAGCCAAATGAACTCCTCCCTCCCCTGTTTGCTTTTGGACGTGGTGTTTTATCACAGCAGTAGTGACCCTGACTGATACAGAGGTTATACCAGGAGAGTGAGGTATCTCTGCGACAGGCCTGGCCACTTTTTGGGGGAGGATCGTGGAAGGACTTTGGAACTCTATGCTAGAAAAGTCACTGAGTGTTAAGAACTCTGTGGGGTGTTCTGCAGGAGCCTGAAAGATAAAAAAACAAAGTTGAGAGCAGTACAGAGAATGCAGGCCTGGCTTGTGATGTTCCAGAGGGAAGTTTAAAGACTCTATCAGGGCTGCATGATATTTTGAAATGAGAAAATGTGGTTCTGGTCAGCTGGAGCAGAAGGGTCTGCAATGGTTAATGAGAGACCAGCACCACTGAAGTGAAACCTTCAAGTTACTGGGACAGTTAATACTGGCCAGCTAAAGCTGAAAAATTAGCAGTGGTTAGGAAGAGACCAGCATCGCTGACGTGAAATCTGCAGAGTTTCCTCAGGGTCAGCACAAAGAAGCTGTGTTCCAGAGGTGGCCCAGGCTGTACCTCACACTGGCAGCAGAACTTGGCTCTGGAAGAGCCAGCCAGGTGGTCCTGGTTTTGAAGGCATGAAGGGGTCATGGAGAGCAGCTGAGG